>NC_056725.1:337262151-337402151 GCF_019279795.1 Protopterus annectens
TTGTAGATGCGTCTAAGATTTAAGTTAATCAAAAGCAGTCTATTACCTTGATTGAGTGGAAGAGCTGTGATTCTGTGGAGCGGGTCCAGTATTAGGATGTATATCATCATCAAAAGCATGCTTAGATGAGAGGTGCGTGTAGTGAAAGATTTCTTTTTTATATTTAGTTCTCACTTAAAGTATCTGTGTGTAGTGTGGTATCTTTGGTGTATTTGTAATTAAAGGAAGTATGGGATGTGATACAGTGTAGATTGGGTGCTATACAGTTTGAGAGGGGGTGATTTAGAGTTATGGCATAGTGTTCCAATGGTGACAGTGAGGTTGGGGAAAATGGAGTGTGATAAGATATCACATGGGAGAGATAGATAGTAGAAGTAGAGACAGTAAGTGAAAGGGCGGGATAATGTAGTTAGAGAAAAGATAGATTTACAGAATTTAATGAGGGTTGATCAGAAGAATAAGTTAAAGTATTGCTGTTTAAATAGATGTGGGTATATGGAAAAATAGGGGGAGGAGAATAAGTAGAACCAGGAGAGAAGGACCAAAAAGAAAGGTGGTGTGATGTAATATAGGTGGTATGATGTAATATATATGTAAGAGGGAAGAGAAAGTAGGGTAGCTGTGATGTATATGACTGGTTGCAGGTATGGACTGGTGGACTTAGTGAAGTATTGGTGTAGTTGTAGTGTGCTTGAGTGGGAACTGAGGTATAGTAGGGAAGTGAAGTGAGCCCTTGCTAGGTGAAGGGCAATGTAGCAGGTTCCAGACCCTTATGGGGAGTGCATTGCCAAAAAAAAATCAACAATCAACAGAGCTGGAAATGCTAGAGTATGCAGACAAGTAACTAATAGTGCTTACTAGAGTAAATACAAAAGTAAATCTTAGACTATGTAGCATTGCAAGTAACAGATTAAAACAATAAGGTAGAAGACATAATAATAATACAGGAAGGAGTTATCAGTGAAACTTCAGGGCACGGAAAAGGGAAAAAACAAAGCAACATAAAACTGCCTATACAGACAATGATGAATATTCACAAAAGCAGTAACTGGAAGGAGTTAGTAAGAAAATGCAGACTAACAGATAGAGTATGCTACAGCTCATTCATTAGAGAAGGAAGAAGAGGGGGAAATTAAGGAGTGGTGGAGGCTATATTTCATTCTACTTTTGAAAAACAGCCAAAATTGTGACCACTAAGTACTGGCCAAGCAGAGAAGAAACATTATACATGGTACCATTTTGAACAGAGCATGATTAAGATAACAGAATGAGCAAGTGATTTTCCCTTACACTGAAAAAGACAGCCTGTAAGCATTTGCAGGGCTGGATGTTGCATTTATTCTGATGTAGTCTTTGGGGGGTGGAGGGAGGTGCAATCCATAACTTTAGTGAGTAAAAAGACTAGACTGTAAGCTTTTGCATGGCTGGATGTTGTACTTGGGGGGGGGGGGGGGCAATCCATGACTGTACTGAATAAAAACTAGGCTATAAGCTTTTCCATGGCTGGATGTTGCATTTACTCTGCTGTCTTTTTTTTTCTTTTGTTGGGGGGAATGGGGCAATCCATGATTGTACTGAGTAAAAAGGCTTGTCTGCAAGCTTTTGCAGGATTGAATGTTGTAATTACTTATATGATAACAAGTGCTAGAGAAGTACAGAAATAGCTTATTATTAATATGTGCTGATGGAGTGTAGAAAAGTTAGAAAAACATGAGAGAATTTAGATATGTATAGGATACAAAAAATATGGGTTAAATCAGTTTAAGGAGTAGTTAGTCTGAATTGTTGGTTTGTGGGAGAGCATGAGCAGTGCAGGGTGTTTAGAAAAAGGTAGTATATGAAGGATGGCTGTGGTAGGATGTATTTAAGTACAAACTGCTTGCTATTGGAACATGATGGAATACCTCACACTGGAGGAAAATGATGTAATAGCATGGGTTAGAAGAACATGCATCTGGAGTTGGAGACAGAGAGAAATCATGGAAGGGAATATGGAGTTTGGTTGATCTTTGAGGGGAGGATGGGAACGGCACAGGCGAGAAAGTAGGACAGCATGGGACAGTCATAGAGAAAGAGGTTTCAGAGGATATGAAAAGAACATGTACCATGGTGGAGGACAAGTACTATGTAGTAAGAAAGCTGGGGCAGGCAATATGGAGTACTGCTTTAGTGGTATAAGACAAGAAAAAGAAAATGCCAGAATTACAGAATGTCTGGTGTGTGTTATAGGGTAGTAAACATAAGGGATGTATTTTGGATCAAAACATGTTATGTGATGTAAGATAAAGTATTTGTTCTAATGGTATGGTATACATAAAATACCAATAAAATTATATAGTAAAATAAAGAGTCACAGAGTAACATGCATATAAATTTGCTTCCTTTGATAAGTACATTTGCTTCCTTTGATAAGATGGCAATGCATCTTAACCTGGAGCAAATTAGAAATCATCCAATGACTTGTGATACCTGAATTTCCTGTGCTTTGGGATTTCCCAAACATTAATCTTCCATGGCTGAATTTTATTATGAAGGAAAACATAATAACAATCCATTTTTTTCCAATGCTACTTGCTACTTATTGTTGAAGGCCTCCCTATAATCAGAGTGTTATGCCTATAAGATATGCTTAACAGAGCACTTTAGATGGCTAGCAAAATTTGGTAAAATGTAATATAAACAAAAGTAGTATTAATGCAATAAAGAATTCATTATCACGAATCCACCTTTGTCCTCAGTCTGATATAAAATACATGTACAAATTCAGTTAGCCATACAACTATTTAGGGTAGTGAAAAAAAAGGTGCACCAAGTCTTGTATTCAGCTCATTTACTGAGTACAGACTCCTGCTAAAGAGGAACCATTTGAAACAACCATGATTTAACTAAATGGACTTTCATATTATAAGATATTGGGCCGGATTCACGAAGGCTTGCACGGAGTCTAAGAGTAGAGTAAGACTCCATGCAGCCAACATGTCTGCCGAGTGATCCAGGAACAGCCGGCAGGGGCGTGCAAGAGCGCTCCTAAAACGACTGTTGCACGGACAGTGTTAGTTTATGCAAATTACCTCATTTGCTACTGAAAGCTATGCAAATGAGGTAAATTTGCGATCCAGGAAACACTAACCTGTCCGAGTAAGAGTAGTGTTATTTGCAGAAATGTACTCGGTTGGCAACTGAGTACCATTCTGCAAATAGCAAAACGGAGCCATGACACCTCCAAATAAAGGATGCATCCAGTTAATGAAGAATGCCAATGGCCAAATATATGGCCATTGGCATTTTTATGTGTAGCAAAATAATAAAAAATATTTTTTTTTCCTCGATCTCCAATGTTTAAGCGTAGCGCAGCACTGCACCAACGTAAGGCGCAGAAAAAAATCAGAAAATCACAATTTAAAAGCCACAAATATGGATTTAATTCAAAATATTCATCTGCCATGCAAGAGAATGGCAGGCTGAAGACAACATGGCTACTGAGTAGTGGTTGCTATGGGGGGAAGCCCAGTCTGAGAGATATAACCAAGCATTAGTAGGCAATCCTATGCAAATGAGGATAAGGATAGTGAATCCCAATTTTTCCTACTATGTGAACCATGGCCCTAGAGTGTAAGATTAGGATAAGGGGAGTAACAGAGTAGAAGATGGGTGACATCATGAGGGGGTATGTATCAAAAAGACTGTAAGCTCATTGGAGCAGAGTGGCATGTGTTTGCTGTGAGTTACTCAGGACTAAAAGAGGTGTGTCTACAGTTGTCTAAACTGAAACCCAGAAACCGAAGGTGTACGCCGTGGCTATCACTAAAGTTTCTTGCAATGCTGCTTACACTGTGTGCATGCGTGTGTGCACATGTAAACCTCTCTAAGCCTGTGTGTGCATGTGTGCGCCCGTGTAGGCCTGTGTAAGGCCGTCTATGCCTATATACACGAATGTGCACCCGCCTAAGCCTGTGTCAGCTTGTGTAAGACTGTGTGCGCGCGTGTGCTCCCGTCTAAGCCTGTGTAAGCCTGTGTGCATGCATGTACACTCGTGTGCTTGTGTTTGCACTTGTTTGCGTGGCACTGCCCCCTGTGGAAACAGAAAGGGAAATGGAAGGGAAAGAAGTAGTAGGAAGTTAACCAAGGAGAACTAGCAGAGCTGCCAAGTGAAATCAATCAGAATCAGCCAATTACACAGACGGTACAGTAGCCCAGCCTAGCCCAGCACTTAAAACTCTGCAAACAACATTCCCCCATGTTTTTCTCAGAAACACTGCAACACTGCAGTCAACAAAGAGAAGTGAAAACTTAAAAAGCTTAAACTGAGACATAAAAATGTTAGGGGCTGCCATTGCTGTTATAAGGCAACATGTGCAAGATGCTGTGGGTGGTGCCATTGCGAATGCTGCTGAGCAACCCACAGTGAGGAGACGAAAAAGTGTGTACAGACCCAGGGTAACCTACCAGGGGCTACATGAGCTGGAGATAGTGGAGTGCTATAGAGTGGACAGAGAGCTCCTGCAACAAATTGTTGAGCTGTACAGGCCACGCCTCACACACAGAACCAACAGAGGGGAACCCATCCCAGTGGAAACCAAGGTATGTGTTGGACTAAGAATACTAGCAACAGGTACCTTCCAGAGACCAACTGGTGATATGATGGGGATTTCACAGGCATCAGCATCAAGGGTACTGCACCAGTTCCTGAATGCCATGTCAGCACATGTCGGTGATCATGTATATTTCCCCAATTCCCGTGAGGTATTGGCCAGCAATATGCATCTCTTCCAGCAAATAGCGGAATACCCTGAGGTAGTGGGTGGAATTGACTGCACACACATACACATCAAAGCACCAGCTGGTGAGCAGGGTAGGGCCTACGTCAACCGCAAGGGCTTCTACTCCATCAACTGCCAGGTCGTGTGCGATGCCCAGGGCATAATACTGAATGTGTGTGCTGGCTGCCCTGGAAGCTACCACGATTCCCATATCTGGCATCTGTCACAGCTGTACCAGACATTTCCAAATGGGGACATCCCTACGGTCACCTAGTGAGGGATGTTGGATACGAACTGTAGCCGTGGCTGATGACACCCATCAGAAATGTACACACACCCCTGAACAAGAACTCCATAATGAGGCACATGCACAAACACAAAATGTAATCGAGCGTGTGTTTGAGATGCTCAAGTCATGGTTTTGGTGCCTGGACACATCTGGTGGAGCCTTGCAGTACTCACCAACTACATGTACCCAAATTGGCATGGTATGTGCCATGCTACACAATATGATCATGCAAAAACAGCTGCAGCAAGAACAGCATGGGGCAGGGCCAAACAGCCCCCCAACATTGCCAAGGCCTGCACAGGCACAGCATGACTCAGAGGAGGAACAACCTGAGCTTTCCCCAGTAGGCAGAAAAAGAGGCATGCCCAGTATGCCTTGGCCTTGGCAAAGAGGCAATGCATAGCACATACACTGGCTCAGTAGGAACCCTGAAAATGATACCTCTCTCTGACTCTCACATAAAATAAAAGGGATGCCTAACTTGACACTACCTGTTTCCAAACATGTATAGGCAGTGTAGTATGTGCATCCAACATGGGCAGCCCTGCAGCACCACCTGAGGCATGATTGCCATGTTTTAAGCAATATAAAGCAGTGCTAAGCAGCTTTCACCAATATCTAGTATATGTAAACAAAATTGCTCGTGCAATGTTGGGCAAGGTCAGGGAAAGTTGAGCAAAGTCAGTTAAACATGCTCATATCTGCTTTACTGTTCCTTAAGCAGTCTGGTCTGGCCAGCATGAAAATAAAAAGCAGTGACAGGGCTTGAACCCAGGATACTGTGCACTAGAGTCACAGTACTGAACCACTAAGCCATGATAGCATTACAATGGCACAGCCACAGCAGGACAATTGTACACTAAAGCAAACACAAAGCAATTGTGTATCATGCCCCTAAAGAGGCAAATAGGTAACCTCACCCACACACCTATGCAGACAGAAAACATCAGGCCAGGCGTTGTGATGTGGGTTGTGTAGGCTATGAAGTCGCAAGCTAATATACGTGACAATGGACGGTAAGATCTGTAGTACAGTAGTATGCCTCAAGCCAGTACGATAGGCAACAGTACAGACTGTAATGGTGTCCTGTACATAGCAGTGCAGGCACAGCAAATGTGTATAAGTGTCAGGTGAAACCCACATCCTGTGTACGCCCACAGTAACAATCAGGTGTGCCCACGGGTAGAAATGTACAAAGAATAGCTGTCCCCCCTGTATGTAGAAATGTTGATATGTCTATGTAAAGTGTCTCATGGAAGCCCTGCAGGCACAGCATGATCCCTGTTGATCAATGACACAAAGGTGAGCCCTGCTGAAAAAATACAACTTGATTTACCATACACATATAGTATAAATGTGTATACCGTGCGTGCTCACACACTCCAACAAATGTAGTGGATTTCATTCAGCATCACACTGAAAGGTCATACTGGGCATGCTCACACACTTAAAGAAACAAAGCAAATGTCAGGCAGGAAGATACTGAAAGGTCATATTGGGCATGCTCACACACTTAGAAATGAAGCAAATGTCAGGCAGGAAGATACTGAAAGGTCATACTGGGCATGCTCACACACTTAGGCTAAATACGGATGTGATAATAAGGGATCTATGGACAAATGTGTATAGTCATCTCTACTTCCAGAAACACATTCACAAAGTGGTCTGAAAGTCTTGCTATGTGTTCACACAAACTGCCAAAGTCTGTGCATGTAGGTCAAAGGAGGTTGCCACTACTCAGCAGTCATCTGACCTGTCAGAGAGTACCACAACACACTTGCGATGAATCTGACTAGGCATGTTCAGCAGCTAGAAAGACCAATGAAGTACCTTAACAAGAGGATTACTGGCCTCACATAGTTGCCCCATGCAACAAGAATGAATGCAACCCAAGCTGCACTCTGTTGCATACTCTCTATGCAGGAGATCTCTGCACAACAGACAGGTCCATGTCATGGTTACACTCAGATCTGTTCTGAGTTACAGCTCAATGGCACTAAATGTACAGAGCCAACTGATATTGCCAATATCCTGGCAGATAGGATCAGTGTTAACTTTACCCCCCTCTCACCCATGAAAGAGCACATGTCTATAATGGAAGACTGCAAAGTTGCTGTCGTCACGGCTGCACTCTCCGAAGCCAGTATCACAGCAGCCATAGGACTAGATAACTTCCCAGGCTGGTAGTATCTACTTCCCTGAAGTAAACATTAACATGGAAGGTCTGTGGCTACTGAAGTTTCCAGAGGACTGCAAACTAGGAGCCATCTTTGTAAACACTAAAGATGTGGACATCCTACAAAAGGGCCTCACTGAGACAGATGGCTGTTGTCCAAGACATGGGCTGTAGCTCAATGCCAAAAGGTGCATTATCATCACCTTTGTTAAAATCTCTGTAGCCAAGAACTACAATATAGGTGGTAGTATACTTCACACTGTATGTGTGATAAGAGACCCTGGGTCACAGGTGGACAGTGGATACAACTGTGATAAGCACATTTCCACAGTAGTCAGGAAACCCTCTGGCACACCGCATCACAAAATGTGTCTCATGCAGAATAGAAGAGGACATTGTTCCCCTCTACTCACCACTCACTAGAACTATAAAAGAGTACAACGCCACTGTTGCTATGTACCTCACAAGACAACTACACCAACTGGAAAGCCAGCAGCAATACCTCACAAAGAGCATTAGTGGCCTGAAATACATGCCATACACAAACCATTGCAAAATGCTCCATCTGTACTCCCTTGCATATCGCCTACTCAGAGGTGTTCACTGCCTAACATACAAAGCTATGTCAGACATAGAGCTTCTGGATATGATCCATATAAAACACTCACAATCACTCTGACCTTTGGATGCAAAACCACGAGTGAAATACAAAAGGAAGGGGTGTAGCCATTTACCTTATGGATATCCACACCTTCAGGTTACTGGCACAGCATGACGCCTTGGAGACCATGCAAATGCAACTAACATTGGGCAAAGCTGCCCATCAGCTTGTAGCCTGCTACAGATCATGTACCTTGTCTCAGGAACCTCACTCAGTATTCCGGAGAACAATGGCAAATATAAAGGTCCTATCAAACACCATTATATGAGGAGATTACAACTACCCAAACATTGAGTGGGTGAATTACTCTTATACAACATCCTTTGCCCAATGTGTCCTACAGTTAAGAAACTCTAACACCCTGGAACAGCTGGTCAGCATGCCCACTAGAGGTGACAACATACTGGACATGATCATCACCAACATGGGGTACCAGTGTTCCACAACAGAGATAAACCCCTCGCTGGGAATATCAGATCATGAAGTAATCACACTGGACATCCACATCCCACCCCCACACCCAGTCAATGAAACCACTGTGAAGACATTTGCAAAAGCAAACTGCACACTTCCCAAGACCAAAGTGGAAAGTTCTGAAGACCTCTTGCTATAGGATTATGGTATGCGATCTGCAGAAACATTTACAAGTGCATCCTATGAGCATCTACAGGGATGCATGGAATGAGACATCACAAATAAAACCAAGATGCACTCCTCCAAAAATAGGACAACAAGCAGGTGTTTGTTGTCCATAAATAAGCTAGACAAGACTAGGAGGAAATGAACACATGATAGATCCAACTTCACTAAAGGAAAGGCATCACTGATCATTATCAGGAAGAAACAATTATTGCTTATAAAATAATCCAAGGATAGTTTCTAAAGAGAAATAGCCAAGCAATGTAAGAATAACAACCGCAAAGCCTTCGGTAGCTATACCAGACATGTAGGTGTCAACTTCCAAATATGCTGTTAGCTACTGAAAAAAGGAATGAAATACACCAAACCAACTTTCATTGCCCACATCCTGGGGGACAAGTTTAGTGTAAACTCCCCCCCATCACCCCAAAAAGGGCCTGTGTCCATCACAGAAGGATGCAGAGACCCAAACGTCATGGACATGCAAGTAAAGACAGCCCTCATCAAAACTAAGAACATAGCATCAATGTGACTGTATGATGTCCCAGGCTGCATCTTACACTAGGCCCATAAGGAACTACACATTCACCTACATTCACTGTCCAGCCTCAACCATACCACAGGCTATGTACCCAAAGAATGGCATGCACTAACAGTCATCCAACTCCACAAAGGGTGTGCCAAAACAGAACTTGGAAACCATTGCCCAATATGTCTACTCAACCGGGTCTACACAGCTATTGAGCCAATTGTCATGGAACCCATACACTGAGACATTGGAGATCTCCAGACACTGGACTCTACACAACTTCGCCTTGTTAAAGGCAGAGCCTGGCTCCCAAACCTAGTTGGCTTATTTAAAACAGTTACCATGAACACAGATAAAGGTGAAAGTAGTCCACACAGCCCACCCGGACCTCACTAAGGGCTTACCACACCATTCCCCACTCTGTCATCATGGACAAGTGTACCAGCTTGAACATTAACAGCTATGTCACAGGATGGGTGGCCAAGTGGCTCACAGATCAAACACAAATGTTCATAGTTGCGGGTGCCATGTCCAACTCTAAGCCAGTCACAAATGGCATCACACAGGTCTTGGTCCTGGGACCCCACCTGTTCACTAGATACTGCTCAGAGGTACAGGGAAGCATGGCAGGTATATGACTGAACAGGTTTGCAGATGAATGGTAACTGTGGTCCA
Organism: Protopterus annectens; assembly: GCF_019279795.1. Lineage (NCBI taxonomy): Eukaryota > Metazoa > Chordata > Ceratodontiformes > Protopteridae > Protopterus > Protopterus annectens. The sequence continues at coordinate 337,271,881 of NC_056725.1, forward strand.
TAATCGACTGTACAGCTGACACAGATATCCTCCAGAAGTGTCTTACAGAGATAGATACCTGGTGTCAAAACAATGCCCTCAAGTTGAATGGCAAAGAATGCATAGTCATCCCCTTTGGGTAAAACAAAGTGCACACAAATGACCACATAGGTGGTAATCCAGCATGTATGGAGAAAGTCATTACGGCCCTGGGGACACAGGTAGATAGTAAACTCACCTTTGATGATCACATGCCCAAAGTGTTTAGACATTCCTTCAATGTAGCCCATCTAATGTCACCTAATGTAACCCACTTCGTATAGTCTGATGATGTCACCATCCTACAAATATACCTGTGGAAAAGATAACTCCCAGTAATGTGTATTGTGTGTTGTGTTAATGTGTACTCTTGTATTATCATGAAGTGGTTAGGTAGGGGTTTGAAACCTGCACTGGACGACTGTGTTTGTGTGTGGTTTCCTTGGGAAGTAGCAACCTTTTAGGAGAGTAGTAAGAGACCTCAAAAGCGGTAAACTAACCTTTGTCAAGTCTGATGATGTTACCATCCTACAAATATACCTGTGGAAAAAAAGAACTCTCACTAATGTGCGTAGTGTGTCGTTTTAATGTGTATTCTTCTAGTATCATGAAGTAATGAGGTAGGGGTTTGAAGCTTGCACTGGACAACTGTGTTTGTGTGTGGTCTCCTTGGGAAGGGGCAACCTTTTAGGAGAGTAGTAAGAGACCTCAAAAGCGGTAAACTAATCTTTGTCAAGTCTGATGTAACCATCCTACTAATATACCTGTGGAAAAAAGACCTCCAAATAATGCACATAGCGCATCATGTTAATGCATATTTCTCTAGTATCATGAAGTAGTTAGGTAGGGGTTTAAATCCTGCACTGGACAGCTGTTTGTATGTGGTCTCCTTGGGAAGGAGCGACCTTTTAGGAGAGTAGTAAGAGACCTCAAAAGCGGTAAACTAATCTTTGTCAAGTCTGATGATGTAACCGTCCTACAAATATACCTGTGGAAAAGAAAACTCTTGGTAATGTGCATAACGCATTGTGTTAATGCATACTCCTCTAGTATCATGAAGTAGTTAGGTAGGGGGTTTGAATCCTTCACTTGGTGAGTGTGTGTGCTGTATGTGTGTGACACTGTTGCTCAATGGGCTGTGAGTTTTGCGTTTACCACTCTATGACATATCAGTATGCATTGCACATGTGAGCTAGCTGTGTGGCAAATACATATACGAACTTATTACCTCAATGATTGCATGTGTGGGAACCCTGCTTTCTCCAAGAACATAGCTGTCATCCTTCCCAGACTGTGCTGTGGCTTCCCAGACCTTAGGTCACATCTGTATGCTTGTGACAAGCCCAGCCACTGCAGTGATCCCTGGCCTAGGTCATCTGTGTCACGCAAAGTCATTACAGTTCCTATTGGAATGTGTGAGTGAGGGTCTATGGCCGAGGTATATGTTAGACCTGTTCAAACACAGCAAAGTCTGTCAATGATGACTATTCATAACAAGTGTAGAACAACCTATGTGGATATGCATGCAGACCCCTTATTGCTTATGTGATCCACCAAGATATTCCAAAATACCTTTGGAAATGTGATTAACAAAGGAGAGATGACATAACACGTGGTTGCATGCACACATCGGTACCTGTTCATCATGTTGGTGGCTACTACCTATGTGGTACTGTGGGGATAATATGTTCCGTAAAGGTGGATGACTATGCTTAGCTTGGCTTATAGCTTTACAGCATGGGTTTGACAACATGCATCTGTCTGTATGATACCCTTGTGGAGGATGTGTGTGTCATCTGGAGAATGCATTATAGGCCACAGTATGCATTACCAGACGTGGATGGACATAGCCCTACTGTGATTGCTTGTACCTAAGAGAGCTATATGCCAGACAGGAGTGGTGTCAGTAATGGGTGCAGGTGAATACCAGTGGTTACTGGCATTGTATAGTAACTGAACGATCCAAATGTTGCTGTGTGTCCGACATCTGTGTGTCGATTGTCAAGACATCATCTAATGATTGGTTATGGTCAGGCTGTTGAAGTGATGTATACTACCAGAATGCAAAACAATGACAGATAGTAACAGTATCACCCACAGCACAGTGTCAAACTATGTCATACACACATGTGTAGTCAGGTTCCGGAATGTGTGTAGTACAATGCATACTGGCCACCAAAAGAAATTATGGAGTGCTACTATGTAATACAGAGCATGTCACCCTGGCCATGTGTCCACTATGCACATACATGCAGACAGTGCACCTCCATCATGTTCACAACTGTACACCTGCAAATCTGTGCTACACACATCCCACACATACTGTCCACTCTCTAACACATGCTGCCAATACTGTACACATCAGCCAAGTGGCATTTGGCCGGACAATACACAATTGGAACCAACACTGGTGTAAACAACACTACAATGACAATCATAGCTTTAATGCATCATGCCTGCTCAGCTATGCCTTCAAGCATATCATTACACTCTACTGCTGACAACATGCTAACATTGCTATACTGCTATATAGACACTCTGTGCATCAGCACCATGGTAGCCTGTTCCTGCATCAATGCTACAGATGACAGGAGGCGGCACAGGTTTCATCATATGCACAGGGTGTGTTGTTGGTTTGCCAGAGGCCTACAGTGAGCCATCCAATTGACATGTATGTGTGTGTGTGTGTGTGTGTGTGTGTGTGTGTGTGTGTGTGTGTGTGTGTGTGTGTGTAAGGGGCAAGAATACTGGAATGGGCCAATGTTGTTGGAATGTGTGTAGGTATGTGTTAGCCCTAGGTGTCTGGAGTATGTGTATGTGTCTGCATGCACACAGTTCCACCATGTGGCTGCCATATACAGGTATTTGTGGGACAGCCACAGACTGTACCTGCGAGGCTTTACAGATCACTGTCTCTGGCCACAGATATGGTACCTGTGTCTGGCAGGGGTGCTAGTGACACTCTCAGATACTAAGCCAGACTGGGTACTATCCCCAGAGGTGGATGGATGTACATTGGACACAGGTCCCTGCTGGGATTGTCCAGAGCCACGTGCACGTGGTCTTCCAGGACATTCTATGGACAGCCCACCCCAACATTGCTGGGGCTGGTACTGGCACTACTGGAGAGGCTGTGGCTTGAGGGATGTCCGCGGTGACTGCCAGCTGCTGATGTTGCTGGCATACATCCATGTCGACAACTCAACCGTCCTGCATTGTCCTGACAATTGGACATGACATTGCGCAGGATATCTAATGTCTCTCCACAAAGTCTATCAGTGACCTCGGTGTAATGATGGATGGCACCTGCTAGGTCATGGATACTGTCAAAGACGGCAGTGTTATGTGCCCTCTGTGCCCTTAGTCCCTGTCTGGTGTACAGTTCCATACGTGCCTGTGCCTCCATGACAGCATGGAACATGCGTAACATTGTCAGACCTGTGGCACATCTGCCAGTGGCATGATGAGCAGCAGTGCTCCTACTAGAACCCCTGGACATCTGCCTATGTGGTACCCTTCCAGACATCTGGGTATGGCTGCTGTGTTGGGATGCATATGCCATGGATACCACACTGTCCTGGCCAATGCCAACTGTACGCTGTCCCTCAGCTATGGGCATTGGTGATGGATGTATTGGCAGTATGACTGCCACAGTATGCATTACCAGACGTGGATGGACATAGCCCTACTGTGATTGCTTGTACCTAAGAGAGCTATATGCCAGACAGAAGTGGTGTCAGTAATGGGTGCAGGTGAATACCAGTGGTTACTGGCACTGTATAGTACCTGAAGGATCCAAATGTTGCTGTGTGTCCGACATCTGTGTATCGATTGTCAAGACATCATCTAATGATTGGTTATGGTCAGGCTGTTGAAGTGATGTATACTACCAGAATGCAAAACAATGACAGATAGTAACAGTATCACCCACAGCACAGTGTCAAACCATGTCATACACACATGTGTAGTCAGGTTCCGGAATGTGTGTAGTACAATGCATACTGGCCACCAAAAGAAATTATGGAGTGCTACTGTGTAATACAGAGCATGTCACCCTGGCTATGTGTCCACTATGCACGTACATGCAGACAGTGCACCTCCATCATGTTCACAACTGTACACCTGCAAATCTGTGCTACACACATCCCACACATACTGTCCACTCTCTAACACATGCTGCCAATACTGCACACATCAGCCAAGTGGCATTTGGCCGGACAATGCACAATTGGAACCAACACTGGTGTAAACAACACTACAATGACAATCATAGCTTTAATGCATCATGCCTGTTCAGCTACGCCTTCAAGCATATCATTACAGTCTACTGCTGACAACATGCTAACATTGCTATACTGCTATATAGACACCCTGTGCATCAGCACCATGGTAGCCTGTTCCTGCATCGATGTTACAGATGACAGGAGGCGGCACAGGTTTCATCATATGCACAGGGTGTGTTGTTGGTTTGCCAGAGGCCAACAGTGAGCCATCCAATTGACATGTGTGTGTGTGTGTGTGTGTGTGTGTGTGTGTGTGTGTGTGTGTGTGTGTGTGTGTGTGTGTGTGTGTGTGTAAGGGGCAAGAATACTGGAATGGGCCAATGTTGTTGGAATGTGTGTAGGTATGTGTTAGCCCTAGGTGTCTGGAGTATGTGTGTGTGTCTGCATGCACACAGTTCCACCATGTGGCTGCCATATACAGGTATTTGTGGGACAGCCACAGACTGTACCTGCGAGGCTTTACAGATCACTGTCTCTGGCCACGGATACGGTACCTGTGCCTGGCAGGGGTGCTAGTGACACTATCAGATACTAAGCCAGACTGGGTACTATCCCCAGAGGTGGATGGATGTACATTGGACACAGGTCCCTGCTGGGATTGTCCAGAGCCACGTGCACATGGTCTTCCAGGACGTTCTATGGACAGCCCACCCCAACATTGCTGGGGCTGGTACTGGCACTACTGGAGAGGCTGTGGCTTGAGGGATGTCCGCGGTGACTGCCAGCTGCTGATGTTGCTGGCATACATCCATGTCGACATCTCAACCGTCCTGCACTGTCCTGACACATGGACATGACATTGCGGAGGATATCTAATGTCTCTCCCCAAAGTCTATCAGTGACCTCGGTGTAATGACGGATGGCACCTGCTAGGTCACGGATACTGTCAAAGACGGCAGTGTTATGTGCCATCTGTGCCCTTAGTCCCTGTCTGGCGTACAGTTCCATACGTGCCTGTGCCTCCATGACAGCATGGAACATGCGTGACATTGTCAGACCTGTGGCACATCTGCCAGTGGCATGATGAGCAGCAGTGCTCCTACTAGAACCCCTGGACATCTGCCTATGTGGTACCCTTCCAGACATCTGGGTATGGCTGCTGTGTCGGGATGCATGTGCCATGGATACCACACTGTCCTGGCCAATGCCAACTGTATGCTGTCCCTCAGCTATGGGCATTGGTGATGGATGTATTGGCAGTATGACTGCATGCATGGATGGGGTGGACAGCTGTGTACTGTCGATTGGTGGCCCAATGATAGACCCTGGCAAACACGCCTGTGCCTCAACACACCTATCTTCATTATCACTATGTGGCTCAGTGACATCAGTTTCCCTGCTGCAGTGAACCAGCCCTAACACAGCACCTGTGGGAGAAAGACAGGAAACACACTTTACGACCTGTACATGACGTTGGCACACATGCACACATGCACACATGAACACATGAGCACATGCACACATGCACACATGAACACATGCACACATGTACACAGGAACACATGAACACATGCACACATGCACACATGCACACATGAACACATGCACACAAATACACTCCTCACTACAGCAGATACCCACACACACCACCAGCAATCCAAAACATACTCAATAGTGGTTGAAGGTGGGTTACAGTATCACAAGGCAAACATCATATCACATGTGCCAGCATGCAGGCAATTTGTTGCTCAAGACCATGCAGTGCGACTGTAGACAGCCCTTGTTAATAACAGTATACATGGCTTTGATGCATGTGTGTTGTTGTTCAGAGATTGGCCTCACCCTGGAACACAATGTGTACATGGACACAACATTGCTGTGCAAGTATTAAAAGCTCTGCAATGTGCTGTGCACCATCACTCACAGGTATACATACCATGGCTGGATGTGTATATGTGTGTCACATAGATATCTTTTTCTGATTACAGTGTCTGTGTCTGTAGCAGATAATTGTGGACACAGGTTTTGCACATGCATGCTATGTATACACACAGGATGAGTGGTGCATGTATACATGATAGAATACCATTGCTCAACATGGCCATTGTACAGTGGTTATAGTGAGTGTAGGACATATTGTGGACATGCCTGTGCCAGCCATGACATGGCATGCTACAACATGACTGCAACATTAAACATCACAGATACCCAATGTGTGTCATGTGACCTATACACTCAAAAGCATTAGAAGACATATATGTGTCACTTTGTACAAATGGTGATTGCTATGCATATTGTGTATAGGTGCATATGTTTGCACACACACAACATTGAGGTGCATAGCAATGACTGCTATGTGTAGTATTGTGGTCACTGTAACTGGATGGGGTATAGTACCATGAGCCATCATCATCATGCATCGTGTGGTCACTCAAGGCTACTAATGTGTGCCAGACCGCCACCTAGCATGCTGTACCTGAACTGCAGTACCGTGGCTACATTCACAATTACACAGCCACTTATTACATGGGTTTGTAAGGTGCCCAATAGGGAGCATTGCCTAACATAAATGTGTTATGTGTTGAAGAGTGTCGCACAGCCCCATGATACGCCTCTAACCCTCAGGTATATTATGTGTGCTGTGTGGATGACATGTGGGATACTGAAGTGTGACCTTACAGCGCGTGTCTGGATACGCCATGTGTAGCATGTTAAGGTGTACTGCGTATGACAAAGTTGTGTATGTTGTGTACATGTGTATCAACTATGCCTATCCAATGTCCAGTATGGTGTTGCCACAATTTTGTGTGATGCTCTGTGTATTGCATGTGACTGAGGCAGCTACTGACATTACTGAGATGTGCATAGTCTCACAGCAAACATGCACAGCATGCATTATGCGTAGGTGTGTTACGTGTACATGGCCTACACCTCACCTATGACATGCACATTTCATTAGCAATATTAAATTTATAACACACTCACCAGCATCAATCGGCTGCCTTGCTGTCACACCAGAGGGACCTACAAGAATATGAGACAGTTTGTCAGTGGCCACAACTGTGGCATTGCTACTGTGACAGTCAACAGTCACAGGCGTACAGATTATATTCCAAATATCAGTATTGCACAACACTAGGCAGCACAACTGCTAAACACACAGTACACATCTCACATATGCATAATCTACCAATACAGGTAACAGTAGTCTACAGATAGGGCATGTTACCTGCACGCTCCATGTCAACATGCTGGGTGGCTCCGACCTCCATGATGACACATGTATGTTGCTGTTCCTGTTGTTGGCCAGGAGCCACCATGCTTATGAGCAGCTCCTTCACTCTGGTGAGGGGGGGATGAATGGCTACCCCACCACCTGTGGCAAGCTGTTGTCTATGGATATCCGATGCACGCCACCTGACATGTCTATTTAAATCACTGCAGTGATGGCATACCTGCTCATATGTCCGGTTATGCATGTCTATGTCATTTACCCGACGAACAAGATCTTAGTGCAGTCTGCTCATGCTGGTCCTGGCTGGTTCTAGAGAACAGCAGGGTGTAGTGCTGCACCAGGCTGCTGTGTATTTCTTGTTCCTCTGCAGCTGTATAACACGGGTTGCGTTGGTGGGCCATACCCCTGGAAGGCAATTAAACAATATGTGTGAGCAAGTCATGTGGCACACTTAACATTCTAAAGTACAGATATCAATTAACTGCCATATATAGCATCCGACTGGCTGTCAGAGGATACACACGTTGAATACCACATATTAGTGATCAGGCCACAACTGGCTGACAGTGCCTGGCACGCTCTATATATCAAACCATGTTCTGCACAGCAGCAAAGAGAAGCCAGTATGTAAGACTATACACCAGTACATGGCACACAGTATGTGACACAATGCACCACCTAGCCACAGGAGGTATATATCAAGCTAATGCATAAAGAAAGATGTCATCCATTGCAATGAATGTAAAGTACAGTTATAGTATTACCAGTTTACCACCCTAGTCGTTGATGCAAAACTCCTGCCTAACATATGTGTACAGCTGTTAATATAGGTGGCATACTGCTGTACTAGACTATACATGTTGCTAGATACACACGTATACCCTGTAACACACATATGATTGAGGGCATGGTACAGGCATATTTACACACACATCAGACATACATACAACACACAAAAGTATGCCATCCCAGATGAGCTTTACCTGTGTACCATACAGTACTGTGTGTCACTACTTACAAAACCTTATGCCTGAGGTATGTAATCTGTGAGGACTACAGGGAACACACAAAACAGTGTTTCCAAGCAATGTGAACATAACACCATACTGTACTGTTTAGACCTACAGCTTCAGGTAGTGCTACAGTTCATACGGGAGTTGGATTCACCAGCAGTACCACTCACTAAGCATACATGTATTGCTTTAGCCTATAATGGGACACCACAGTCGACAACAAGGGACTATGTCACACCATATGCCATACTACTTTTTCTGCCTAGCAATAGCATACACATCTTTTGCTGTTATCACAGCTAGGACACAAACTACCATGACAGAAACAATTTCACACTAAGCTATCACACCTTTACAGACCTTGCACACATTCACCAACACATTCACCATCACACTCAGTCAACCTCACATATCAATTATTGCACTAAGTACATGTGTGTGTGCATCGTGTCATAGGTAGGTAATATGCTATTGGCCCTAGGGCCTACAGCAGCCTAGCCATACGCTACCCTGGCCTTTGACACACATGTAATTTAATTTCACTTGCCCCTGTCAACCAGAGCCACAGAGGTGATTCCCAGGGTGTATTTCCGATCTCCCAACCAATCATCAGGAGTATTTATGACAACTGCTAATGAGGAGCTTTGTTTGCTATTGATAGGTGATTTGTTCCAGAGTACGGCATGTCTCAGAGATAGGAATCTATCCCTCCAGCATGTGCTGTTTAGTGAGCTGACAAGGTTTAGGGCCCTAGAGCATGTATCTCGGAGGGATTGTGATATGTTTACGTGGAGGATGTCCAGCAGCTATGGGTGTGACATAGCTCTGTATGTTAGGCAGAGGTCACCTCTGGGTAGGCGGTATGCAACACAGTCTAGCTGTGGTTTTGGGAGTCGGTCTGCATAGGGCATCTGTTTGAGGCCGGTATTACTCTTTGTGAGGTATGTCGGTGGCCTTTCCAGTTGCTGTAGTTGTCATGTGAGGTACATACCACATGGGGCATTGTACTCTATAATGGGTTTTAAGTGTGATGAGTAGAGGGGAACACTGACCTATATTTCCCTAGATGACACACCTTTTGTGATGACGTGTACCACGTAGACAGATTACATGACTAGTGTGGCACTGTCATTATCAAAGGGGAGGCTACTGTCCACCTGTGTCCCATGTTCCCTTATTACACCTTCGGTGTTAGGTAGACTACCACCTATGTGGTAGTTAATGGGTACAGTGTTTTGGCAAGATGGGATGGCACTGCAGTGTCAATACTGAGCTTCAGTCCATGCCTTGGTCACCAGGCACCTGTCGCAGTAAGTATGGCCCCATATCTCTCTCTCTCTCTATAAAAAAATATATATATATATATATATATATATATATATACATCTCTCTCTCTCTCTATATATATATATATATATATATATATATATATATATATATATATATATGTATATATATATATATATATATATATATATATATATCTATATATATATATATATATATATATATATATATATATATATATATATATATACACACACACACGCATACATATAAACATCCAGTGCTGTATATATAGATGTTCATATAGGCACATATACAGTCCACTTTTCATGGTGGGAATATCAATTATGCGACAGTTGTGAGATATACAGTTATGTAATAATATTGCACAGTGTTGTGCAGAATGCATTGAAGGTGTCCTCAGCACATGTAGCTTTAGCAGGCCTCACTGGCTGTAACACTGCAAAACTGACAAATCATACCCACAGCATTTAACCACCACATGTCATATACCAGCACTGCATGCTGTTTTCTTTGTCACACACTACAACCTACATAGAAATATGCACATAACAACCGTCAAAAAAAAAAAAAAAAAAAAAATATATATCTATATATATATATATATATATATATATATATATATATATATATATATATATATATATATCCACCCTTCACAAACAGTTGCAGTATGTCCCGTGCCCTATGCACATGTACATATACATATAGATATGTACTGCTGCCACATATGGATGATTCACAGTATGTAGAGTACTCTTCAAAGACATCTACTACATGCCAGCAAATACATATGCGTTACATACCTTTCCTGTGCATTTCTCTGTTCCGTCTGTTTTTAAAGGAAATATATATATATATATATTTTTTATTTTCTGGGGGGGGGGGTTCTCTGTCTGTTGATGTTGCTCTTTCTTTTTCTGTGTCTGTCTGTTTCTGTCTGTTTGTCTTTGTCTGTGTCTCTATCTCTGTCTCTCTCTCTCGCTCTCTCTCTCTCTCTGTTGCTGCAATGATATTATTGCATGTGTGGACAGCAAGTACAGCCTGCTTTTCTAGGTATCTGCACATGTGCATGTGATGGCCTCTACACCAATTGGTGTCCACCATTTAGTAATCGCATGCAGCCTGCTGTGTGGTAATTTCAGTACTCACTGTCATAGCAGCCCACTGCTATAAAACGCTAAGTTAGGTAGACGTAGCCCTTTCAGCTTTCCAAAGTGGGGCCCATGCTTGTTTGCTGTGGACACTTGTGTCAGTCAGAAGGTTGGTATACTTCTTATATCTGTAGCTAGGGTTGTAGCCAGTGATTTGCATGTTGTACTCAAACCTGAATGTTGCTGCTTCTAGTACACACTTGTCAGTGTAGAATTTTACTCACCCCTCCAAATGCTAACCCAAGATACATGGGAGTATGTACTTTCTTTTCTAATTAGACAATTAACTGCCATACAAAAGTAGTTATTGCAATGTATTCTTCTGGCACATGAACTGTTTGTGAACTACTATACTGTAAATATTAATTTACTCACTTCTGAACAGTTTGTGGTATTTTTGTGTTGACATTAGCACAGGCTGCTCAAGACAACTGGACTAATTTCAGTACTGAGTATGCCTACCTACATCCTTGGTGGAGTCTGAATACACAAGTATATTGTACTTTTGGGTAGGGTTGCAGAAGTACAGAGAGCATTATTTATTATTGTGTGATGTTTATCTTGCTGAACATACAGGGTTGCTGTGTACCTGTTAGTCTATCAAGGCAAGTAGTCTGTCTGTGTAGTTCCCACCTGTGGACATATCCAGATGGTAGCCAGAGGTTAGCCTATTATTCTTTGCCTGTGCACCACACCTGTCTTTCAAGCACTGGAACAATGGCATTGTCACAGTTGGTTGCTACCAGTACATGGCTACATCCTTTGATATTTCTGTGTTGTACTCCTACATAAGGGTATGCTTGTGGAACTCCTTCCAAAACTATATGCAGAGTGTGTAATGGCAGAAAAGCTGATATGCCTGTGTGTTTCTGCCTCTGCCAGGCCTCTGATACACTCAGGTATATATTTGAACAGCCTCAGGGAAAGGTACATAAAAGTGAGGTACACCTGTAACATATTACAGACATTAAGTTGATACTTTGAGAGAATCAGAGCATATGTATTAATACACCTTTTCTGATGTGCAATCAGTGTCTACTCTTACTTATTGACATTATTCATTAAGTGTAATTCCCTACTTTTCTGCCTAATGTCAGTACTTTTCAGTGGGATTCAGAGGGACACAGCTAACATTTGTTTACAAATCAGGGACATCCCTGAAAAGCAGTCACATTTGGGAAGTATGGCCTCTGCCCTATATGCCAGTGTTTATCCTGCTCTGATACTGTGTGGGGTTTGTAAAGTGCTACTGTAACATTATTTCCTGCTAGAATGGCTGGTACTCTTTTCACAGTCATGTCATGCAATTCCACAACAACTGCTGGTAAAGATACAAAGAACAGGATTTGTGTTACGGCATTCCTATTTTCCCTTTACATTCACTCATTGTAATGCATGATATATTTATTACAGCACCAACTTGTTGTATGTCTACTGTGGTTTAGTGGTACTTCATGCAGTGTAGTGTGTCCAAGGTCCGGGGTTCGAGAATGACAGAGATGTTTTATTTTGCTGCTCAGCAGAACAAGGGCCCTGCCATGCAGAGTGACTAAGGCACTTTTAAGCAGTTGTAAGCAGGTTTGGGTGGGTTTGCGCGATGCTTAGCAATACTTAGCTAAGTGCACACAAGCGCACACTCGCGCACCCCCGCTAACTACTGCTTAAAAGTGCTTACTCCCGCTAACCCCCGCGCTAATTTCTTTGAAAGAAAAGAAAATGGGGAGATAGGAAAGTGGTGAAAAGGGGGCACAAAGAGGGAAGGACTGTAGGGAAACCAGCTTGGGATGTGCAGGATGGGTGTAGGGAAGGTCCATAGCTGCCCATTTCTTTACCAGCAACAGCTGTGCATATGTTAGAAATTTGGAGTGAAATTTGAAACCTTCCACCCCTGAGAGAGGAGTGAGGACAACAAAGTATGTTGTACTGCCAATTATAATTATCAGTTTACATGTCCAGTGGACATGTGTGCGAAATGAGCAGCTATGTATGGGGCATATTTTTTTTGTGGGAACAGATTGCCCTTTTTTTTTTTTTTTTGCAGGTGAGAGTGGAATGTGAGGTAGAGGAAGTAGGTATATTTGGGGAGGTAGGTTGGGGAGGTAAACAGACAAGACAAACAAGATGCATACAGGGGTGGAATATGACACATGTGGTGGGTGAACACAATTGACGAGGACGGATGTTTGGATATCGCAAGCCCATGAGCCCACAGATGGCAACAGTGGAACTGAGATCTCCACCCATGGGCAATCACCACTGCACCTTCACAGCCCAGAGGGTGACTATGCTGTGGGCTGAGTAGGAGGGGCAGGCTCACCCGTGATTCATGCCACTCATGCCTCGAGCTGGTGTAGAGGATCAGTGACCGAACACTTGATCTCCCTATGCACCACAGCCTTGACCGTTCGGAGGGTGAGAGGTGGCCCTCCTCCAGCCACACTTGCAGGGGGGGATGAGCCCCATCCCCTGCAGCACTTCCAACTGAAGGTGGGACAGGGCCACTGGAGGAGGAGGTTCCCAGGCTGGGCACCAGACATGCTGGTGCTAGGTGCCATCGCCAGCTTTGGTGGGAGAGGAGGATCTGCTGGGACCAGCCTTCCCATACATTCTATGTTTAGCAGGATTTAATGACAATATGGGCTAGTAACAGACAACAGCATTCCAAATTAGTTGTAACAGCATGCAGTAGTATTCCCATTAACCCAACACACAAGAATTTCAACAGTTGAACAGCAAGCATAACACATGTATATTTAGAACAACAGTGGACATTCCAACAGCATGCAGGGTTGATTGGTGGCAACAGGCCACCAAGATTGTGGTATGTGAACAGGGCACATGTATCAAAGTAGATGCAGATATTTATAAATCAATAGGACATATGTCCCAACAAAGTTTTTCAGATTACACATACCCATTTAGGTGTGGAATGGCATTATTTATGACCATGAAGTAGGGTGTAAAAAGATCACTCCATTAACAACTTATATATACTTATAAGTTTACTCTACATTCCTACTGACTGCAGGCATATATCCCCTACATGTATTATTACACTAGGTAGTGTCCATTAAATTGTGAAGTGGGTTTTGATAGTTGTTTATATACCTGACCTGTATCTGATATACAAACTGTTAAAGATGCAGATGTTACTGCTATGTATTTATATATTTAATTTTTATTCATATATCTACATATCTGGCTGTCTTCAGGCGACATTATCAGCTACATTTAAACAGACCCCTACATTTCTAGCAGCACACTGACATTTCTGGGGAACACAATCACAAGCGACTCATGTGCCAGATTAACCTGTACATGCTAGCCATGAACCAACAGTTGAGGACTGTATATATGCTTAAGAGCTACTGGCATTCCCTTCATCCACTTTATATGGACCTACCCAAGTGTGGATTGACAGCACGTAATACAACTGTACTATTTCCATAATGCAAGGGTACAACAACATATCAAAGAAAATGACACGGACACAGTCCAGGAATTATACCTTTATTAATTACATTACACACTTTTGTAGTGGCTCTCTCATTCATTTCATATTTTGGTGCATGCAGAATACTTTTATTCCAGACTTATTATACCTTTATTAATGGGTTACAAGACTTTTTCATGCTCTCTTACTTATTTTATATTACAATACATGCAGAGACTTTATTCAAGACTTATTATACCTTTATTAATTGGTTACAACACTCTTTTTCAGGCTCTCTCACTTATTTTATATAATAATACATGCAGAATAATTACTAATCTGCCTAGTGGCACAGCCTTAGCAGCCTATCTGCATAGGCTTGCCGATTCGCAGCATGAACACCTGCAGCTGTGAAGTAAATTAAGGGATATTGAGACATACCTATCCATTATATGGACTACAATAGCATTTTGTACATACTTCATTCCATGGCTATCTACTCAGTAGTGGGGCATCTTGCATGTCACGGGCCTCCTGTATCCATCGGTTCAGTTGGTCCTGCTTCCACCTCTTCAGGTCTGCATGGTGATGGTGGACCTGCTCACCAGTCCGAGGGATGCCTGTGGCACTGGTGAGATCATGAGCTAACCGGTTCCAAGCCTCCGCTTTGTACTCCGTCCCTTGAAACTGGCCCTGCAGGAATCTTAACTCATGATGGTGGACAAGGAGCCAAGCCATGTATTTTGACTCCTTGATGCCCCACCGTTGCGCTCGAAAGCAAGTACCCTCTCCAGCACTGGCCATTCTGACTGCAGATGGGAGCTACGCTCAGTTATGGCGAGTATTCCCGCCTATGGAGCTTATGCCTCATTTCCCACACTTATTTGTGATTGGCCATTTTTGAAAATTCTCAGCTAACAGCAAACCTGCTTAGCAATGGTTAAACTTTTATTTATAAGTATATGTATGTTAACAGTGCATGCTTATGCAAAGCTGTCATGGCTTAGTGGTTCAGTTCCTTGATTATGGTGCACAGTGTCCCAGGTTTGAGCCTTGTAATTGCTTTTTATTTTACTACTGTCCAGACAGGCTAGGGGGTGTGGCTGGGTTTAGGTGACTCTGCTCAACTTTGCTCTACGTTGCTCCACGTTGCCCGACGGTGTGCTGGTTAGCACGGTGCGCAGCTCCGCACAAAACTATTGCGCTAGGTAAAGCACTGCTTAGCTATGGGCAACTATATTGTGCTAGGTAAAGTGCTGCTTAGCTATGGGCAACTATATTGTGCTGGGTGTAACGCTGCTTAGCTATAAGCAACTATATTGTGCTGGGTACAATGCTGCTTAGCTATGGGCAATTATATGTCAATAATTTTAATGCTGCTCACCTTCTTATAGTTATATATATCCATTTTGTTCACTAATACATAGGCCATTTCAATGCTTTTTACTAAAATTGCATTCATATATGTCAGGAATTATTTTATATACTAATTTAAAATATAAAATAGAAAGGGGAGTGGTGGTACTAGAACCGGGAATGCCTCCTCTTTGCGCATAGGCTCTATGACTACGCTATTGCCATTTGGCTTAATTTGCATAAACATTTCTTATTATGCTCTTCGATGTCGAAATTGCTAACTGTAGCTAAGCAATGGGCACACCCACGCAAACACGTGCAAATACGGGCAGCTATATCGGGAATTAAAAAAAATAAAAAATATAAAGTTTACATTTTACAATTACAAAGGGGTTTAGTATATAGGGATGTGTAGTGTTTGCTATGTGTACATTTCAGCGGACTCGCTCATTGCACTTGACATTTTCACATTTATATAGTTGCAGGGGTGTGGATATTTGGACTGCTTGGTAGTCCAATACGCCCCCTGCAGTCTTACATGCTCCGTGTTAGCCTTCCAGTTGAGTCAGCACGCCCTCATGAATATGCATGGCGGGCTGACATCTTCCTGTTAGACTGTCATTTCCATGTAAGACTTATTTAGTCATACACGGAGGATTAGTAAATCCCTGCCATTGAAAATGAAATTCAGCCATTAAACCATATCATTCATTTCCAATATCCTATTTCAAAATGTCCATAATTACCTTTGCATCACAAAATGGACCCACCTTCCCCAATCTCTCTGCAAAATCAAATTTCTCAAAGCCCTTACAATTAGAAAAAAATGCTAAAACTAGACTTTCCAATCTGTCATCTAATAAAGCTACTTGAATAGGGTACAAGCAACATAGCATTTAAAACTGCCATAAAATCATCGACATTTGAACATTTGAAAAATGAAATGACAACAAAACACAACTACTTATTTCCCACTTTCAGTTTTGATTCTCAAAAAATAAACTCTTCATGATGGCATTTATCAACATGCCAAACAGAATGTTTTCTGACTCATTCTGATACCATTTTTCATCTGCCCTCCTCCCTCAAGGCAGCTACTAGGGACACCAAGTGTGACTGATCATAAATCACTCATGATTACCATACTAAAACATTCCATAAACTGCACAACTTTAAAATCTCTATTAGCTGCCTATGGTCCACATTGTTATAGGCTTTGGATATATCACAGATTGAAAACCTTATATCCTCTTTCTCATCATGCATACAGCCACTAATCTTTTTTATAACCATTATTGTTTACCTGGTTGTCGGACAGCACTGCCTGAATAATCTCCATGTTTTGTTACCACTGGTGAGTAACATTCCATATTACATTGAGGCAGTAAGCATGATTTAAAAGTGAAAATCTACAACATGACATTTATATATTTATGGTCGAGACCATAAGATCGAAGTTTTGAAACTTTTTTTTTTACATTTTTGCAGAGGGGCATAGTCCCCTTGCATGCCCACACCCCCTACTAATTAAATAAATTAAATATACCAATTCTGACATTGTACTATAGTGAGTAAAATCGCAAATGTAGTATCCTGACCTGTACAATGATCTCCATTTAAATGATTCAGTTTCAAAACTTCGACTTTATGGTCTTGACCATAAGAAATTTGAAGTTTTTAATCATTTAGAAGTAGACCCAGATATATACATATAGACATCCATACACACACACACATATATGTATATATATATATATATATATATATATATATATATATATATATATATATATATATATATATATATATATATATATATATATATATATATATATATATATATATATATATATATATATATATATATATATATATATATATATATATATATATATATATATATACATACACACACACACACACACACACACACACACATATATATATATATATATATATATATATATATATATATATATATATATATGTGTGTGTGTATGTATACCGTATATATGTGTAAACACACACACACACACACACACACACACATATATATATATATATATATATAGATTGTCTTTCGGCTTTTCCCGGTTAGGGGTCGCCACAGCGGAACTCTGGTCTGCTAATGATTGGCAGTAGATTTTCACGAATGCCGAGCTGCCAGCATGACATTCAATCTTCAACGAAGGCACGCCCATTTATGCATGTCTTTCGAATGCCCACCCAACCGCAGGGAGGACCTGCAGACTCCACACAGAAGGCACTCCCCACACTCCTGCCGAGAATCGAATGGGAGAACAACCTCTTGCTGTGAGGCAACAACGCTACCGCTGCACAACCACGGAATTATATATATATATATATATATATATATATATATATATATATATATATATATATGCGTATACAGTATATATGTATATATATATATATATATACACACACACACACACACACACACACACACACACACACACACACACACATATAATTTAGCAAGTACACTTTATAGTAGATAAAGTGTGATAAGCTCACAAACATCTACAGAACATTCAGCATTATTTTACAGTGTATGTATGCAGTCAAGTTTTAATTTTAGAACACACACAACACATGAGGCAAATACATTTTTAAGCAAACAGTTAAATTTACTTGAAACCTGTCACTAAGAGATTATTATGGTAAAAGTTTCAAGATTGTTATGATATTTTCTTGGTTTGACTAGGCAGGGTGATTTTGCTGTTAGGTATATTTTCAATGTTGAACTGTAAATAGAATAAAGTTTCAAATATGAAGTGGGAGGCTTAGCAATGAGGTTGCAGAACCATGTTTCTGATAGATTTCTTTTTTTTTCTGAGATTTTAAATTGCAGATTGGATGAGATATACTTAGATTCCTATATTATAAATGAATCAGTCATTGTTGACTCACACTACAGTGAACAGAAGTAGTCATCATTAATGCTACTGATCCCATAACACACTGAGCTAAAAGTTGAAGGTGGTTGTTGTAATAATTTTATCAAATGGGTAAAAAAATAAGACACTTTCAATTCCATCCTGTTATCATGTCCATCACACCAACAAGCCTTCAGCAAACTTCTGCAGTAACTGTGTACTTACTCTTGACAATGTAATGGCTCCACGGCATGCATACGACTATACTTTTGTGCATTTCTCAATTTCACAGGCTGCTACAGACTTAAATGATCACTAGCATTCATTGTTGTCCACTTCTATTCACTGTTTTATGAGTCAGCAGTGAATGACTCAGTGACAATATAGGAAGCTACAATTTTGATATTTATTGGGATCAAGTTACAGAGTATAGTAATGTATACAAATAGTCATCATTATGATTTTTAGATAGATGAATATTAGGCTTTTGTTGGGTGAACAGTTTTATGCAGGAGGTGAACTAACTGACTGCAGGCAGGACATCTTTCTATGGTATACAAGATGAAGTAGGCAGTATAAACATGAGTGTAGGTTAGTATACAAAGTGACACCAATTAGTTATAGGACTAAAATGCAATGCAGTGATGTGTTTGGTTAATATGGCTTATTGCAAACTTTGCAATTTTATTGTGAAACTGTTTCTGTCTTGTTGAGAAAATTGAAGGTTATTAAAAATTAATGAGGCATTCAGGAAACCTTGGAGTAAATAGTTTAGATCTATGATCTTAGTTCATTTTCTGTTAACAAAGGACTGACTTTATAAAAGTCCTAGTTTATGTTTTTTTGTTGAACTGTGTGTTGGATAGCTTGAGTGAATCTTAAACTATTATCGGTAGTATTCCCAATAGTTTTCCAAATTGTTTTTAGCTGGCCTCTGGTACTGTTGACTGATACTACTGTTAGATGGCAACAACTGTTTGCTCTTAATGAGGAGACAATACCAATAGTTTAGTTTTATTTGGATTTAAGAGTCATTTGGATACTGTGCCCAGAGTCCAGGATCTAATTGTTACACTGTACTCGACACTCACTAGGCTTATCAATGAGTAAAAAGACTATTTCTGAATGTACCTGTCCAAACACTTGCCACAACTGGAGCCAACACAATACTTTCTCCCTAAAACTCAAGGGTCTAACTTATAAAAAATACACAGACCATCTCAAAGCCCTATCCTGTTCTTAGTATCATACAGGCTACTGAGAAGCAATGTGTACCTTGTGCATAGGGCTTAGCAGACCCTTTTCTATCAGCCATATTACACATTTGCAAGTACAATGGTATCATAAGCACCACTCAAGGGATCTGCATTATGCAAATTAAATAGAATGTGTTGGAGGGTCAGGTTTGAACTACAAAGAATACAGCATACATGGAACTGCCTTCCACTTCACATAAAGCAGAGTACTTACTCTATTCAAACTTAATTTAGATGAATGGATGGATAGCCACAAATTTACCCCTAGATCTAATGCCCTTGTCCTGCATGGAATGGGAAAACATGTAAATGTCCAAAAATATCCTTGTTTGGCCCATCTCTGGGTTGTTTGTATGTAAAATATAAGAGTAAAAAAGTACCATGAGAGTGTAAGGCTATACTTCTTAAGGCCTGCGTGGATCATTAGCCTAGTAAGTAATTATGAACTTATGAATGTATTAATTTGCTCAAGCCAGTTTTCAAAATTTTAAAGGTATGCTGAAGCTGTTTGAGTGAAGAGGTTGAACATAATTGTCTTGAGTCATATTAGTGTACACAGTGTGTTCAGTGGCTGAGGTAAGTTTTAAAACTATTGGCTGTATAATTGGCATGGCCTACTTCCTTGCCTAAGTGGTAGCAATAATACAGGATGTGAAACTGTTTTGAATATTTGTGGCATTTCTGAATAGGGGTGTAATAACTTCACCTTGATGTTGTCTTTAAAAAATATAGGTTATAAAAGGCAGTAGTGCTGTTTCTCTGTTATGACATAGCCTAAATTCATACTGTGCTGTAAAAAGTGAATTGCATTCTCTTAGGCAGTTGGTCAATGTAGATGATGATCATCATCAACGTCACCCACCTTTATCCATTTTTACTACATGGGTGCTGGGGTGCCATGTTAACTGTGACCATCTTTCTCGAATCAATGCCACACTTCTACCTTCTTCAAAACTCATGCCTGACTGTCACAGGTCTTCTCTCACACAATCCATGCACCTCTTTGCTGAATGCCCTTGTTTCTTCTCGCCTTCTTCCTGTCTGTCCCAAATCTTCTTCACCAGATTGTCTTCTGCTTTTCTCTACATGTGCCCAAATCACCGTAATCTGTTCTCTTTTATCTTTTCCACAATTGGAGCTACTTTATTAATGTGAAGCACTTTTCGTCCAGTGCAATGACTGGACTTCATCAGACAAAAAACAAATACACTCCATACCCTTTTATAATCAGCTAAAATCATATGATCATTATAAAAGGCAGTCCATGATAAGTCCAGTACTGATAAAGTGGGATCTACCCTGAAAATAATTTTTAGAAAAGGAAACAATTTAAAACAAGTATTGGAAACACCAATCCCTATGGAGATCAGGAACCCGGGTATGTACAAGTGTGAGTCTTGTAACGTATGTAGGTTTATAGCCACTGGGCAAAAGTTTAATTTAGGAAAAACCACATACTCTATAAAGAAAAGGTTTAATTGCAACACCAGAATGGTGGTTTATTTAGCCCAGTGTGTTAGCTGTCCAGCTGAGAGAAAATTTAAAGAACGTGTTTACGAGCATTTATATGCCATTAGGAAAAACAAAACTGAAAATGCTTTGGCTAGACACATAACTAATCTCCCTTTACATAGCTGTAAGTTTAGGATAATAGATCAAGTTATTCATGATATGGGGGGGTGGCCCTAACAATTGGTTGCTAGAAAACTTGCACTTTTGTGGCAGCTTAGGGTTAATTCCTACCATTACCCGGGTTTAAAAGAAACCTGTTCCATTTCCTGCTATTTGAAATTGAGGAGCTTAAATAGATTATTGTACCATTGTTTCACTTTGTCTTGTTGTGTTCTTCATGAAAGAAATTATTTTTCTCCCCCTTTTTTTCCTTCTTTTTTTCTCCTTTTATCTTCTTTTTATATGTCTGTAAATCTTGTTTTATTGATTTTAGTAACTTTGTTTCTAAGTCATGGACCAAAGTTTTAGTAGAATTGTTTTATTTAAAACATTTAAAGATGGTGACAATAATAATAATAATAAAGCATGTATTTATTTACATTTTTAATCAAACACATATTAGTTGTTAATTTTATTGCATTTGAATTTATTGTAAATGAATTTTGTATATTACATATTTTTCATTTGATTTTAAATTAAGAAAAAGTGTATATCTAAAGGGTTTTTAGAGACTTGACAACTTCTTATATGTTATTTATTTTTTTTAAGGCTGCTTTTAAGGATTTAGAACCTAGTAATGATTAACTGTTGTTTGTTTAAC
Organism: Protopterus annectens; assembly: GCF_019279795.1. Classification (NCBI taxonomy): domain Eukaryota; kingdom Metazoa; phylum Chordata; order Ceratodontiformes; family Protopteridae; genus Protopterus; species Protopterus annectens. The sequence continues at coordinate 337,294,049 of NC_056725.1, forward strand.
TACTTTATCAATTAATGTTGATGTGAATCATATGATTTTAGCTGATTATAAAAGGGTATGGAGTTTATTTGTTTTTTGTCTGATGAAGTCCAGTCATTGCACTGGACAAAAAGTGCTTCACGTTAATAAAGCCCTCTGTTTATGTTCTTTCTGTCTGTCCCAAATCTTCTTCACCATATTGACTTCTGCTTTTCTCTACATGTGCCCAAACCACCATAACCTGTTCTCTTTTATCTTTTCCTCAATTGGAGCTACTTTGGCTTTTGCTCATATGTCCTCATTTCTTCATCTGTTGAGCAGTGTGTATCCTACCAGCCTTCTCAGATACTTCATTTCCATCAACTCTAGCTTTCTCATCTGCTCTGCCTTTAGCTCCCAGATTTCTGTACCATTCAGTAGTACTGGTCACATCACTGTTTTATAAACCTTACTTTTCAGCTTCTTTGGCATTCTTCTGTCATACACTACACCTGACACCATATGCCAGTTGGCTGCAGCCCCTCTGATTCTAGCTTTGACCACTTCATTCAGACTTCCCTTCTTGTCAACCACCCCTCCTAGATACTTGAAGCTATAAACCTGTTCTATTATTTTCCCTTCTACCTCAATCCTCAACTTCTTCTGATTCCTCCAATTTGCTTCCATTACTATTGTCTCATCTGTACTTGGTTTAATCCCATGTGTCTTCAGTTTTGCATTTTATTCCACTATACTTTGCTGAAGTTCTTACTAAGAGTCTGCCTGTAATGCCACATCATCTGCATACAGCAACTTTATTGATCTGTCTCCTCAAACCTGTGTGCTAATGTAGTCCATCACCAGTATGAATAGCAGTGGGATCACCCCTCTGTGAGAATGAACACTGTTCATACTTGATTCACTGGTTCCTTGTACATAGCCTGCACTAATTCTACCAGTGTTTCTAGGACTTTGAACCACTATAGTATTGCCCAAATCAGCTTTCTTGGGACCTTGTCAAATGCTTTGTCCAGGTCTAAGAATGTCCAGTTTGACTCTTTCTTCATCTCTACCTTCTTCTCTACTCTCTGTCTCACTGAAAACATTGGGGCATTTGTGCTGCATACTAATTTGAATCCCAAGTGCTCATCTGCCATCTTATTTCCTACTACTTTGTGTATCCATTTATCAATCACCCTGTCCAGAAACTTCATGCAATGTGACAGGAGTGTTATACCTCTGTACTCTCCACAGTGGTGGATGTCCTCTTTGATCTTGTACACTGACAGTAGTATGCTTATTCTGCAGTCATCTGGGATAAGCCTTCATCCCCACATTGCTATGAGCACTCTCAAGAGCTATTTTACACCTGTCTCACCAAGCATCTTTATCATATCTGCTTTGACATCATCCCAGCCTACTGTTTTCCCTGACATCATTTTCCTAAGTGCTACTCTTACTTCTTCTAGGATGGGCTCCTCTTCTCCTCCCATTATAGGCTGTGTCTGGGGAAGTACAGTTTCTAAGGGCTTTTCTTCATTCAGAAGCTGCTGGAACTACTCCTTCCATCTGCATTTGATGTCCTGTGGAAAGGGAACAATTTGTTGCTGGCATCCCTTATGAATGGTGTCTGAATATCTTCATTATCTTTCTGTCTTTGATTTGCAACCTGATATAGTTTCTTTTTCCACCTACTAAGTCAATTTCCAGAAACTGGTAGAGTGCATCTTTTTTAGCCAACGAGTATTACTTCCAAGCCTCGTCCAACTTTTCTGTCTCCCACTTTTTCCTGCACTCTTTCTTTCTTTTGACGACTTCTTGGACTTCTGCATTCAACCATCAGATTTCCTTCTGTACTGTATTTCCATACCTGGCTTGGCCACTTATCTGTTCTGTAGGCCTCACACATGCTATTTTGAGGTGCTGCCATTCTTCTTCCACTCTATGTATTTCCTCCTCTACTTGGGGTGCTAGAGCCCTGAGTAATTCGCTGAACTGCTGTACTTTCTTTCCAGTCAGCTTCCAGGTCTTCAGCCTGGTCTCTGTTGACAATTGCTAGCAGATGATTGTGACAACCAGTGACTTACACTGTTGGCCAACTGTTTCACTAAGAATGACTTTGCAATACAGATGAAAATATTTCAAATATTTTGAATAGCAGGGACACAATTTCTAAAATTTGAAGTTTGTTAGTTCAAAAGTTTCATGTCTCTATGTTATTGCTTTACTCTAAATGTTATTATCATTTAAAGTTAAAAATACCCTTTTACCATGAATTTTATCACCCTTTTTAAATCTCCCTTTCTTTTTAAGTTTTGTGACATGTATTCCAAAAGATGCAACCTCACCCACTTACATTGGAATCGTCCATATTTTTACAATGCAAGCATTTACAACTGTTGTTAAATTCCACAGTTTATGTATATTTGATAGGATCAGGCCTACTCACAGTCTTGAGTTTAACAAATTGATATTCTTGGGCTTTTCTTTCTGACCCCAAGCCTCAGCTCCCTCTAAATCCAGTTAATAGTATCATCCAGTTAAGTTATGCAACCGATCAAAAATATCCTATGGCACTACAGATTCTACAGTGACAGCCATGGCGATTTCTGGTATGTTCCCATCCCACCTCCCAACATTACTCACATTTTTTGTCAATAAAACATGCAACCAAATGGATAAAACCCACTGAAATAGCAACTCCCTGGTTATCCTTCATAACAGACAGCACATCTAATATGGTTTGCATAAATAACATATGGAATGTGCAATGACTTTTCTTTCTCCATTTTGCTTTGAACAAAGACTTTGCAAATCACACTGCAAAGTAAAAAAAAAAAAAAAAAAAAAAAAAACAAGTGCCATGGTAAGCAAACGGTTTCATTTTTATGCTTTTCAGAATAGTACAGCAGTGTCACTATGTACTCAGAGGTTGTTCAATATCAAATCCTGTAGTCCATTACTTACTCCATTGCATATAATCCTCTTTGAACCATGATCATTACTTTATCTTGTATAAATTTAGTCTAAAAAACTATTTATTATTTTATTTATTTTAAATTTGTTAACCAGGAGGGTCCGACTGAACACAGGTCCATTTTCAACGGAGGCCCAGGGAGAAAAGCTCCATGTTACACTATTAGCATTTATACAATTCTAAGCAATTCTTAAGATCAAATTTAGGTGTTACAATATTTAAAGTAGTACAAACATGAAAATTTACACAGCATGTGATGCATCTAGTAAAACGAACAATTAGTAGAAAACTAAAACGTTTTTTTTTTTCTTTTTCATATACATTCTCATTCACAATACATTTATACATTTACATTTGTAGAGGCATATATATATATATATATATATATATATATATATATATATATATATATATATATATATATACTTACACCCACACATCAAAAGTATAGGTATTGAAGTAAGACCAAGATGAGAATATGAAGAGCTCTGATGAGATTTATACTTTTCTCAGATACAGACTATATCCTCTATCAGGTACAGATTTTAATAGTGTAGTATACAGGTGCTAGTATGTTTTATCCTATTGTACTGATGCTGAGTTTGGAGGAATAAGCAAGGATATTAGTAGGGCTATGTAAGGAAAATGTTAAGGAGTAGCAGAATCCTTGCAACTGTGCATAGTTATTGTTTACCCTGGGGAGTAGCAAGAGCAAGTATAGTGGAGGAGCATATGTTTAGACTAGATAGAGCATTGAGGAGCATATTGTGATTAACCATGTCAAAGGCTTTTGATAAGTCCAGGAAAATGGATGATACAAAAAGACCTTTGTTTCTGTAGTGGTTGACTGCGTTGGTGTAAGATAGAAGAGCGGCGGTCATACTATGGGAGGGTTTAAAGCCATGTTGGGAATTGGATAGTACTTTGTTTTGTTGGAGATACTGCATTAGCTGCAAGTGAACAACTCTTTCTAACATTTTTGATAAGGGTGATAGTATGGCTATAGGGCGATAGTTGGTCAGCTCTAAGGAGTTGCACCCTTTGTGCAGAGGAACAATGTGGGATGTTTTCCAGAGGGTAGGTTCTTTGTGTTCTGAAATTGACTTATTTATGAGAATTGACACTGGATATGATATGGCTTCTGCTGATATTTGAAGGAAATCTGAAGGAAGTTTATCGTCTACTAGTGTGGTTAGTTTAGCTTCTTAAGGAGGTTTGAAATCATTTTAGTGGACACTGGCTGCAGGGAAAAGCTAGAGGTGTTATTTTTTGCATTACTGTCGGTTGTAGTGGGTGATTGTATTGGAGTGCCATTTTTTTTTTTGGGTATTAGCTAGATTTTGTACTGTTTCTGTAAATAATTTATTAAATTGTGTAGGGATATTGTGTTGATTGTTTGGCAACACAGGGGTAGGGGTGGACGCTTTCCCAGGGTGAAGTAATCTATTTATGGAGGCCCAGAATTTTAGGGGGTTATGGGTATATTTATCTTGTAGGTTTTAATAGTAGTTTGTAGTAGCAATTAATAAGAATAATTATTTTGACAAATCAGTTAATGAATCGATATTCACTGCATTAGTCCCTTAAAATCATGGACCAAAAAGCATTCCTGTCAGGAGGTAAGGAATCATTTTTTGAGAAAATAAACAATATCATGTTGTTCAGAAGTGAAAAATCAAGGCTGATGTATTAGGCAGCACTGACAGTAGTACACTGATAACACATGTCATGAGATGTGACAGGAATGGTAACAGCATTACTAGTATTCTCTAAGGCCACATTGTTGATATGCAAGATGGTATTAACATGCAACTCAGCTGGTTCACTGGCATAGGTCTCCATAGTCATGCAAGGCATAATGTCACAATAGTGGAACTCTGAAGGGCTTAGACAGACATCCAAGCCATAATATGACTACAGAAATATCTCAAGGCAGCAGGCCCAGGCTCAGCCATCTTCACAAGCTATAACATAACTGGAGGAGTACGCCATGGCAGAAGTTCTAATTTCAGGTACCCATGCAAGTCATAATGTTGTTGTGGGAACATTTCAAGGCAAAACATCCAGGTTAAGCTCCCCATATAAGCCATAATATTAATAATGGAGCACTCCAAGCCATTCACTGCAAACACTTTTCCTCTAGTAATAGTAAGACAGGTTGCACATTGTAATTCCTTCTCTACAGGTTTTTCACCATTATTTACATGTACCAGCTTGTCTGTCTCTCTGTCATAAATGCAGCTCCATAGTTCTCCCTTTTGGAAGTGCAGGGGAATTTCCCTAGTCTCTTGGCTAAATTTCCCTTTTCTGTATGAACACTGCTCAGAGTGTACCTTGAAAATAGGCCAAGATTCTAATATGCAAAATCTAGTCAGGCAAACTAAGCAACTAAGTCTGTAGTTCATGGAAATGTAAGTTTATGATAATATATACCCCACATAATTATTAAAGGGATACCCATGTATGTGCATTACTGTGGTGGTAAGGAGATTAAACAAGGTTTTACATCTAAACCGATACTTTCATGATATATAGCCATTTTCAGCCAAGGTCCTGCTATGTATGAATTGTTATCCTTAGTCCAGATACTGTATTTGTGGTTTAGAATTACTGGGTTTACTGAAAGGGTATGGTAACCCTCTTAGATGTTTAGGAAACACAACTTAAATTTGAGAATCAAGTAAATGACATTTTGGATCAAATACAGCCTAAATAACTGTTATAGGAGTACCTGTTTTGTGTAATTGTGCAATTGTGGGTGGTCGGAAGGGGGAGGGCTAAAACTACATTGTGTGTACAGCCTGACATACTACATACGAGGGCCTGTGCCTTATTATTGCCTTGGGAAAGCACTCTACTTAAGTATTAAAAAAATCAATGAAACGGGCAGTGGTAGTAAAAACATGAGGAACAGCAGCTCAATGGAATAATGCATAAACACTTTCATATATGTACAGTTAGAAAAACATGATTTCAGAGCAGTGAAAGCACTTCCTCTGTTACTGGGTATAATGCCTATCATGTCTTCAGACCCACTGGCTATTGGGGAAGTATCAGTATTTGCCAACAATATTATCACCAAACAATAGATTCTGTGGGACACCAAATTTGAACTCCTAGAGGTCTATGTCACAATAAACAAGACTGATTACCATTTCATAGCTGGCTGTAGGACATCCTGTATGTCATCTTTCTGAGGATGATAATTATCTTATCATGTGAGCTGGAATTCTCATTAAATCCAAGTCCTTTATAGTACTTAACGCTTATAAGAGGTCTTATTTTACTTACCTTAAGAGTAGAATTAAGCAAACTGAAAAAAGAGCTTAAGGGAACCAGTAGGATGCTTAAAGCTCAGTATAAACTTAAAACCACCACTAAATCTAAAACTAACTACAAATCATTCTTTAATTATGTCACAAAGTTAAGAAGTATCACACAGCAATGTTCAAGGCTAGTATACAATAATACTGCACTCTCTGACCCAAAGGAAATAACTAATATAGTTGTTCTACACATTCCACAGTCTCAGCCACCCCTTTAATTACTATGAAAAAATATTTTCTTAGCCCTCTCAGAAACTAAGAATACTTCATTCATGGGCCCTGAAAATGTACCATGTTCTTGATTATCAGTGCCAAATATGGACTTTCCGAACCACTGCTTAATCTAATCCTCTTTACTGATTACATTTTTAAAACCTAGAAAACAGCTGTTGTATTGTCATTGCACACACAATTGTGGCATATTCATGGATCCTAATAGCTATAGACCCTATTCTCACTAGACTCAAAAGTAAAGCTAAGGAGCACATTATCTCAGGCTCTCAGGCTCATTAATCTGGAAATTGAAAATCTCTTAATCCTAGGCCATCATTAATTTGGCTTTGTCAAAGAAAGGTTCTCCCTCTTTAACGTCACAAATTTCTTTGAAAAAGTAATCAAAGCAGTGGATAGTGGTAATGCAGAGCATACAGCATATCTAGACCTGGCCAAGGCCTTTGACACTATTTGACATGGAAACATTGTTGAAAGACTTGTAAATGTGAATATAAATCTTTAAATAGTGTGAACGACAGCTAACTGGTTGTCTGACAGAGCCCATGTGGTTAAAGTCACAGGTGCAACATCTTAATGCAAAATATCTACCAGTAACATACTACATGGCCCAGTTTTGGATCCTCTCCTATTTGGTATCTATTTCTGTGACCTTCAAGTCAGCATTCCTGGCTTATCGTTAACTAAATTTGCAGATGACTGTAAATCTGGTGTTGATATTCAATCTTCAACTGACTCACAACTGTTCCACCATGTTAACATGTTAGACTGTGTTAACAATTAGTGCAAGGACAATGGTCTCATAGTAAATGTAAAAAATATAGTATAATTCATTTTCTTAAACAAAACAGTTTCCCTTACCATATAGGTGATGCACAGTTGTAAAGGATCCGGGCACTCCTGTTAATGATACTTCCTTATCATTTGACCATCATGTCTTCAAAGTAGTTCAGAAAGCCTTTTATCTGGCTAATCTAATTTCCAGAGGCATCTCTATCAGATCCAAAGAAATCTGAATTCCCCTTTACTCATATCTTATCATACCATTTTGGAATTTACTGTAATGCATCTTTTGGCTTGTATTGTCTATAAACAAAGTACACAGCTTAAATGACATTAGACTTACATACATAACAAAATCGATGGAGAGACTGGCAGCCCTTTCTATATACTCTATCTCTTACAGACTCCTCCATGGAGATCAAAGTTTCACCTTTTGAGCCATGAATGATTCAACCCTATTCATCCTTCTACTTCTTCTGTACCTCAAAAACTCAGTTAAAGAACCTAAATCTTCATCAGCAGATAATCAAGACATGTTTGTGTGATTCATTCATATCTCAATGTATCCATAAGCTTTGAAACAAACTTCCAGTACATGTCAAACAGAGCAGCACCTTTGCAACTTTCAAGGTAAACCTAGATAGTTGGATGGGCAGCCTCAATTTTTCTCCCAGCTTATCTTGTTTTGCACTACTTAAGAACAGGGGGAAATTTTAAATAGTAGTTTTCGGCTAGGCTTGTAATGGTCTACAGAATTATTGCCAGGTAGTTGCCTCTGAACCTATGATGCAGGCTAATGTCTGGTTTTGTGAAAGAAAGACAAATCTGGACAATGTGTGTTTAAATAATAAGAGTTAGTAGGTGAGACACCTGTTTTATATAATTCAGTAACCTTTATATATGTCAGCTCACAATTGTTAAAGGACTGGATCATGAATCATATTGACTCTTTCTATTGGATTTGTCTGCTCCAGAAAAATGTTTAATAAAATTATTCTATTTAAGAAAAACATTTAAATATATCATTGTGCTCATCAGAAATGTTGCACTTTGTTATTATATAATGAGTTGATGATTAGGCTGAAAGAAACTGTATAGAGATGTAACAGAAGGCAGTAAGACATTTGATTATATTATGAAGGAGGCTGTCTTCTTTTCTCCTCTAGTCCTTTTCTTTTATTCATTATATTTTCTTGGGTCTATATTACGTCTTTGAACTTTTATTTTATTGAATAACTAATCATCGAACCCAAATTGTTGAAGTCCCTGTTTAGCGAATAACCTAAACATCAAATTTAAATTCATTGAATTGTTTTAGCTGGCCGTCCTGAAAAAAACATTGTATATGATGTTACTGAGTAAAGAATTAGGATGCAGATGTTTAGAAGCTGCATGTAAAAATGTATCATTAAAACTGAAAGGTAAATTAAGATAACTTTCTTTAAATTAAAATAAAAAGGTGATATTTATTTATAAACTACATTTATTTTTCTTATAGAAAAATAAATCTAATTTCTTAAAATTACGAGGATGTTTAATTAAATGGAGTTTATAAGACCTGCTTAATAACAAGTTCAGTATGTGTATAGCAGTGTGCACTTTACAGCAATGGCCACAACATCGGAGAGCGTACCTGGAATAAAACTGTAGTACAGCATTGACGTCTCCAGGTTATCATTGAAAGAGATAAATATGATGTTGAATCATATTTGAAAGCAGTAGCACTCATATTAAAGATTTAAACATCTGTATTAAATACGCCTTGGGCTTTGTACTAGGACAATATCTCCCCAGGCTTTCCACGCAGAAGTGGGCATCGCTTGTCTGACTGACATGCCAGCTGGCCAATATTTACCCATTTCCTCACTGTAGTGCAATCTTGGAATTGGTATATTTAATTTGCAGGGGGGGTTGGAGGTGCAGGGGGGTATAGCCCCCTGCAAAAATGTTAAAAAAATATTGTTTTTATTCATGCAGCCATTAAAGACATTAGCATGAATATGCATTCATTACTCCAGTACATCACCGAGTGTTGGGTGGTGGGCAGAGTTTTAGGTGGGACTTGCTACTGAGCAATGGAGGAAGAACTGTTCTACTACATCTCCAAGGTTTGTGCATTAATCATTATTTCTTTTTGAAAGTCATTTTTTTTAGGATATATAGGTATATTAATGAAGAATGGATTTCAAAATTAAGGGTGTTTCATATGTCACAAGATTTTTGTTACTTAAGTCACAGATGGTGTTATTGGACTTTATTATTTATAGTTTACTGTCACAGCATATTTAACGTTCATAGTGTTGGCCAACTAAAGCAATTTGAAGAATTTAAATTTGACGTGTAGATCATTCGCTGAATAGGGACTTCAACAATTAGGGTTCGATGGTTAGTTATTTGATAAAATAATAGTTCCATGAAGTGATATAGACCCTATTTTCCCCACTGGCCAATATATTGGCCAGTTTGCAATGTTAAGAGTCTTATGGTTCATTCATTCATTCCCAGTGGACAATATTTGAGCATACTGCGAATGATTCCTTGTCTTTAAGGAAGATCAGGATTTTTACTTTAAGCCTATCTCTCCCCAGTGCAGGCTCATTGGCGTTGAAGGGATTGGTGTGGAGAAAGTCTTTGAAAAAGTTTATCCACACCCTTGTATACAATGTGATCAATTATCTGTGACCCACTTGTTGACAGGTAGCTCTATGTGATCCCTGGGCTCCATAAGGAATTTATATGCTGATAGTATGCACCAAGTACCCCACCAGAGAGAGGTAAGCCAGCTAAGCTCTATCATTCCTCTCCTCTTCCTATGCCCAATTCAGAAAGTGCCCAAGCTGCTTATCACGCTCCAGCCATGTTGGGCATGTGGAGGGCTTTAATCCTCTTTGTTAACTACCTGGAATGAGCTGTACTTTTGTCAGGATACTGATACCTGACATTATCACTAATCTCTCCCAGCTGCAGTAAAATAGTAATACTACTTCCCTACTGCTACTATTATTATTAATAGTAATGCTACTATTACTACTGCTACTAATAATACTAATGTCACATGCAACCATTTAGTAATACGGCTGCAATAAATCTAGTGCACTGACAGCATACCTAAGAAAATGATAAAAGATCCTTCTCCTTATCAAACTACTGGATGGCTTTGATTTTCTTCTTGTTTTAAATGGTATCAGCAACAATTCACCATGTATTATAGTACACGTTATTCAATACAAATCAGCAGTAAACTACACTTCTGATTGGCTAAAGTTTGTGCTAAGAAGATGCTGCTCTTCAGCATTGCTCCATATCGATAAAGACATCATAGCCTTAACTGGAAGAAGTCATACCCTCAGAGTTATAGCAAGTCCTTTCTCATGATACTCCTCTTTGGCAGAAGTATACAGTAGAATTCCAGTTACAGATCAGCATGTGGTGAACCCAAGCATCATAAGTATGCCTCTTGAGCCAAGGCTTACACTGCCAGGTGACTACCCTGCTGTTGTAGTTCATTCATACCACTCACTCTCACACACATTCTCACCTATGGCCAATTTAGAGTGCCCAATCCACCTACTGCATGTCTTTGGACTGTGGGAGGAAACCCATGTGACTGCAGGGAGGACATGCAGACCCCACGCAGAAGGCACCCCAGCTGAGAATCAAACTGGAGAACCTCTTACTGTAAGGCAAGAACACGAACCACTGCATCACTGTAGCTACCCATCTCTCTTGATAAAGCCATTAGAAAAAGGCAACAAGGATGGAAGAAACTTTTATAATTTAACAGGCAACTTCACTTCAACACTCTTTCTTCAAGACAGGACATTTAATTGAGTACAAGAGTTGTTTCCGTTGCAGAAAATAATAGTTTAGACATCAAAATATTACTGTATTCTGATGGCAAGTTTTCAACAAATAGATTATTGAGACTCACAACTGCTCAGCTTCAAGTACATACAGTTTAGATCTAGGAACTGTAACAGAACTGTACAATATCTAACAGAGGCTCCTGCCCCCTCAGAGTAATGAAGATCTTTAACAAAATGAAATATGCTTGAATCTACGTCATCATCCAAGATCCTTCATTACATAATAGGGCTAGCATTCATAAAAAGTTTTCTATGACATAAGGCCTCCCTACACAACCTAATGTAATACACAAAAGAAAAGTGATTCAGAAAAGTCAGATGTATTTCAATATATAAACATGCAAGAGAACAACATGGACATTTCCTAGATTCTTGCAAATGCAGTGGTCTGTGGATCGAAGCCTATATTAATTAGGTCCCAGTACATCATGGATTACCTTACTGCCTCAAAGGCTGTGCAGTGTGTGTACCCTAGAAAGCCAAATGATCATAAAATGACTGTGTAGGACAGTTTGTTGGGTCGTATAAACACAAACGCAGTATAAAGTAAATACTGTCTTACCAGGTATCAGGTACAACAGTTAGAAGAAGATGATATGGAAGAGACATTTTATGTTTGATAAGACAGAAGTAATGACTAAAATCTGTAACATTATCACGTATAACCTGCCTTTTCTTTGAGATATACCACCATTTTCTTTCACCATGGTGTACACAGATGAAACAGTGGTGATCAATTTTCTCACAGGTTGTGTGTAAAAATAAAGGTGCAATGTATTTGTGTGAATCCTATATAGGAAGTGTTGCAGATTTAAAATACTTTAAATTCAGTTTCATAAATGTCGGCATCACAGGGTATTGTTCACTAAAAGTATGCACTCCTGTTTCCACAGAGTTCTCACATATGTACTTTTATACATACACAAGACTGTTTAATTCTGTTTCACTAAGGTGATAAAAATCATCATATGTACTGTTAAGAGCATCATTGGTTTACTTTTCAACATAGCAAAGAGGAAAATTTGTCAAACTACTCTAGCATTTTAAACACAGTAAAAAAACTCATCTATTTTTGCACAGCCACCTTTTTTGTACAACCACCTTGTACTTTTCCACCATTTAAGGCATGTTGTCTATAAATATTTCTATGTATATGAATGCATACTGGCTACTGTAAAACTCATATGGAGTAGTACTTGTACTGTTTTTAATGTCTTGTAATTTGACTGTGTACTCTCATTTAATTTATGTGCATTTCTATGGAATGAGAACTGTGCTTCTTTAAGGTCATCACCATCAAGGTATATTTTCACCAAGTCATTATCCCTCAAAGGGAGCATTTTACAATCCAGCCGTATTTGTATAGATGTATGGATTTCTAAAGATAACATACAAAGTGGGAGTGACTGTACACCAGGGTTCAGCTCTGAGCTCACTGCTGTTCATACTGGTGATGGACGACATTATCAAACTGTTCAGAGGGGATAGATCAACAAAGCTGATGTATACAGACAATGTAGCATTACAGGCAGCCTCTGAGCAAGACCTTCAGCAAAGGACAGGGAAATGGAATGCAAAACTGAAGGCACGTGGAATGAACTAAGTACAGATAAGACAGTGGTGATGGCAGTAAATTGGGGAAATCAGAAGAAGCTGCAAACTGAGATAAAAGAGAAGATAGTATGCTTCAAGTATATGGGAGGGGTGATTGAGGAGAAGGGAAGTCTGAATGAAGAGGTGAAAGCTAGAATAAGAGGTGCTGCAGTAAAGTGGCATAGAGCATCAGGTATAGTGTATGACAGAAGAATGCCAAAGAAGCTGAAAATTAAAGTGCTCAAAACAGTGATGCAACCAGTACTGTATGGTACAGAAACCTAAGCAGTAAAGCAGAGCAGAGGAGAGAGCTAGAGGTCATGGAAATTAAGTTCCTGAGAAGGTTGGTAGGATGCATTGGACAGATGAAGAAATGGGGACATAACAGAAGGAGCCGATTTCAGAAAAGATGAAAGAGAAGAGATTATTGTAGTTCAGGCATGTGTGCAGAAAAGCAGAAGACAATGTGGTGAAGAAGATTTGGGACAGACAGGAAAAAGGTAAGAGGAAATGAGGGCATCCAGCAAAGAGGTGGATGGATTGGGTGAGAAAAGATCTGCAACAGTCAAGCATGATTCTCGAAGAAGGTAGGAGTGTAGCATTGAATCTAGAGAGATGGTGACAGTTAACATGACACCCCAACCACATGTAGAAAATGGGGAAAAAGGGAGGTTGATGATGAGTATGATGTATGGATTTCTAAAAAATACAGCTGCATTGAAGATTAATGGTCTTAATTTACAAACTAGAATTCTTGGGGGTGCTGGGTCCCACTATTTATTCCTAGAGGCTGAATATTCACTTATTACGTCTAGGTAAACAGAGGGGTTTACCAGTTTCAGACACTGGAAAGCTTGACATTATTTGTTCCATTACCAGAGATCTTTGTGGGCCTCTTGTGTTTACCTGGCTTAAACATAAATATCCTTTGCTATCTGACAACTCACACCACACAGCATGAAGACCACACTCATCACAATAATAAGTGCAATAGTCAAGAGGATGAAAAAGGTTTGAATGGAGAAAAGACTCAGGGACTGTGTTCACATTCATTGATATGGGGATCTGAAGAGAAGGATAGAGCTAAGGAAGAGAATGAGACCTCCTTCATGGCTATGGGAGACCAGAAACCAGAAGGAAGTGACAGAACAATTTTCAAAGCACATAGCTATTGTTAGTACTCCAAAACCTGAGACTTTAATATTGCCTAACACATTAACAATTGGAATTCATACATTACAACTCTAAAGAATTTCCCAGAAAGTCCAGATTTTTGCCTCATATTTCATAGCTTGTGTCATAAAATGTGTAGTTGTCTGGTAAAACATCGAGTTCACTAAATAACAATAGGTATTTTTGTTTCAAACTTCATATCCTTCACAAAATGCATGTTAAGGTGAAACCTGTAATTCTAGCAACTTTTTGAGTTTGTAAAAGCAATATTTAAAACCTTTTCCTGAGTTTGGACCTCTGTCACTCATTACTGGCTTTATCCAGAATTCTTCTGGTAAATTGTTAAGAGGTATGTTGGCATTTCTCATGAGCTGATCCATGTGTCACATTCCAAAAGGACTTTACCTTTAGTCATTTGTTTATTGTTTGTTAACTGAGTTAGTGGGCTTGTCCAGTTCCCTTTTCAGCCACTTCCCAGTTCATTTGGCATATAGAAAATGATACCTACATATAACATTTATATGAACAATGCTATACAATGCATACATATATTTAAATGTTCATGTAAGACAAATCTTAAAACAAGAGCCATGGACTAAAGCAATAATAGTACAGATCACTCTGAACAGTAAAATATATGAAGAAAAATAAATGAAGTACAAAATACAGCAGAAACTGCACAACAATAAAATCAAGTGATGTTTTGCAATGTGAACATTGCGAAAAGGGGAAGAATTAGGATACAACCTGCAAATGTAATCTACCTGATTTCCTTTTACAGTGTCAGGAATAACTGCCTTAATAGTTGCAGGTAGGCAGATGAAAAAAAATTACCATCTCTAAAAGCAGTGCATTTTTATTTCTGAGACAGCTGTGAAACTGACTTTTTTAATTGATACAATGTCAGTATCAGTGATTTCAGTATGAGGCTTATTCCAGGTTGCACGTACCCATTAGTGAAAGGATCGTTCATAAGCAAGAAGAGTGAAAAGTGAACTTTTTTATATGACCATCTAGCTTAATTGTTTTAAAATACATCACAGAATATGCCTACTCTTTCCTCATTTACTGGTACACCACATACACTGGTTAACTGAAATATGTATACACACACATATACATATATATATATATATATATATATATATATATATATATATATATAGGGAGAGAGAGAGAGAAAGAGAGAGAGTCTATGACACTGGATTGAAAACTGATTTCATCGAACGGCTTTTACACCGAAAATGCTGTTGCTAGAAATTGGTTTTGTGAGATCATGGTACAGTGAAGATCAGAAAATTTGCCCTTTCCTCACTGTAGTGTGATCTCGGAGTTGGTATATATATTTAGCGGGGGGTGTGCGAGGCACAGCCCCCCACAAAACCGATTTCAATCAGCGGCATTTTTGGTGTAAAAGCCATTTGATTAGATCAGTTTTTGATCCAGTGTCATAGACCCTATATATATAGATATATATATATATATATCTATATATATATATATATATATATATATATATATATATATATATAGCTATATATATATATATATATATATATATATATATATATATATATATATATACACACACACACATATATATATATATATATATATATATATATATATATATATATATATATGTACATGCATGTTTGTATGTATGTATGTATAAAGAGGGCATATCAAAGCTGTATTCATAAGACATTTGTAAAATTTATATTTCGTAGACCTGTAAGTATGGAGAGAGGAACATAGGAACATAGACTTAGCATTCTGACCATATTTCTGTGATGCTAATAGGTTGTCTGTCTAACAGCCAACTGCAAAATGAGATATACTATTCTTAATTTCAAGCAAAAATGTCTGTGTGCTGCAAATGCAATAGCATCCATTCTACAGATATTTTCCGGACATAAAATACTTACATTGGATTTTCCTTCAGTGTCTGCTGCCTCACTGCTTAAGGGGCCAAGAGACTTCTAGCATTTGTAGTTATTACAGTGCTTGTGATAGTTACATTTTAACCACAATTTCCCTTGTCTAGTTGCTGCTGTGAAGTATTTACTGTGTTTTCGGTGCATTTGTTTTCTGTTATCCATGCTGTAAAATACTTACAGGGGTCATTGTGTGAATATTCTTCATTATATACACATCTTTCTTAAAACACCGTCTTAAAGCTCAGTAGAGATGTTTTTCCAACCTGATGCTCACTTGTGGCTGCATCACTTCCAGCTCAGTATAACCTCACGCATCACTGTCCTCAGGCCACAGTAGGTTCTTGGTGTCACCGATGCTGAGAGTGCTTCACTTCTGAGACAGTTCTTGCATATGGAGAAAGACCCTGTCCATATGCATGGTCTAGTGGGTATACGCCTGTCAGCACTGGAGGCCTGGCATGACATTGCTATATTGTAACCTGATGAGGCATTTTTTCACAACCTTTAACTCCCACTTCCTCCATGCTGAGATCAACATCAAGCTAACAGGGCAATAGGGAGTATCCTGTGCACATGCTTCATCCCGAGCATATTGAGACGTGATGCCTACTCTGTCCTCCCACCTTCAAACCCGGTGTCATCTCTCTGAGTTCTGGCCTCTATATCAGATGTGATACACCAAGAACCTCCTGAGACCTGCAATGAAACTGTCATTGTATATGCTATGTTGTATAATATAATGTGGCGGAGACAGCAGGGAACTATCCCAGCAAGGCCTACCATCATAGCAAAACAAGAAGAAAACATTTAGGAAATACAGCCTGGGGAAGAATGGGCAACACTGTATTATCTGCAAGGCAGGGGCAAGTGCAGTGCATCAAGGCACTGGGAAAGAGGTAATTTCTGGTCCATAACCATAACTATGAACTGTGATTCCACAACACAGACGCAGGCTATGTAAGGCAGTGCATGGACTGGCCATGGTGTGCATCAGACATTACTTATCCACTCAGGTTTTTAGTAGAGAGGGTATAAGCACTGTCATCTTCACATATAGGAGACACAGTGACAGCAACACTATAATATGGGAAATGGTAATAGGGATGAGTTTTGGTAGCCACATACTCTTGTAGGAGGTTAGGGAGACTTAGAAATCATGTTTTCCAATAGTGGAGTTGAACTGCCATGTCAAGACTATTGACAGTGTCCACTGAAATGACATGCAGTCTGAAAAATTGATAATGCCATGACAGGGAAGGTATAGAACTATGGAATCATTTAAATATACAATGAGGAAATGCCTCATGTTGAGAATCTAGTATAGAGCATCGTTGTCCATGATCCAAACAAGGAACATAAGCAGGTTTGGTGTGCTGTTATCCATAAGATATAGTGAAAGGGAAGACCTATGGTACTGTTCATGAGCAACTTAGTCAGGCATTACAGGTGTGGAGCCTGAGGAGCATGAACACTTACTACTGTGACATCACTAATGATCAGCGATAGTGGGTGTGTAGCCTGAGGGGTATGAGCAGCCATGAATGTGATATTTCTAATGATCTGTGATGGCAGGTTTGGAGCCTGAGGGGCTTGAGCACCCACAGCTGTGATATTACTAATTATCAGGGTTTGTGGGTGTGGAGCCTGAAGGGCACGAGTACTGACAACTGTGATATTACTTATTATCAGGGATGGTGGGTGTGGAGACGGAAGGGGATGAGCACCCATGACTGTGATATTTACTAATAACCAGAAGTGGAACCTGAGGGGCATGAGCATCCACAACTGTGATATTTCTAATGATCAGGGATGGTGGGTGTGGAGCCA
Organism: Protopterus annectens; assembly: GCF_019279795.1. Lineage (NCBI taxonomy): Eukaryota > Metazoa > Chordata > Ceratodontiformes > Protopteridae > Protopterus > Protopterus annectens. The sequence continues at coordinate 337,311,723 of NC_056725.1, forward strand.
GAGGGTGAAGAGCATGCAAGACTGTGATATTTGTAATGATCAGGGATGGCGGGTTTAGAACCTGAGGGGTACGAGCACCCACAACTGTGATATTGCTAGTGATCAGGGATGGCGGGTGTGGAGCCTAAGTGGCATGAGCACCCATGACTGTGATATCACTAATGACAAGGTTGGCGAGTGTGGAACCTGAGGGGCATGAGCACCCATGACTATGGTATTACTAATTATTAGGGATGGTGGGTGTAGAGCCTTTGGGGCATGATTACCAATGACTGTGATATTTCTAATGATCAGGGATGGCAGGTGTGGAGACTGATGGGCATGAGCACCCATGGCTGTAATCTTTCTAATGATCAGGGGTGGCATGTGTGGAGCCTGAATAGCACCCACAACTGTGATATTGATGATGATTAGGGGTGTCAGGGAGAGTGGCCATAGCTGACAGTGAAGCCACCACAACAACAGTCTGTGTTGTCTGAGTAGGTTCAATATAAGGTCTGATGCCTCACATATGGACACTCTCATGGCAGTTGACTGTATAACAGGCTGAGGCAGACTGCAGTGTAACTATAATGTGTTTCATTGAAGCACTCTTGGAACTAGCATTTGCCATCTGAGGCCTTAGCATCAGATTCTGCTCTCATTCTTTGTAGTCCATATCACATTGTGTGCAGGTGTTTAATGTCAACTTGCAAGCCAAGAAACATACTCACCCTCTTCATAATATTTTTGATTGCAGCTCTTTGTGCTTGACCCTTGACCTACAAATCTGTTGATTTATGCTATGTGTTGTGCTCTCATCAGGGACAGACCTGGAATCATGGCAGTATTGCATCCTCCTCACTTCTTCTGAAAGGTGGATGTTCCCATGTCACAAGAAGTGTATATTTCACCACACATTTTGCATAAACCTAATATGTAATCCCATAGTATTCATGTCCTGCATTTCCCCCTACCACACCTAATCATCTTATCTGTTATCCCTCTGTCCAGTAGGCATATGCCAAATGTGGAAAGGTCCTGCTGTAACTCCTCTATCTACTAGGGGTGATCTTCTCCTTCTGTTTGTCTTCTTGGGCCCCCTGGCAAGCCCTGTATACCTCTGGGTTACACATGTCTGTAAGTGCGTGTGCCAGGCAGGCTGTGCCTTGTGACTGATCCCCTTCCCCTCATTATGCAGCTGGATAGCAATCCTCTGTAGTGCTCTGCATATCCCTTCCATGTACATAGTACAGTCTTGGCCATGGATGCCCTACATCCTTTCCTGTGTCTGCCTACTGCTACCAAATATTGCTGCTATGCACATCCTGTTATACCACTTTTGTCATGCCCACCACACCTACCTCTATGTCTGAAGCCATCATGTCTCTTGAGTAATGTCTTTCCTTAAATGCCAGTTAATGTGTTGTACCTTATCACCACAGTTGGGCATGACCATGACATGCTATTAAGGTCTTTATAAGTCACACATAATCCATGGCATCTGTTTCACTGTTCCTGTAATTTAGCACTGGTTTTGGTATAGTGTCAGACTACATTAATAGGTTGTTTTTTTTTTCTTTACTCATTTTTTCTGTCTCCAAGCACTCAGAGTTTCTATCTAAATTCCTGTATTCCACAATATTTTGTCTCCAATATTCTTATGCAAATTGGTACCTACTCTTTATATTGTACTGATGAGGGTTTCATAGTGTACTAGTTGTGATAATAAGGCATCTTAGTGCCATTGTCTCTGAATCACAACCAGAATGCAATAAGCAGACCACACTACCTGGTGCTAATTGTATTCAGCACCGAGCTATGAAAATATGTGGCCACTGTGCTCATGCATGCAATCTGTGTAGACCAATAGAGCTATGACATTGTGCTGCAGACATTTTGTAGCACCTTGTTGCAGTGCTTTGCTGCATGCCATATGATTTCTGAATATATGTCTGTGTGCATATGGCTTCTGTTTTGCTTCTCAGATGAACCAGAAACAGTGGCTATGGCTTCCTCGGGTACTGAGGGCTACAAGGGTCCAGTAAACTGTGTCAAGATGAGCAAGATGTTCCTATTATTCTTGCATAAGGATTTGGCTCAGTGTCTGATGGGTCCGTATGATGGTTTGTTCTGTTAGGCTGATGCCTGGTATGAGTTTACCAGAATGGTGAGTGTTGCTACTGGAATCACCCATTCTTGTGAGAAGTGCAAACTCTATTACAGCATCTTGCATTCGTACCACAAAGACCTACTTCAACGCTGTGATTTAGAGGCTATGGAGATAGAAAGAGAGAGAGAGAGAGAGAGATAGAGAGATAGAGAGATGGACATGTACTGTAAACATTTTTCTTGTAACTTTTGCTCTTTCCATTCTGTTGCCCACAGTATCTGAACACTGACTTGTGCATACTTTGTATTACAGTGGCAGAAAGTGAGAGCTCTGTATGGCAGAATGTTGCAGAAGGCATGAGCGACTCCCCAGGCAGAGAAGCTCATATGCTACATGTGCCACTTCACTGTGTAACTGCATTTGTATGTGTACCTGTGTGAATATTGCTTTCTTGATGGTAGAGGTGGTGGAGTGCTGCTGTCACTTCAGCCTGCACTGACTGATGCCTCAGGCACGGAGGCATCAAGGGACACCAGGCCTCAATTTCTGTAGGGGGTGGATCTCACCCTTTTGAAGGTGGCATGGGGGTATCACTGGTATTTCTTCTGGCCAGTTCTCAAGATGAGCAAAGGCTCCTCTTCTGTCAGTGGCCCAGGGATGGTCCCCATCATCTCACAGCATCACTTTTGCCCTGATAACTGATGCCCATCTAAGCAAAATGCAGCACCTTCTGGCATGCCTTGTGAAGCTTCAGTATGTTACAACTACGAGGCCAGCAGAGACACAGCCTGCTCATGACATTAGCCATGGAGGTGGCTGTTGGCTGAGAGGTGTCTTCTATGTTAAAATAGATCTATACCTGACCTTTGCCTATCCCTACTTCCTTGTCTAATGTTAGCCCATACTTCCTTCGTTTTTCTAGCCATTTCCATCATCAGCTGCCTATCTGTGTATATCCATATTTGCCCCCAGCATTCCTGTGTGTGTGTGTGTGTGTGTGTGTGTGTGTGTGTGTGTGTGTGTGTGTGTGTGTGTGTGTGTGTGCGCACACTGTTGCTACCTGTTTCTATCTACATTTTATGCTTGTTTGTCTTTCCTGTATACCTTTGCTTCTCTCTGTATTTCTCTAATATCCATTTATTGATACTTTCCTAATCTAACCTTCACTCTGTCCCACAAAAAAAGGTCCTTCCTTCCTTTGCCCACCTGTCATAACTTTACCCTTGTGTATTTTCCTGTGCTTGTTATTCTCCTCTTATCTCTGCCTTTTCTTCCTATCTATAATGATGAAGTGAGTTGGCACTTTGCTGTGCTGACCCTCATTATGGTACCTGAATGACTACTAGTGGCAGCTATATGACACTGTATTACATGTATGAGGGTGCATGAAATGTGTCTAATTAGCCTGCCTTGTCAGTGACATTGGTCATGTCAGACTCGTGCCCTTCTGCAGACTGCTCCTCCACTGAACCTGCCTAGTGCTACTTTTTAGCTTAACAAGGCATCTCCATTTTATCATGCAGTACTTCTGTCTGTATATTAGCACTATGGTAACTCTAATTCATGCCTGATTGGTTGAGGACTCTGTCATGCTACAAGCTACATCCCAGAGTGTGCAATGCTTGTCTACAAATCACAGCCATTTTATTTAACATTGCAGTGTTTGCATTTCATGTCCCAATGAAACTAATGTATTACCAACATCAAAAATTCCTCATTAAATTCACATTGTGTATTAGCATTTTAAAACTCATTTTATGTGACTGCACAACAATAGATTATAAGTGTGTTAAACACCGAGAGACAGGGTAGCATCCTATGTTCAGAATATAAATTGTAATTAAATTTACAATTGATTTTTTTTTTTGTATATGACATCTTAATTGGGCTAAGGTTTAAAAACCTCATTAAGCAGTATTAGTTAGTTTATATAGTGGTGAGGTATTTATAACTCATTTTATGAGAGAGATGGTAACATCTGTGTGTTCTTAATGTAAAATCTAATTACATACTAATTTTGCTTCTGACCTCACACTGAGCTAGCATTAAGAAATGCCTTATTTTAATTTATATAGTGCTTTATTTTGTATGGTACTGCAGAACTGTCGATTAGCAGTGTATAAAGATAAAAAAAAATACTAGGCCTGAGGTTTCACACATGGCATGCTCTGTTAGTTAGGTCAGTTAGTTGCTGGCATGACATTATCTGACAAATGCTCATGACAGGCCTTACAAACCTGCTGACCACTGTGATGATCAATAGCCATTTTTCTGTCATTTGTTGACCACTTACTAACAGAGCAGTTCATTAACTCTGACCATAAATAATTTTTGTGCCAGTATGAGTTATATGTGAACCCTATCACCAGCAATGTAAAAATTGTTAAATAACATACATGGTCCATAGAATTTCAATATGCATTTATTGGATCTAAAACCCAACACTATGTATTTCATTAAATTATAAAACACACAGCTTTGCTTAGACGTTCATGAGAGCAACAGTGTTTGTATCTTAGAAGCATGGTTAATTTAGAAGCAGAAAGCAATGTTGTTGTTGTTTATATCTAAATATCTATACTTTCAATTTTATATGTTTTAATCACTCATATTAAATATTTCTATATTTCTAATTAGCACTGTACTATTGAAAGTCTCAACTTACTTTTTTCTGTAAAAGAGACATGGCTGCATAATGTCAAAGCCCCAGTGACTAGAGGTACAATATGTGTGAATATCTGTTATTTCATCTCTGGATTAGAAACAATTTATCATCATTACCAGAAAATATATTGAATTTAAAAAAGAAAACAGCAACAATAAGTAATTACACAAATAAATAGAGTGCACCACCTCTTGGTGCTGATATGTGAGACTGTAAAGACTTTAGTGTGAAATGAGAACAGCAGAGGTATGCACAGAGCATAATCTGTAGCTAAAGAATGCATTTATTTATTTGCATTTGATTATGGGTACAGTTCAACTGGTCTAAAAACCTATTTCTTGAAAAAGTATGGGCAGCAAAGCTCTAGAAAAAGAGTTGGTAATCACGTAAACCCAACAAATATCTCTTTTAAGGGGAAATCTTGGTTAACTGATTTGTTTAGAGTCACACAGTAGGTAACAGAAGGTGGAGAGAATCAAACCTTGCAACTCAATTATAAGAAGGCAATTTTGTAATAGCTCAGTGCTATAATCCTTTGTGTTGACTACAGACATAAACAGTGCTTAGGAGTATAATGGTGTTAACAACGAATCAAAGAAGATATCCATATAAAAGGCCAGCTGAAGATGTATGCATGTAAGGACCATACAAAGAAAGTAAAATCAAAGAAAAAGAATAAGTCAAGGATATATACATGAAAGGTATAGTACAATATTATTAGGATGATTGCAAAAGTGATATAAGGGGCAACATGGTTTGTAGGTGTGGTTAAACATGCATGTCATTAGGAAACCTATCTATGGTGTTAATAGTGCATGCAAAATAAATAGAGTAATTATAAGATATCCACAGGCAATTAGTGTATAAGGTATAGCAGGTGTGCATTTCAGCAACAGATACAGTATGTTTAGCAGTTTGTACAACCAGGTGTTAAGCAAACACCTGCTGGAGATAAAGAAATAGGGAAAAAGAAGAAAAGAGGTTAGAGTAAAGCAGTTACTATTTGTAAAAGAAATGTGGATAGACAAGAAATATTATTTTATGCAATTTAATGAGGAAGAGACAAGCACCCCAATGCTGCCTCATTATTAGGAATGTTCCTTGTTTTGAGTCTTTAAAATTCCATGGCCCATGTAGTTCCACATTGAAAAGGGTTTGTTGCACATTCATTGAGACTTTTTTTTAACAGTAACCATTTTTGATAATATTGAATCATATTACTTCATCAAAATACAATTTGTAAATATGAAGAAGCAGTTAGCGACCATGCTGTGCATTTCCTGTTTGGAGTTCTTTGTGTTTAGTAAGAGTTCCACATTTTTCCCACTTGCTCCAGATTTGGGGAAGCAGTGTTCCACATTCTGAAAACTGAAGGCTGAGAGCTATGGAAATGGAGTAAGTTGAGTAGTTTGTTTGTTACAAAGTCTAGGTATGAGATACAAACTATTCATCAAAAAAGAAGAAAAAAGATTTTTATTTAAATTCTGCTTAAATATTTTAGGTTGCATCTATAGTGACCTGTGTGCTGATACTTTTTCGCAATTCTCTGCTTTTTGTCTATGGTTTAGCCAAAAAGTTATCTGTATGCATTTTTTTAGTTTGTGTGGGACCTTAATCTTGTAGCTTGATTTGCAGTTGTGTAGATTGTGTATTATTGCAAAAGTTTAGCACTGTTTATACATTATACTATACTTCTGCTTCCACAAGCAGAATTATGCAAAAAATGTAGGGTTTTTGTATTTTGAACCCAGTGTGGGGCCTCATTTTTGCAGTTTCTTTCACCATTGTGGCAAGAATGTGATCTGCTAGATTTGAGCCTCATTTTGTCATTTATTATAGCATTACTAGTGAATTTATGCATAGTCTGGTGCCTTAGTCTGAGGTAGGATTGCAGTAGTGGCAGTAGTGTGAATGTTTCACTACCTTTTCATAGCTGTATATACCTGCTTAAAGTTGTATTCCAGTGCCTTTCTGTTTATCTTGCTACTCCCCCCTTTTCTTTGAGTCCGGCCCACCACCCACTGAGACATTAAGATAAACATTTCTGAAATTCTAACCACAGGACTTGGGTTCCTGTATTGGTTTTATTTGGCTGGATCCCTCTCTAGCAGGTCTGCTATATGTAGTGCAGAGCTTATCATGGAAATGTTCGATAATGGCATAGGTAAACTCCAGACACAGGACACAACCCAATTTGGTAGGTCATGCCTACTCAACCTGGTGGATTTCTTTATGAAGGTCACCAAAGCAACGGATGAGGGAAAAATGGTTCAGACTGCCTATCTTGACCTGGCCAAGGAATTAGACACAATGCCCCACTGAGACATTGTTGATAAACTCAAGAGGTTAGGTTTCAAATCTTATGTTACCCAGATGATAGCCAGCTGGCTCATAGAGAAAACCCAGGAAATTAGAATTGAGGAGTCCTCCTCTGCAAACAGTCTAGTCACAAACAGAGTCCCTCAGGGATTGGTCTTGGGACCACTCCTTTTTTGTAATTTACTTCTCTGAAGTGAAGGACAATGTCAATCACCTCTAGCTGACTAAATTTGCAAATGATTGCACCAACACAAATGTTCTCCAGGAAGGGTTGACACAGACAAATAATTGGTGTGAGAACTATGGACTAAAACTAAATGCCATGGAATACATAATAGTATCCTTCAGGGAATCATCCATCCCTGCTTACTATTATATTGATAAGAGACCCCTAAGAGATGAACCAGTAATCAGGGACACAGGGACACACATAGACAGTAATCTAGCCATTGTGTCTACATTAGTGAAAAAATCATTCTGATTTTGTACAACTTATAAACAAAAATATGGTATTGATGTCCAAGGAGGTTGTTGTTCCACTGTATTCGGCATTAATTGGACCTATCATTGAGTTCAATACCCCCTTCGGTATGCACCTAACCCAGTACAGCTGACAGTTGGAATGTCTACAGAAGTTCCTCACAAAATAATACAGGATGTAACTAATATGTCCTATGCAGATCACCTAAAGGCCTTATCCCTGTTTTCTGTCCACTATAACCTGCAGAGGGGAGCTCTATGCCTGGCATACAAGGCATTATCAAACCACACCCTGATGGATCTCCTGCATATCTACAAAACACACAGCACCAGGATATCCCATTCTAAAGACTTATCCCTTAACTGTGATTTAAATAATACCTGATGGAGAGACAGGCATGTTTTGCAGAGACTGCCCCTTCTCTGGAACAGTCTACACATTCATGAGAAGCAAATTTCCTCCCTAATGCTAGTTAAAGTGTAACTTGGACAACTGGATGTGGAACAGGAAATTCATCCCAGATTTGGCAAATATGTCTCTAATGGAGACAGGCAGCATGTAAACGTTTCATTTACAAGGCCCCTGCTTGTAAATGTTTAATCTCCCCAGTCACTGCTTGCACTTACCTAGGGTACAATAAATTCTCAGAGATCTGGAGTGCATGGGTAGGTTTAAAAAGGCCCTTGTGGTCATTAGCTTAGTATGCAGCTATGGAGGTATGCATTTAACCACACAAGGCCTTTTCCTCAAGACTCTACAAGGTTTGAGATACAAATTTTGCATCAAAAAGGAAGAAAAAAAACTTTTTATTTAAATTCAGCTTAATCATTTTAAGTTGTCCTTATAGTGACCTGTGTGGTGATATTGTTTGTACGTCTCTGCTTTGTTCCGTTGCTTAGCCAAAAGTTATATGTTTGCATTTTTTAGGTTGCTCTGTAACCTTAATCTTATAGCTTTATTTGCAGTTGTGTGAAGATTGTGTATTGCTGCAAGAATTTAGTATTGTTTATACATTATACTACACTTTTATCTCCACAGGTAGAATTGCATTTAAAATGTAGTATTTTTGTATTTTATATGCAGTCTGGGGGCTTGAACTTATAGATTCATTCACACTGGTGGCAGGACTTTGATCTTCTGCCATATTTGAGTCTTATTTCATCATTTATTGCAACATTACTGGCGAATGTCTACATAGTGTGATGCCTTAGTCTGGGGCAGGATTATGGTAATATCAGTACTGTGAATGCTGCTCCTGGATTTGTGCTTTAGTACTTTTTATGTCTGTATATACCTGCTTAAAGTTTTGTTCCAGTGCATTTCCTTTTACCTGGCTTCTGGTTTTTCCTGTTTTTTTTTTTTTTCTTTTTCAGCCCCCCCCCCCCCCCAAAAAGTTTCTGAAATTCTAACCACAGGTCATGAGCCCCAGTTTGAGTTGTTCCTTAACACCCATACGCTTTTCTTGCTCTAGTTTTAAAAAGCTGTATCTCTGGCTTCCAGCCCTTATGGTAATCTGACTTCCAAGTCCCTCCCTTCCCTCTGTCTGTTGTCTAACCTATTAATGTACGTCTTCATCCATAGTTTTCCATATATCCGTAATAATGGTTTGCTGGGTGGACACTTAGTTTCGCACTTGAGTAAACCTCCCTTACTACATGTCTTCTGATCATTTTATTTATTTATTTTATTGCCTGTGTTTACTGGGAAAGCCTCTGAGCTTAAAAGAGCCCATTCTCAGTGGAGACCCAGGGAGATAAGCTCTAAAAAGAACATAGTTAACAGAAAAAAAAATAAACATTAATTGGTACAGAAGTAGAAACAGTGTTACACATAGTGATTACAGTCATATATACAGAATATCTACATAACAGCAGGAATTTAGTTGGTTTGATTACAGTAATATATACAGAATATATACATAAAAGCAGGACTCTAGTTGGTTTGATTACAATAATATATACAGAATATATACATTAAGCAGGAATTTAGCTGGATGTCAGAGGAATTCAGATAATATAAACAAAAGTATAAACAGAGATAAATTAATCAGCATTATTGTACCAGTATCAACAAGTGATGAAAAATAATAAATACAGAGAAACTATCATTAGTCAGTAGTAGCAAAAAGCATAGGAGTTTAGTTATCCTATAAGGAGAAGAAAGAGGTTAGGTTATAGAGCAGGTACATAGCCAGGAAGAGATGAGATGATTTATCAGTATTTGTCTGAAGGTGGTGGTGCTGCCTGTGTTTCATATAGAAGGTGGAAGTGAGTTCCATAGCTTGGTGATGGTGAAGGAGAAGAGAAGTTGACCATCAGGTAAGGTGGGCTATTCTCCTTTTAGAAGTAGATGATTTTCAGATCTGAGTTGCCTTCTGGGTTGGTATTTGGCAAGTAGAGTCAAGTGAGCAGGACAGTCTGTGGGTCTATTGATTATTTTGTGTACTGTAGTTAGTTAGGTGAATGAGAGATGGTGGGGGAGTTCCAGTCAGCCTAATAGTTTTAGTGAGTTACAGTGGTGGGGCGAGAATTTGGCCTCGGTGGCAAATTTGGTTATTCTGTTCTAACACATATCAATTTAGGATTTTGTAGCATTTCGGATATTAGTGAGGAGGGGGCACCATAAAGGAGAGAGGGTAATAAAATGGTGGATGCAAGGGTTTGTCTAGAGAGGTAAAGAAAGAGTTGCTGACTGTAGAGCATACCAAGCTTTTAGTGTGTGTGTGTGTGTGTGTGTGTGTGTGTGTGTGTGTGTGTGTGTGTGTGTGTGTGTGTGTGTGTGTGTGTGTGCGCGTGTGTCTGTGTGTGTGTGTGTGTGTGTGTGTGTGTGTGTGTGTGTGTGTGTGTGTGTGTGTGTGTGTGCGTGTGTGTTTATGCTGCTGTTTATGTGTAGGTCAAAGATTTCATCTATAATAATGCCTAGTAAATTAATTTAGTGTGTGGGACAACTTCTATAGTGGTATTGTCTTGGGCTTGTATAGTGAAGAGTTTTTTTAATCTAGGGGAGTGTTTTTTTAAGGGTAAAAAGTACTAGTTTAGTTTTTTTTTTTTTTAGATTTAGGGCAAGATGATTGTTTAGCATCCAAGATTCAGTAGTGTTGAGGGCATTCTGGGTGATTTGCTGGTGTTCAGAGCTGGAATTTGCAGTGCATATTATTGTAGAGTCATCAGCATACTCTATTACTGAGCATTGTGGGAGAGTGGAGTGAAAGGTGTTAATAAAGATGCTAAATAAGAGAGGACCAAGTATGGAGCCTTGGGGTACCCCTCTGGAAGTATTGAGGAAGGAAGAGTAAGATTCTTGCCATTTGGTGGATTGCTGCCTATTGGAGAGATAGCTAATGAACCAATGTAGGTAGGTGGGGAAATGTGGAAGGTGGATAGTTTTGAGAGGAGGATGGTTGGAAATGGTATCAAAAGCTTCAGAGAGGTTGAGGAAAAGAGAAGTGATGATTTTACCAGAATCCCATGCCCAGTTAACTGTATCAAGGAAGGAGTGTAGGGCAGTAGTAGTACTGTGTCCTGGTCTGAAACCATGCTGAGTGGGTAACAGAATTTGTTTTTCAAGCAGGTGGTTGAGGAGCTGGGCATGGATGCATTTTTCCAGTATTTTAGAGAGGGGTGAAAGAACTGCTATGGGCCAAAAGTTTGTGGTGTCTGTGTTGGTGATGCTTTTGTGTAAGGGGAGAATGAATGTTTTTTTGCAGATGTCTGGGACAAGGGCTTCTTTAATTTTCCCAGAGCTCTCATCTGCTTTGTATCCATACCACACTCTTTTGGGGGTCCTAAGTTAATCATGCTCCAGACCTGACAGATAAGACATTTATTTTATTGCTTTGCATTTCAACTAAATGTTTAAAATTATATTGCTTTATGTTTTTCTTTATTTGTTAAGTTTGCCTTTAAAACATTCTAAAGGTCCCTAATGCTTGAAATTGTCTTGTGAATGTAGTTTGTTTAAGTTGTTTTGTTGTAGCATTACAATCACAAGCAATCTTTCTTGGTGTTATTACAAAAAGAGTTTATCAGTGCCTTCTACAGATACAAATGCCCCAAAAGTAAATTGTATCTATAAAACTTCCCTTAGAACTGTAACCTGTAACTTAGTGTGACTAAACAATGCTATTGTATGGAAGCAAGTTTACATCAGCTAGATCACATATTACACAGCACTACTATCAAATCTTAGCACAGTCTAATTTAGTCTAGTGCCAGACTCCAAGGAGAACTCACTGTTGTGTGTGTGTGTGTGTGTGTGTGTGTGTGTGTGTGTGTGTGTGTGTGTGTGTGTGTGTGTGTGTGTGTGTGTGTGTGTGTGTGTCTGTCTGTCTGTATGGATCTTCCAGGTGAAATTGGTGTATGACTGTCTGCATGAACACAGCCAAGCTCTGTGCTAGCTCTATCACTTGGTATGTCAGACAGGTGTGAGCTATGCATGTTTGAAATGGCAGTTCATCGTAGTCATACCCAACTATGAGAACTGTCTCTGCCAGGAGTTGCACTGGCATGTCCATGTCCACAGTCAGATGCACTGCTGCTGCTTGAATATGCAAGACTCCCAGAACAATGACCCTATAGCATGCCATGTCTGGGTATGGACAGGTCAGCCACTGATGGAGCAGTGGACGTACTGCCACTATGAGAGCATGATCAGGCACTGCAACATTGGCTATCAGTAGATGATGTGGTTGACCTATGCCCACAAGGATGCCAACCCTCTCCCAATAGATGTTCCTTCACAGACACCGGTCATTCCATTGTGCTATTCATCCGCTCCATTGAATCAGCAACATGGTGGAAACAGTCAAGCATGTCAGCCTGTGCCACATCTACAACCCTAAGCATTTCTCTGGAGGTCCTATGGGAACATACCTGTGCCTCCATAACAGCCATAAGCATATATTGAGTGGCATGGGAAGAGACACCTGGATCAGGTGGAGGAATGGCAGCATGTCTTATCCGAGCAACCCTATCAACCCTCCTGCATGGCACCTTGCCCAGACTTTAGCTATGGCCAGGCAATGAAGCCACAGTAACCACATTTCCTTGATCGAATGTCTTGCCCTCCACCTGTCCAATAACTGAGGGCTCACTGGAATGGTAAGGTGCAAGTCTACTGTCTGTGTCAGATGGAATTGCAGGGGATGGCTGTATGTCAACCTCAGTGACAGATTCAAACTCTGCACCCCCCAAGTGTGCATCTATTTGGCCACCATCATCATCAGATCTGCTGATACTCTGACATCAGGTGGTAGAAGTCCCACACTTCCACTGTCAGAAACACCTGTGATAATAAGCAACAAATACAGGAACAATTAATACTTAGGCTACTATAGTCTAATATATGCTAACAAAGTAAAAATGGTGCTGCTATTAGACAGTACAGCAATACACACAACAGTCCTGACATCAACATCATACACTAAAATATTTGTTTGAATTGCACATCAGTACTAAGATAAAAATGTTTGGAGTACCATGTATAGACGATGTTATGCTCCCTGTGCCAGATGGTCCTGGTAGAAGTTAAGCAAAAGGTAAGGACAACATCATCACAATTAACAGTAATACAGGGGGTAATACTTTTTCCCCTTTTATGTCCATTAACTATAGTTTCAACAAGAATTTGGATGACAAGTCCAACCTAAGCCCATGCATAATCAATCTGAATGTATTGTTAACTGTAGCAATCTTCAATTCCCCACAAAAATGATTGGAAACAGAAGTAACATATTGATTTACAACAGCATTTAACAACTGAGATACAAAAGCCTACATCAAAGCTTCTCCTGGGACATGCTTGCTTTTGCTGAAACAGTAGCACTAATGCCAATGACATGCTGTTCTGCGCTTGCCTGGGAGCTGTCTGGATCTTTGACAGTGGACAGGAACTTTTCATTTGCCACTAGTGGTTGCTCTATAGGAGGCCCCTCTCCCTATCCATCTGATCATGGGACACTGCAGCTGCTCTGCTCCATGTAGATGAGATTATGTCAGTGGGCCTGTGGCAAACCTGATGATATGTCCTGCTGTGGCCACCTACTGCATTGAGGTCTGCAACTATCTGCTGCCAAATTTGCATTCTGCCTGGCATATCTCCATGTCCCCTCTCAAGCAGGAAGGCACCATGTCTTATAAAAGCTTCCACAATGACCTGATTCTCAGGGTCAGTAAAGGGTAGTTTTTGTGCATGAGATGCCTGGGTGCCATAGTCCTGGGTGTCCTAAAGGCTACAGAAGAATAATATGCATAACTATTACATAACCACAAAATAGCTGTTCCCAGATAAAACAGAAAAGGTAACATTTCAGCATTAACCACTGGAAAAACATAAAACAGTCTAGAGATTTGAAATATGAAAACAGGCTGAATGCAAAAAAGGAGACTAAGGATAGCAACATATCCTTGTTTGTGCCAAACAGAAATGCAGTTTTCTTCCGCCACTCCCAAAAGAACAGGCAATGACACATTTTGCTAATAAACCATACTTGAGATACTACAATTGCTATTAAATGAACTTTCACGGAAACATGTCTACAGATTTAACACAGAACATTCCATTTTAAGGCATTGCCAATGATGTATACATGTGAAATGCCCTGACAAACATGCCCATGCTGTCAATACACTTCTAACTAATGCACACAGATAAAAGTGTATCCTTTGCTAATCAGTATGCATATATGAAACCGTTAAACAGATACTTCTTAATTACATTTCAGCATATGCAGTATATAGGTGACAAAATGCAAGCATACCTTCTCAAATTCAGTAATCTTCTGTGCAGATATATCCCAGAGTAATAGCCTCTTTGTTTGTGTTCTCCACATAAACAAGTCTCCTCACCTTCAGATTCACTAGTACACACGGTTGCCTTTTTAAGGTGTAGATTCAGTGCTGTTAGTATGGTGAAGATGCAAATAAGGTGTGAACTCATTATAATCACTGAATTCCAAATACATGGCTCCATGTCGCAGATGTAAATGTAGTGCAGATACTCCCTCAGTGCTTGTTTTTAATGGATTGCAACTGCAAATGATTACTGGTAGGTCGAAGGAAAACACAACAGCAATGCAGAATACCATACATCCAGTGGGTGTGTCAGGTTAGACTTACAAAGTGTAATTTTGTCAAGGTTGTAAATGTAAGTAAGCAGTACACACTTCACATGTTCTGTTCACTAACATCCAACCTCTCCTTCATTTGTTGGCAACTGCATATTATATTATTGACATTTAATATCCTCACATATTTTAAGGAAAATTATTTAGAATGACTTACAGATTGCATGTCCCTGATTATTGAGGGGGGGGGGTAAGAGAAGAATGAATAATAAACACAGAGAGGTAAGACAGAGTTACATATTTACAAGAAATACTCAAAAGTGGTTATGTGATCACTTAGTGCACTACATCCAAAATTAATACATGTAAAAACAACTATTATATGGTTTCATATTACTGTAGATGATGTAGTTGGTTGTATGCAGGATGATATCAGTTCCTTGGTGCAAAGGTATCTGTGTGGCAAACAGGGATATGGCACCCTTACTGTGTTCTGAAGGTTCATTTGAGTGAGAGTTCAAATCCAGACTTATGTAGAAATATTTCATGTGTACTAACATTTTGCAGTATGTATCTCATAGATTCCTTTCCTTCATTTCAACTACTTTGCCCTTTTTTCTTTTTTATGGGGGGGGGGGGCTAGTGTTTGCATGATGCACGGCTTATCAAAAGCACAGGAAACAGAGAAAAATGAGTGTCAGTTTGGGTGTGCATATCTCATTTACATGAAGCATGGCAGTGCAGAAAATGGACTAGTGGCCCAAACAGGCAGAACACTTGCAAACAGGCTGTATGTAAATTGGCAAAGGTAAAAAATAATGCATTCTTGCAATTTTTGTTTTCCATCTTGCAACTGCACATAGCGATGTTGCTTTGTGGTTAGCAAGGTTTCCCAACAGCTGCAGCCATCAAACACCTGCAGACAGGACTCAGACAGCCAATAACTGAAACTGGATACATTCAGTTAATTCTGTTGGGCAATACGCAGACATGCTAAGCAGCAGTGCATGGCAGTTAACATAGAGACCTTAAGAATGATTAGGAAATGAGGAAATATCATATAAGAAGTCCTGTGGCAACAGGTGTAAGTGTAGGGCTGGAGTATAGATGGTCTTGGGTTCTAGTACAGGGTGTGCAACTTATTTTTACTGTTGTGATAGTGCAGTTTACAGCA
The DNA here is from genome assembly GCF_019279795.1 of Protopterus annectens. NCBI lineage: Eukaryota > Metazoa > Chordata > Ceratodontiformes > Protopteridae > Protopterus > Protopterus annectens. Next base: position 337,327,517 of record NC_056725.1, read on the forward strand.
ATGAACTGAAAATAGAGAAGTGCTATTTTAGCATTCTCAAGGCAACAGGTGTAAGTGTAGGACTGCCATACACATGGTCCTGGGATCTGATACAGGTTATTCCATACACTTTTACTGTTGTTCCACTTCCCATTAAATTCACTCTCACTTATAACAGTTTAGATAGTGGAGTTGATGTGAATTATATGTATGAGGGATGAGGCACCATTATTGTGTTTTTAGATGCATAACTGAGGGTATGGTGTATACTATATTTCTCTAAGAATAATTCTGCTATCGGAACTTGCATGGCCTTCATAATTACATAAGACACATACACAACTGGATCTATATCTAATGACCTTGTCAGGTAACACACATACATCTGCAACAGCTGAAACTGTCACCTGTATTTATGTATGATTCCTGAGGATGCTCTGGAACTAAATGGTTTGTCCCTTATACCTAGGTTTGAATCCCAGAGTGTACAAATCAATTTTCCTCAATGTATAAAGGCAAAAACAAATGTGTGAGGGCAATACATTTATGCTCCTTGTGCACGTCTGCAAACATAACTAACAGTTACCTTCAAACTTCCAAAATACATTTCCAGGCTACATCAGTAGACATCCCTCAAACTAAGACCAAGTGTAAGATTAACCTTCACATTTCACTTATTTAATTTCTCCCTACTTAGCACTGCTCCACTCCACTTAACATCACACAAATGCAGTTGGCATCATTGCTCGGGTTTGAGCCTAACCAGTAAATGTGATAACTGCAATTGGTGGGAAAGTATCAGTTTCCTTTGCTCTAATTCAGGTTGATAGACATAGCTGGCATTAGAGAGGAAGGTGCCAAGTTTAGGGCACAGGGCTGGGTTGTCCAGGAGTCCAGAATATTTATTGGATTCCTAGTAAAGCACCACAGCCAAAGGCTTCTGCAAGGGGACTATTCTGGCTCCCAGTACAAGTCTGAGGATTGGAATAGTGTGGATAAGGCTGTATCCAGTGCCACTGGCATCCCATGCACTGGAGACTAGTGTAGGCATCGTTTTAAAGATCTACACAAGTGAGAAAGGGAAACCTCATCTATTTGTTGAGTGAGTTTGAGACTCTGGATAACCTACAGCTGTGTAAGTATGACAATAACAGAGTACTTGTAAGACTTAGAAAGCTAAATATAGGCAAGATTGGTGTGCATAATGCTCTTCTGTTCTGTTCTTTTCCCAGCTGCTACTGAATGGGGGTTCAATAAGCAGGCACATGTTACTCGAACAGAGAAACCGAGGGAAGCAATTGATATGTATGCAGCGGAAGAGAAGTGTTATTGCAGCTTTAAAAGTTAAAGATTGTTTTTTGGGTCTTTTATACAGTGGTATCAAGCTGAACATGCATAACCCAACAGTAAAAGCAAGTATGCATGCATTAGTCTGTAGCACAAATCAATTGTAGAAGTCAAATATTAGACTGTAGTCAGAGGTTGCGTGTTCAAATACCACAATTCACAGCTAGACAGTACTGTTTGTTTTTCTTTAATAGCATTTACATTAAATTAAAAACTCTATACCAGTAGCACAAATGCCTTACTGTAGTCTGTATAACTGGAACATGCATATGTGCAATGTATGCACATTTCAAGGATTACTTTCAGCAGTCTGTAGTACATTGTGTATCTGTTAGCATTTATACTTAAATGTAATACTTCAGATAAAAGAGTTATATAATTGAGTTAATGCATTGTATGTCACATATGATGGTACTAATTTTATCTCTTTTTTCTCTTACTGCACCCCTTATTTCTATTTTTTATATTTTTTAGTATGCATTGTCAAAATGTTTCCATGTCATCCATGTTCACCACATCACTAAATGTTACACAGCACAGCGATGTAAGCCAGCCCCAGTGGAACAGCCTGCCCATGCTCCAGCAGCTCTAGCACCAATGCCAAATGCTTCTGCACCCCAACCTGGCAGAACTCTCTCTTCTGCCCCTGTCCTACCTGAACCCCCAGGTATTCCTGTCCTGGAAGCTGGTGCAGTGGTACCCTCCAGGAGTATTGGTGGTGATGGTGATTTCATCACCAGCCAGGAGGTGCCAGGATTGATGCACAAGGTCATGCACCCCACCATTGATGTATGCCTACACCTGATAGATAGACTGCTCTCCCTAATGGTATATAGTGGGAGAAGACATCAAGCAATCCAGCCACTAGTGGAGTAAGGGGACAGTGATGACAGTGTAGTGGCTAAGGACTTGATTCTCACTTTCTCCAAGCTTGATAGGCATGACCCTGTTGCCCCTACACCCCAATCATGGTATCCACAAACCTTTTGTGTCCATCACCATCCCTGTCTCTTGTTTTGTTTGTTTACATTTGCTTCCTCACTAACCCAACTTACCTGACCCTGGCATACCTAAGTCCCTTACCTAGCAGTCCTCTCTTACTGAATAAAAAAAAGGGGGCACCTGTCCTAAAAAAAAAATGCCCCCTACATATCTCTCCATTTTGCACATGCATGTTCTTGACACACTTGATTTGGTCTAATTGGCTATGCAACATGATTACGTTATTGTCAGCACACTCTCTGGAGTTGACAGTCTAAATTCAGCTAATATTCTGCACATATGATTAGTTTTTACTGTTGAAGTTATGGATAGCTATGGTTCTTTCCTAACCCCCTCCTGCACATTCTTATATTGCTTCTACTTTGTTCTTCCCCCTCCTTGCTCCCCATTTCAACACTTTCCTATCTACCCCATTTTAGCACCTATAATCTGGTCAAAAAATAGAATCACACACACACACACACACACATAAGTAGCAGAAAAAGCAATGGACCCCTTCACGTTTTGGCCTCTATTTTTTGCATGGAGTTTAGCATTGTGCAGCAATGCCAACTGATGGTGAGCAGTGGTGCAATGCCAAGGGATGGTGAGCAGTGGTACAATGCCGTGGTTACCTCCTCCCAATGCAGCTTAACCCTGCTTTTCTATGCCAACACATTACTATCAACAATTAATGCCATTGCATTATCACTGTGTGACAAAGGGGGATACTGCCAGTCCAGCTATCTGAAATTTTTTAAATAATTATGTGTAACTGGTGAATATCAAAATGATTTCTGTAAGATGTCTGTGTTACAACTGTATTAAATCTGTATGTTATCTGTATATCAAACTTTTTTGTATAGACATGTGTTGAAAAGGGTTTGTAAAGTACTGAGCTTAAAAATGTATCCACAGTGTGCCCTGCTGGAAGAGAACAGAAATGTACATACAGTATTGCAACTTTTTAAATGTATATCTTTTAACAGTGGAAACTTGAACACAGGAGGTTAGCCTCAGTCCAGTAAATTTCAGAAAAATAGCTGAAATTAAATTACTTTATGGTAGCAAGGAGACACGATGTCTTAAGAAGGTTTCTGCATTGTTTTGAGAGTTTTTCATTGTTTTTTGACTTCCATTCTCTGCTAAAGATCTGAGGTCTATGAATTTTCACGGGTAGATGTTAAATACTGACAGATTCCAGGAGTGGGGTTTTATCTGGAATAGAGACCGATAACAAGAAATGATGTCATTCTGCAAGCTATCCCAGCAGTAATTTTTGAGATATTAATTAATATGTTTCTGAGACACAGCATTCTGTATTCTATCTTTGACCTGAACAACTAGAGAAGATCCATTCACCACATCTGCTTTACTCTGTAAGTTAACTAGGGTATAGTATTTTTTTAGATATAGTCAGGAATATAGCAACACTTAGCTTATATATTTTTCTTTATTCATTTGAGACTGTCCTGCAATGTTGTTTTAAATATTTCCTGTGATTTTGAACTCTGATATCACACTGTGATTTGTTTTCTTTACACTGTGTTTTACTTGTATTCTGCTTTTAACTGCATATTACTACTTGAAAAGAGACCAAAACTCTGTCTCCTGTTCTGTTGTTAAACATCACTGTCTTTCTAGTTGCCTGCCCCTTATGTTAATTTGACCATATATCTCATTTCCTCTCTGCTTTTATTGGTTGGTGCAAGTGAGCACAAAATTATCATTTTGTGAAATCACTCCCCTTCAACTATTTAAATTTATTGGCCAACCTTCTGTATTCCATAGTACCAGAATACAAAAGTGACCACCACCTTTCAATCTATCTTGCTGTTTTAAAAATAGTGACTCTCCAGTAAAACTTAACTTTTTAAACAGGTAAAACTTAAGTTACATACTTTAACATCTAACTCCTCAAGTGCACACTGCAGTGTTTAAGTTAAACCATTTTTTCTCATCTTACCTTTAAGCATCTATTGCAAGACCACCAGTTATTGAAGAGACCACATTCTGCCTCTCAGTAGTCATCTTGGGATTAATGCTTCTGGTTTCTCTTGGTGAGAGAAGGAGTGTAGTTATATTATTTTCGGGAGACTGCTGATCACCAGAAAGCTTAATATCTGCTTTATAGGTGACAGCTTGGAATCTGTGCTTATATTCTTGTCCTGGGGTGAGTAGGAGCAGAGTGCATTGATTCCTGACTCTTTCTGGTTGGAGGGTGAGTGTCTCCCCTTACAGTACCTGATTAGTCTGGTTGCTATTTGAGGCATCTACGAGAAGAAGGCTACAAGATTTCAGAGTCTTGCATCATCTAGGACAAGACTGTGGATCACCAAACAGGCCGTGGCCTGCTTTTCTTCTTGGGATTGGTGCTAACATTTTGCTTCTGGTGAGAGAAGAAGTAAAGGAGTATTGTATCCCAACAGGGTGAAGCTGTGCTGAGACCAGCATTAGTAGTAGCCAGGCAGTAGCCATTCATGTGATTCCCCCTCTTTTCATCATTCTTAACAAGCTAATTATTTATTTTTCAGTAAGTACTGCTTGATTTCTTTCTAACCAGAATATATGCCTAAATAATTCATCCTTAAATTTTCAGGCTCTGTGTATTAGTTTCCCCTCAAGTGTTTGGCAGTGCTCTGTACAGACTCAGATACCTTGAGTGACATTTTCCTGTAAAAGGAATATATAAGGAAACAGCTCCAGTACTTAGTAATAATGGCCATCCCTGCTGGTATGTCTAAAGGTCAGTTCCCTGTGCTTTCTCCTGTTAACATGGTGAACTTGGGCATTCTGAGGCAATGTAGCAACTGCCTCATGTACACAGACAACCCTCTCCTCTTACCTCCCAACACTCAGACTTGTGAGAGATGCACTTATATATCAAAATTAGAAGCCATGCACTCTCAAGCCAAGACCGAAATAGCTGATCAAGAGGAGAAGGTCAACAGCTGCACCACACCACAGGCCACACATAGCCCTCCATAACACCCACCATCACCACTCTCAATTAAAAACACAAACCCCACACCCACCTTTGCAGAGGCTCTCAACAGAAATCTACCCAAACAGCAGAGACTACCAAAGCAGAAATGCACTCGAACACCACAACCCAGTACAAACCACAAGACATGTAGCTCACCTACACAGTGTGCCCCTCGACCTAAGTCCCTAAGGCAAAACAGCTTGCCCAATACACTAATCATAGGTGACTTGATAGTGAGGCACACTGATGTCCCACACACTAGGTTGAATAAGGAGAAGTTAACAGTCAGCTGTCTATCAGGTGTCAGAATCAGACACATGACACATACACTCAGGTCACTCCACAGCATGTACAAGTACGACTCTGTCACTGTCCATGTGGGTGTGAATGACCTGAGAAGCACCTCCCTGGACTACATGAAAAGAGACATGGAGGAGCTCTTGGATAATGTGGCCAAGGCAGGTATGACCCTAGTCCTGAGTAGCATCCTACCATCACCCAGAATGATACCGCAGTACAAGCAGAAAATGATTGACTTTAACAATTGCCTAAGTTTCTGGTGTCATTCTAAGGAGATCTAGTATCTGTCTGCTTGGAATGGCATGATATACAGACCTTGATGCTTTCCAGAGATGGCCTGCATCTGTCACCCATGGGTTTTCGGATACTGGCTAAGGCTCTTGCCACGCCTATAGTGCCTTTTTTATTTGATGTTACAAAGACCAAATTACCACCATAACAGCTGTAAATAAATGCAATTTGAGGGCCATGATGCTCAGTGCTAGAAGTCCAAATTTCAAGATGCACTTGCTCGAAGCACTCTTCAAAATGGAGAACATCAACATTTCTGCTGTAACGGAGACCTGGTTTAAAGCAGCAGAAAGTATCCCTGTGCTACCAGGCTATAACTCATTGCACACCTTTTGGCCCCAGAACATGGACCGAAGTTCCAAAGGTGGTGGTGTATCCATATTCATAAAGGATATGCACATCTCTAGACTAGTAGACCAGCATAATGCATCTGAGATACTTCAGGTGGAACTAACATTGGGTAAGATGGGGATTCAGGTCATAGTCTGCTATAGGTCCCCAACAATGTTCCACAACACTTACTTCACATATCTAAGTACCTGAAAACTATTTGGATCCAGCCCAACAATCTCATACTAGATGACTTCAACTACCCCTCCATCATCTGGGAAAACTACTCATGCACCAATACACTGGCCCACCGCTTCCTGGAATTCATCAGTTCCAATGCCCTGGACCAGCTCATTCTTACACCCACTACAGAAAGCAACATTCTTGACCTGATTATTACTAACAGGAGCAACCATTGCTCTACACCAATAGTCAGTTCCTCCCTGGTTAGATCTAACCACAAACTAATCACCATGAAAATCCACACCTCACCCCCCCCCCCCCTAAAAGGTAACCACCATGAAAAACTTCTCTAAAGTGGACTTTCTGCTCCTAAAAACAGAGGTGCCTAACATCATGGCACCCATGTAAATGGAAAATACAGATGCATGACTGCAGAATCATACACCGATGCACTGTATGAACACGTACATAAATGCATGGAACTAGCCATACCCAACAGAACCAAGATGCTCTCCTCCAAAAAAGGCAGTCAATCTGGTGGTCCCTTGCCATTAATAAACTCTACAACAGATTGAAGAAACTGTTGCAGAAAAAGGTGAAGTCACAAGACTGGAAAAACTCCCTTATTAGCCCAACAAAAAGTTGAGATCCCTCATCAAAATCTCTAAATCCAGCTATGAAGGCAGAATTGCAGCAGACACTAAAAACAACCACAAAGCCTTCTATAATTATATCAAGAATCTGCACTGCAATACCCAGGTTTGGTCTGAGTTACTGTACAATGGTACCTCCTATACTGAGCCAACAGATATTTCCAACATACTAGCTGACAGATTCAGTGCCAACATTACCCCCCCAAAGGACCAATCACAATACCGGAGGAATGCCAGGCACCCAGCATTACTGCAGTACAGGTTAAAGCTGCATTATCCAAGCCCAAGAATACAGCTTCCATTAGAACTGACAATATCCCTGGATGTGTTCTACATGAACTACAAAGTGAACTGGCATCACATCTGTGTGCCCTTTTCAAGCACAGCCTCACCTCAGGCTTTGTCACTATTAAATGGCACACTGCTACAGTCATCCATCTCCATAAAGAGGGAGCGACTACAGAGCCAGGGAATTATCACCCCATTAGCCTGATGAGTCTGATATGTAAGGTTATGGGGAACATCACCATGGACCTAATTAACAAGGATATAGGGAATCTCAAAACTCTAGATCCCACACAATTTGGTTTTGTGAAAGGTAGATCATGTCTGCTCAACCTGGTTGACTTCTTTGAGTCATTCACCAGAGCTGTGGATGAGGGCAAGACAGTTTATACAGCCTATCTCGATCTGGCCAAGGCCTTTGATACCATTCCCCACTCAGACATTATTGATAAACTCACCAAACTAGGCATCAGCCCCTAAATCACTAGGTGGGGCTCACAGATAGAACCCACAGTGTGAAAATAGTGGACTCCAAGTCATACTGCTGACCAGTCACGAGTGGAGTCCCAAAGGGATTGGTCCTGAGTCTACTTCTGTTTGGGATGTACTTCTCAGAAGTTCAGGCCAATACAGAGGGTCTATGGCTGACCAAGTTCACAGACAACTGCAAGCTGGGAGCCATTATTAACTCCCCAAGTGATGTAGACATCTACAGAAAGGCCTCACTGAGACCAATGAATGGTGTTGAAACCATGGCCTTAAGCTTATTGCCAAAAAATGTGTTGTCATCCCCTTTGGGAAAAACTCAGTTCCCACTAATTACCACATCAATGGGAGCCCACTGAACACTGTAGGCATTATAAGGAATCTGGGGACACAGGTTGACAGCAACTTCTCCTTCGACCACCACATTGCCACTGTGGTCAGAAAGTCTTTCTATGTGGCACATCTCATTACCAAGGGTTTTGCATCCAGGAGGAAGGAGGTCATCATCTCTCTCTACTCTTCCCTCATTAGGCCAGTCATAGAGCATAATGCCCCATTTGGCATGTACCTCACTAGACACATGCAACAGCTGGAAAGGTCACAAAAGTACCTCATGAAAGAATCCTAAGCCTTAAACACATGTCCTACATGGACAGACTCAAAAAAACTCCAGCTGTTCTCTGTCTCATATCATCTACTAAGAGGTGATAGCTGCTTGACTTACAAAGCCATGTATGACCCAGCTCTGTTAGAAATGCTACATCTAAAGAAATCCCAATCTCCCCACACCACATGCTCGAGAGACCTCAACCTCATTACCACAATCAACAGAACATGCTGGTGGGACAAGTTCATAACCCAGCAACTGCCCATGCTCTGGAATAGACTTCCCATGCATGCCAAGTAGAGCATTTCACTGGCCCTCTTCAAGAGAAATCTTGATGAGTGGATGGGAACAAGAAAGTTCACCATGGGGATCACTCCAGAGACTCTACTTGATAGAGGCACTGGGAACTAATGTTTGGGCTGCATGATGCCAGGACACTTTTATGGGCTAGGACTGTAAAGACTCCAGGGCCATTAGCCTAGTGCACACCTATGAATCTATGAACCTATATTTAACATTTCATGGTGTCTGATCTGTGTAGAGATATTTAAGTTCTGAGAGTACTTGCATATTTATTTGGTGACACTGTGTGGGCCACTCCTAATAGCCTTGTTCTTGGTCAAACTACCATTTGTATTGATAGTAACAATATACATTAAGATTGGACACCCTTTTTTAAGGGCCTTAAAGTAGCTGATAACGAGCTGGCTGGTGGTAGTGATAACTACCTTATAGTCTGGGCAAAAGGGGGCATAGCTGGTAAACTTTTACCAGCTTTTCCCAGGTCCGTGTGTGTGTGTGTGTGTGTGTGTGTGTGTGTGTGTGTGTGTGTGTGTGTGTGTGTGTGTGTCTGTGAGTGTGTGTGTGTGTGTGTGTGTGTGTGTGTGTGTGTGTGTGTGTGTGTGTGTGTGTGTGTGTCTGGGTATGTATAAATCAAACCTCAAAGAGTGTGTGTGTCAGCTACTTAGGCAGGGACATGAAGCACTGGATGGAAAGATAGCGTGCTGGAGGTTTTGGCTTGGTTCCTCTGCTGAGATCTCAACTCTATAGCTGTGCCAGTTGAAAGTCTTATTGGATACTGGAGAAAGAGGGAGAAACCAGTCCTGGACTGACTGTGGTCTCTTTGTGCTCTTAAAAGAAATTGCACTTGATGCAGAGAGCGTCATCTGGTAATACTCCATATTTACCTTGTCATCCTCTCTGTGTGCGTTCCCCACTGGTGCCAGTGGTGAGTATTGAGGCTCCTTGATTACTGGTCCAGTGGTGGGGCATCACACACTGTTTAAAAGTCTTAGATACACCTGGATTCAAACCCAGTATCTTCTGGGCTCAAAAAGAAATGGATCAATGTATTTACGCCTGCTGACATAGAGTCAGTTAAGCAGCAGGTGTGTTTTATAGACTCAGTACTAACTCTCAGACATTTTGCAATGTGGCTCACATTTGCACATTGCTTAACTATCTACAAATAGGGAACATAATGAAACTGTATGTCTCACATGCACAAACACTTTGCCAACCATTGCAAAAACCCAATGTTCACTGTGTTATAGAAAACTAAATCTTATTATGTATTAGTGCTGTTTATACTGTTTACTGTCCATTTCCTGTTTACGACATGAAATTACATGTGGAAATATAACAAACTGAAGGCCCTATATAATATATGTCACATATTTACAATACAGCCATGTGTTGCCTCCTCCCAGCACTGCAACCCTGGTGTCTCAGTACTTTTCTCACACATATATCAACTACATTACATAAATTAATATGTTGTATGATATACAATGCATATCAGTCTTGTAGCATGCAGAACTAGAACTATTGACCCATAAGCCAAAACAGCCTTACCTGCAAGGCTATGGAATGAATCATCATGGACCTTATCCAAAGGGACATAGGTGACTTTCAATACACTTTACCAGACAAATTTTGGTTTTGTCAAGGGTAGATCTTGCTTATTAAACCTAGTGGAATTCTTTGATAATGACCCCAAAGACCTTGATAAGGGATAACAGGACATAACACCTATCTTGATTTATTCAAGGACTTTGACACGATCCCTCATTCAGGTGTCACACAGAAACTCTCTCATATTGGGATTAACCCATACATTACTAGATGGATAGCTAATTGGCTCACCAACAGAATGTTCCAGAAAGAGGTGAGCCCCTGCAAGTATGGTAGCTGTATGGCCCCAAAAATCCTCAGCAAAAACCAAAATGCAGAGCCAGCAAACAGTGACATTTAAGTTTAATGATATACAATTAGGAGAACAAAACAACAGACCGGTTTCGGCTATAGATTTGTTAAGCCTTCATCAGTGTAGTAAATTCTGGTTTCATCCATTCTCCTTTTATAATATATCTCACCTAAAGGCTAATTGAAAGAATTACACATTAAACATATTCATTAAGTCCTGATGAAAATAAAGCATCCAGTTTAATGATCCATTGTTTCTCCTTGTTGTTTAGCAATTGGTGCCAACCTGACTTGTTATCTCTGTTACCTTGTATTTTGTCAATGATGGTAAAATTGAAAACTGCATTGGGATGTTTCTCAGTATGTTTGTATAGGGCATTTGTTGGTTTCCTGATCCTGATATCACTTATGTGTTCCAAGATTCTGAATTTGACTGGTCTGGAGGTCTGTCCAACATAGAAGGCAGAGCAACTACAGGTGGCCAAGTAAATGAGCCAATCAGACTGGCAGTTTGCAAAAAATGGAATATTAAACACTTGTCCAGTGTTCTGTCTAGTAAGTGCCCTGGTCTTCAACATCCTTCTGCAATGAGTGCAGTGACCACATGGAAAACAACCTTATAACACCCTGCCTTCTAATGTTGTATGTGTTGCGTGCATATCAGATGTACGTACATGTTTGTAATGATTCATATGTGAACCAAGATTTTTGCCCCTTCTGAAAGAGAACTGACATGTGCCATCTACAATTTCACCTAATCTGGTATCTGCTAAGAGAATGTTCCAGTGCCTACATACACTGTTGAGTAGGACATCTGTATTCCTACAATATGTGGTGATTAATCTAATTGACAGATTTTTCTCCGCTGTTTTGTCCCTATACTTTAGTAAATCAGACCTGTTTTGATTAGATGCCCAGTGTCTGGCCTGGTATATATCCCCCCTCTTTTGTAGCCTCTCTGCCTGAATCTCATAACTAGATCTTCCTCATATGAATGGTAAATAACTGTATCTGAATATATCCTTTTGATATGTAAGAACTGTGGCTTTGGAATGTTTCTGCATATATGAGGAGGATGAAAGCTGGTAGCATGGAGTAAGGAGTTAAACTGTGGGTGTTTACGGTAAACTTCAGTTGTTAATGTGTGATCAGCATTCGGGGTTATTAATACATCCAAGAAAGTGATTTTGTTGGTGTCAAAGGTAACTGTAAACTCAATCCCCCATTTATTATCATTCAAGTATTCAACAAACTCCTAGAGATAAGTACTATCAGACCTCCATACTAACCAGCAATCATCAAAATATCTCCTCCTGATGTCGATCTCATCCATGTAGATGCTATGGGCCCTATCATAAATCAGTTGTTCCTCAATGTCGGCCATGAAGAGATCGGCATATGTGGAGTCAAAGGAGGCTACCATGGCAGTTCCTTTGACCTGTAAATAACAGTTGTTCAGTAAATAAAAAACATTTTTGGTCAAGGCATGCTCTGTTAAACAGAGTAAGAATGTATTAAAGCCCAGTAGGTATAATTCAGACCTAAACAGCCAATATTCTAGAGCCTCCAAGTCCGCCCAATGGGGGGTATTTGTATATAATGCAGAAACATCCAAAGTACACATAAGCCACCCTGCTTCTAACTGCATGTCAGAAATGACCCTGAAGAACTCAGTGGTATCTTGAATCCTTGCTCTGACCCATTTGAGCAAGGGTTTTAGATGTAAAGAAAGGAACTGGGATAAAGGTTCAGTAACTGAGCCTCTGCCAGAGTCAATTGGTCTACCTGGTGGATTTTGTAAGCTCTTATGGATTTTTGGTAAAAAATATATATACTGGCTGGAAGGGTCCCAAATTGTTAGGTGGTGCAATGTGTTGTCCATTATGATACCCTTTTCCTTAGCAGAATTCAAGAAGCAATCTATTTGTTTCCTGAAACTGGTAGTAGGGTCACAAACCATTTGTGGATAGTAACGTTTATCAGACAGTTGTAGCATTGCTGCCATATTGTATTGTGACCAGTCCTGTACCATTATAGCCCCACCTTTGTCTGCTGGCAGTATCACTAGTTCATGATTAGTATCCATTTCTTGAATTATGTCCATCTCATGTTTCGATAAATTGTTCAATTTTGCCTGGTGATCCCTGTAGTTGAAATGTAGATCTTTGAGAATTGAGTTTTGAAACATGAGTGCAGTGGGATGCATGGATGGAATAAAGTTGGATTTATGGTATTTAAATCCATATTGTGGCTCTGATTCAGATGCTGTATGGAAAAAGAGTTTCAGGTTAAGGCATCTACAAAAAGATGATATATCTTGTGCAAAGGTGTCCTCAGGCACATAAAAAACAAGTATAAAATTTAATCCTTTATTAAGTAGTTTGGCATGAGCAGGTGACAATTCAAGAGAGGAAATATTGACTACATTATTCTGTTCTACTTTTGTACAATGAGTTTGAGCAACTTGTCCATACTGTCTATCCCTGTGTTTCCTGCCCCCCTGCTTTTGTTTACCCCTAAAGTGATAGGCATGCTGCTTTTCTTTGACACTGGTGAGTCTGTGACATTTTGTGTAGAGGACTCTAAACCAGAGGAAGATTTCTCACCTGAATCCTCACAACTGGATAAGGTTGATTTCTTCAGTATAGAGCGTGGCCTTTTTCTTTTGAAAACCTTCCTGTTCATAGGTTCAAATCTAACATGTTTGTTGTTGGCGTAGGGATGTCCACCCTCATAATCCGTTACATCTCTATGAAATTTTTTCATCTTTTTTTCTTTTAACTGCTGCTCTAATGACAAAAGATCCTGACTCAATTTCCTCAAACAGTTGTTGTACCCCTCTTGACCCTAATATTTTGCAATGTCAGTGCACATATGTGTGATATCAGAAAGGTTTTTATCTATGGTCCTGTCATAATATGATGCTAGTGTTTTTACAAATTCCATAGATGCTTTGTGTTGCACCTCAGCCTATTGTTCCAGAAGGGTAATATCAGCATCAGGAACCAAGGGTTGAGTTCGTACTCTCAAACCTTCATCTGAGACACCATATTTTTGTAGCAGGAATTAAGGACAGTACATAGCACGTATTTTGTCACAGACTCACCAACTGTTGAGAAATAGATTCCAAACAGTAAAGAGCCAAACACAAATCTCTGGGGTACAGCAATGGAGAGAGTTCTACTGGTACATGTTGATTCACCAAATTTCACAGTATGTGTTCTGTTGGTGAGCCAATTGGTTACCATCTAGTGACATAATGTTTAATCCCCAGCTGGGAGAGTTTCTCAATGATACCTGTGTGGGGGATTGTGGCCAAACCCTAGACAAGTTGAGGCTAGCCAGTATGCACTGTCTTACCTTCATCCAGGCCTATTGCACAGAATCAATGGGCTGTGACAACATCACAGATATGCTATCACATGACTCATCACATACACATTCCTGATATGGTTAAATAAACACTTCAACGCACCTTCCGCACAGATTATCTTCCTGTAGAAGTGTGTACATCAGCATGTATCCATCTGAATTTGGGGGGGGGACCACCCAATGCATGCATGCATAGACACAACCTGACTCTTTTCATCTGTGAGAAAGACCATGTCATCATGGACCTTTTCTAAATGTGCACTATTGATATCCCAGCTGTGTGCAACAGACCTTTGTGAGTTGTTAATGCTGCATCATATCTGTTACATCTGTTAGATGTCCTAAAATAGGTCATTGAGGGCATGCATTAATGACGACACTGTCATACTTTTGAAACTGACAAGCCCAATGCATTTGACACAAATCCACACTGAGGCATTCACTCAACACTGTCAGATGTGACTATATACACCTATATCACCAAATGAGTAGACAACTGCATCACATCCATGACATCAAAATATGTTGACATGTCTGAAGTAATCTATATTTCAGGTCCAGTGATCAGGTCCACAAATCAGACCTGTCTGTTAGGTCCCATGCCATGCACAGCAGTCAACTAGCCTGTATTGATCACGTCACATACAGGTATAGCAGTATCCCTCCTAAAACCTCCAGAAGATGTTACAGTGCCAGGACAATGTGAGTGATTACCCTCATAGAGTGTGGACATGTCATAATAGTTGTACAAGTGTGTATGCAGAATCATCTCTGATGACTGTAAATCACATATGCTATGTCAGAGACATGAAATTACTGGTGGTATTATTCTGATATTGTCCATGACTGTGCTTGCTTCTTTTAATGTTATTAATGAACCTTTACCTGTATCCCACTTGCTGGAGACCTCTGCTGAGATTATACTCATATTTTGGCAAATCAGTTTGCATAGCTTCACAATACACACCCTACCTCATTTGTATATAATATCACTGATAGATGTCCTTTGCATTGTTCATGTAAGGATACGTATCTCACACAGACATTTTCCCCACTGTTATGTCACTTTATGTGACAGTCACATAATAGACATTTTCGCTGCGCAGCCCCTACTGTGCTGTATTAATATGTGATTGGTGTTACTGTTACAAGTGTCTTCCATTTACATGCCCTCATCTGCTGTACATTTGGTTGTTTCACCTGTCCTCTTTCACTGTGTTTATTCCTACAATTCCCCTGTGTGTCCCTGTTCAATACACACACTTCCCTGAGTGTTTATTTTACATGGCTACCCTTACAGATCATTTACACAACTTCAGTACAGAATGCCAGGAATGGGATTTCACAATATTCTGCATTGTATACTGTCCTGTGTTTGGACCATACCTCTCAACTATCCAGATTTTCACAGAATGTCCAGATTTTTGCTATATATATATATATATATATATATATATATGGGTCCCCTTTATTTGACCGAACCGACGATTCCCCGACACGCGGAAGACGAAGACCAAACGACCGACAGGTAAGTTTACCGAAAGGGTAATTTGCCGAAAGCGGAAAGACCGACAAGGGTAATGTGTGAGCGCGACTCGGTAAGTGTGCGACAGTGACGGAGTTAGGAGCGGTCAGGTAAGTGTGCGATATTGTGGGATTTTGGGTTAGGGTGTGGGAAAGGTGAGTGTGTGTTAGTGTCGGAGTCGGGGTTCAGGTAAGGTAAGTGTGTGATAGTGAGGGACTGTAGTTTCGGGACGGGTTAAGTGAGTTAGGTTTAGGGTGCGGGTGGGGTGAGTGTGCGATAGTGACAGGCTTTATGTTTTTGGGTGGGTTAAGTGAGTTAGGGTTAGGGTGCAGGTAGGATGAGTGTGCGATAGTGTCGGACCTTGGGGTTAGGGGTGGGTTAAGTGAGTTAGGGTTAGGGTGCAGGTAGGGTGAGTGTGCGATAGTGTCGGACCTTGGGGTTAGGGGTGGGTTAAGTGAGTTAGGGTTAGGGTGCAGGTAGGGTGAGTGTGCGATAGTGTCGGACCTTAGGGTTAGGGTTTGGGTTAGGGCTAGTGGCTATGCTATGTAGTGTAATGTGTTGTTTACGTTCGGTGTGTCGGTGTAATGGTGTTCGGTGTTTTGCGTTGTCGGTTGTTTGTGTTGTCGGTTATCTGGTCTCGGTGGTTTGCGTGTCGGCGAAGTGGCGTGTCGGTATTTTAAAGTAGACCCATATATATATATATATATATATATATATATATATATATATATATATATATATATATATATATATATATATATTTATATGTATTGGTGCATTCCTTATGAAATTTGTAGTTTTTGGTCATATCACTGGGATGATTTCAGGACTGATGTGACTCAATAATTACAAAGATTTGTGTTTCAGACTTCAAATCCTTCAGAAAACGTATCTTCACACAAACCCCTTGTTATTCTAGCACATTTCTAAACAGCAAATATGTCAAATTTGTCCCTGTATCTGGGTCATTGTCTCACCATTATGTTGGCCTTTGTCCACAAGTCTGGCACTAAGAGATTGAGACCCCATAAACAACCATGATACACAGGGATACAATTGGGTTGCATTGCATGGCTAGGCTTATAAAGGCCCTGGTGGTCATTAGCCTAATAATATACTTGTGACCCTATAAACTTATAAAACTTTCTGGAATTAATTTTTTAACAATACTATGGACATAAAATCTTTCTTGGTAATTTTCATGTCTAAAATAATGTCTTGCTATTAGGCTATTATGTTGCCCATCCTTAATGTTTCCTATATTTATTAAGATTCTCTTTCTTACATACTTTCTCCGATATCTACAATTTATTGCAAATATACAATATGGCATAAACCAACCCCTGTAATCTACAAGATAAATACTGACTTATTTTATAAAAAGTGCCATTATTTTCATATACTTGCCCATTCAAAAACATTGGATTCCTTCAATGCTCATACTCTTACAAGACAAATGTATATATTTTTAACATGGTGTTGGGAGTCATTGTTATGGCATCTGAATACTTTCAGAAAATCTGCTTCTATGAAATCCAGCAAAAAGATCAGGACATGCCTAAAGTCAATAAATCACTGGTGGCTGATGATGAAATCAACATGCGCATGGCACATGCCAGTGACACACTGTCAGCAATGCTAGGATTAGAGGGCAAAATGGCATCATCCACATCTAGAGTGAAGGCAGAGAGGCAACTCAGGCTCCCCCATGTTGTGCACTGGATACATATCTCTCAACCTGCATGCACAGAGAATAGGTACAAATGCCTTTGAATACTAGGTACATCTAGCCAAAAATCTGGACATCTAACTAGCATAAAATGTGAATATCAAGTAGAACATACATCTTCCTGCTTCCATTTGGGAATGGGATACTACTCAGAAACATGTTTAAAAAAGAGAGTGGCAAAAATAATGGAAAAATATAAGCACATTATCAAAGAAAGAATGTAAAATCTGTAAACATTAATGAACTGTATTGCACAATTCTACCATCTAAGGTCAGTTATTTTTCTTTTGAAAAGGGAAGATGTAAGAAGCATGCCCTTTTTGTTTAAATTATTATTGCCACTAGTATGTTCAGTCATTTACTGAAGTTTTCTATGTACTAGTCTGCTTCAAAAATCATATGTGATGAGGGGGATTCATAAAATTCTGTAAAGGTATAAATCCATGTCTGAAAATAAAGACATACCTGCAAAATGGGTACATCATGTGCAGGGGAAAATCAGGACTAAAAATAGGAAGGTTGACATGTTTGACAGGACACCCCATCCATGCCATCTCTATACAAGCTATACAGCTGTCATTACCACAAACAGCAGCGGAGGGTTACAAAGCTTCCAAAGTATCGGCAACTAAAACAGTGGAGAGGAGAGTAGGTGATCAGCATTGCCATGTCTCCAGGACATTCCCAGACCTGTGTGATCCTTGGCATCAATTAGTGGTAAGCATGTCAATTACCATGGAAAAGATGGCTACTAATCATACCAAGTCAGAGATCTTGACTTTGTTGTGTGGTCTATATGAGAAACTGCAACCAGTTCAGGACTGTACAACACTCTAGAATATATGTAGAGTGACAAAACATCTAGGTGCCTGGAGCGGTCATGCCTATTGAAGACATTTGTGCAGGTAGTAGCTATTGATGCAACCATAAAGATGAAGATAGCTGGCCACTGTAGCCATGCTAGAGGATGGAGGAATACATCACAACAATATTTTAGGTTTACACAGATAGAACACGCCATTACAGACACATATTCGCTGTCTATACTGTCCATGACAGCCCCAAACCCTGGGTATGAATTCTCCCATGGTTGTGTCCATTGTTCTTCTGACTCCACCATGGGCACTCTCTGCTTGGTATGGCAATTAATGTCATGATGGTAAATGTCATTACACACTCTTTGGGTCATAGATGTCAACATTCTACTGAATATCTATGTAACTGACTACAGTGGCAGTCCTATTCATGTTTCTGACGTGGCATGCCAACCCTTAGATGGGATTTCTCCAGTTCTGACTCTATAAGGTCACAGCTGTTATTCCATGCATGGAGTATCTAGCCCATCACCGGAGGATCCTCCTACCACATCCACCACCCACTACCATTCAGCCTGTGTTAATGCTCTTGTCCCTGACACCGTGTCCCATCTCATCTCTGAAACTAGAAATGCCGGTGCCTTGCTCATCACACTTACCTGTACAGGCATGCAATGTGTAATGCATACTGTGGACAGCCAATGCACTGTAATGCATAACGTTAATATGTTTCAGTTTTATTCCATGCTTATCCTATCACAGCCCATAGTTGTGAAACAGATTCCACCTATTTGTCATTGCCACATTGTATTGTATCAGACACTCCTCACAAGGAAGTAAAACTGCAGCAGGTTCCCCTGACATTTTGTTGACTCATCTGGTTCCTTCTCTTCCTCCTATGTTATGACATATATGTCTGGCAGTGATACAGTGCTCACATGCTGTAACTTCTTTTGTAGTACCATATATCTAGCATGGTGCAGACCACAAATATCTTGCTGCAAAACTAAGGAGCATACCACAGTTCATCACCAGATGTATCCAAGCAGTAGAAATGGATTTTCAGAAATATGAATACACATTCTGTGATACATACATACATGCATACATTCATACATACATACATACACATAACATATTTCCAACACAGGCATTAATGCCCTTCTGTCCTGTCACTATACCAGAACAGTTGCTCCCATAATTAGTGTTCAGGCTGTTCTTTAAAATATCTAAACTAATGCTTGCTTTAATGTAATTTGGTAGCCTGTTCCTTGCATCAGCTGATCTTTTAGAGAACCAATTAGGACAATTCTCATTCTGCTCTCTCAGAGAACCAATTAGTATAGGTTCATAGGTTCATACTAGGCTATCTGCCCTGGGGCAATTATAAGCCTAGCCCGATTCTGTATGGCTTACGCCACCCCTTGATTTGAGTATACTGTGCCCTTTTTAAGGTTTAGTTTACTGTGCCTCTGTCTAATAGTGACACAGGAGTAATCCCTGGGACAAACCTATGATCCCCCATCCACCTATCGAGATTCCACTTGAAGAGATTCAGTGAGGTGCTCTGCCTCACATGAACTGGAATTCTATTCCAGAGTGAAGGGAGCCTCTGGGTTATGAACCTGTCCTTCCAGCAAGTTCTATTTATTTCTGTGCTGAGGTTCAAGTCCCTCGAGCGTGTGGCTCTAAGGGATTTAGATTTACTGAGGTGGAGCATGTCCATTAATTCTGGATTTGACATAGCTTTGTATGTCAGGCATAGATCGCCTCGAAGTAGGCGGTATGCAACTGAGTAGAGCTGGAGTTTTTTTAACCGAGCAGCATATGGCATCTGTTTGAGACCCTTGATCCTCTTGGTGAGATACTTTTGGGGTCTTTCTAATTGCTGCAGGTGTCGGGTAAGGTACATCCCAAAAGGGGCATTGTATTCTATGATGGGCCTGATGAGGGATGAATAAAGGGGCATGATTACCTCTCTTGATCTAGATGTGAAACCCTGCGTGATGAGGTGATCTATGTAGAAGGTCTTTCTAACCACTTTGGCAATGTGGTTTTCAAAGGAGAGATTGCGATCAACTTGGGTCCCCAGGTCCCTAATAACTTTCTCTGTACTTAATGGGTTTCTGCCTATGTGGTAATTTGTGGGCACATTGTTTTTGCCAAAGGGTATGACTATACATTTTTTGGCATTTAGCTTTAAACCATGGCGCTGGCACCAGTTATCTGTCTCTGTGAGACCTTTCTGAAGGATGTTTGTGTCAGCTGGAGAGTTGATTATGGCGCCCAGTTTGCAGTCATCTGCGAACTTGGTGAGCCATAGTCCTCCCACGTTTGCCTGTACCTTGGAAAAGTATATACCGAACAAGAGTGGTCCCAGGACAGAACCCTGTGGGACGCCACTTGTGACCGGTTTCGAGTCTGACATGGCTCCAGCAGCTCTCACTCTGTGGGTTCCGTCTTTGAGCCAGTTTGTGACCCATCTTGTGACATAGGGGTTTATATTTAAGCTGGATAGCTTATCTATGATGCCCGAGTGGTGTATTGTGTCAAATGCCTTTGCAAGGTCCATATAGGCTGTGTGGACTACCTTCCCTTCAACTATGGCTTTGGTGACTGTTTCAAAGAAGTCAACCAGGTTCAAAAGGTAGGATCTGCCCTTGACAAAGCCGAACTGGGTAGGATCTAGTGTCTGTAGGTCCCCAATGTCTTAGTTTATGAGCTCCATGATGATCCTCTCCATAGCCTTGCAGACTAAGCTAGTCAGGCTTATGGGGCGATAGTTTCCAGGGTACGTAGAGGCTCCACCTTTGTGGAGTGGGACCACTGTTGCTGTACGCCATTCTGTGGGCACATATCCTGTAGTGAGGCTGAGATTGTATAGCTGTTTTATTTGAGGGATTAGTTCCTCTTGGAGTTCATGTAGGACACAACCTGGGATGCCATCTGGTCCCATGGAAGCAGTGCTTTTTGCTTTGGAGAGGGCAGCCTTCACCTGAGCATCTGAGATGTTTGGGAGGCAGCCCTCTGCCGGGATAGATACTTGCTCTTTTGGGGGGGGGGTGGAGAAGTTTGCACTGAACCTGTCTGCCAGGATATTGGCGATATCTGTGGGTTCAGTGTATTTTTTGTCGTTTAGAATCAACTCAGAACAAGTCTGGGAGTTGCATCCCAGGTTTCTAACATAACTGAAAAAAGCCTTATGATTGTCTTTGGTGTCCTGTGCAATTTTTCTTTCGAAGCTGGCCTTGGAGGATTTTATGAGGGATCGTAATTTTTTGCTAGTACTGATCAGAGATGCCTTCCCTATTAGGGATTTTGCTCTATCATGTAGTAGCTTCCTCCTTCTGTTGTACAGTTTATTTATGGCAGGGGTCCACCAGACTGGACTTCTCATTCCTACAAAATCATCTACATAGGTTGTCTGATGATTCTCTACTAGTTTTTGATAACACCATGCCAGAGCTTGTTGTCTCTAAATGTCCTATATACCTGAATAAGATCTCCCCTTAAGTATCTATATGAGACACTGTGCAAGTTCAGATATTTTAGTCTTTTATAATAACTTACATTTTTACATCTATGGATGCCTTTGGCATATTTCCGCCATAATCTTTCCAGTTTCCTTATGGGATGTCCATACTGTTATTCCATATTCAAGTTTGGGTCTAGTGTAATTAACAAACAAAGACTTCATCATTTCTGATTTCCTAGAATTTCTAAATCTTTTTATACAACCTATAGTTCTATAATGATCATTAACCAACTGGCTGATAACTCAAATTTAGATCTACACATATACCCAGGTCCTTAAATAAATCTACAGTTTCAAACTCTGTGTGCTGTATTAAATATTCACCTTTCAGTTTATGTCTTCCAAATCTCATATGCTTAGTTTTTGATGTATTTATCAACATATTATTCTCCTGTGCCCAAATGGTCAATTTAGTCAAGTTATTTTGCAGATATGCCCTATCTGTAACGCATCTAGTCTGTTCTGCATACAGACTGTTGAACACCTCAGATGAAAAAGATATATCTAAAAGATACAATATAAACATGTAAGGGCCTAGAACAGAGCCCTGTGTGACACCCTGAATGTAACCAAGAATCTCACCTGTCCATTTGTTGTATGATACTTGTCATGTACTGCGCAAGCCATGCAGTTATCATCTTATTAAAAGTACATTAATAACTAGTTGCCCTAATTTATTTATCAGTATTTTGTGTATGATCCTGTTTAAATGCTGAAGTTAAATCTATATAAATTACATCATAGCACAATTCTTCATTCATACTGTTATTATATTGTTATATAATATCATGTTACAGGTGGTAATAGACCTGTTTTCAACATATGCATGCTGATATATGGTTTCAAGTCCCAACCTTTCCATTTCTGAAAATAACATATCCAATATTACTGTCTCTATTATTTTTCCACATCATGAAAATAGACTTAAGGATGTATATGACTCTGGGTTTGTCCTGATCTACTTTTCTTTAAAGACAGGTTTAACAAGTGCATGTCTCCAGTCTTGAGGAATCTCCCCATATTTATACGACCTAGTAAATAATAGTGACAGCGTACTGTTAAAAGTCCTGCATGCTGCATTAAATGGTTGCAATGAAACTCACTCATCACACAGCTCTGTTCTCTTATCTTCCAGTATCTCTTTATCTGCAAATTATCAGTCAAGTTTGTCTTTTTCATCTCTATACTGACAGCGTACTATTAAAAGCCATGCATGCTGCATTAAACGGTCGCAATGAAACTCGCTCATCACACAGCTCTGTTCTCTTATCTTCCAGTATCTCTTTATCTGCAAATTATCAGTCAAGTTTGTCTTTTTCATCTCTATACTGACAGCGTACTATTAAAAGCCATGCATGCTGCATTAAACGGTCGCAATGAAACTCGCTCATCACACAGCTCTGTTCTCTTACCTTGCAGTATCTCCTTTTCTGCAAAGCATGTTGGCTTAGTTTTTACATTTTACAATATACTTATTTAAGGCATTACCTACTGTTCTTTTTAGCAAGTTGGCATGCTGTAAAGTAGCTTGGCAGCAAGGAACCCCCTCCCCCCATTTCTTAATAGACTGTCTGTCAGTTTCAACAAACTTATGTCTATTACACACTGGACTCTAGCCTGTGTTAAGATATTTCTTACCCAGCCCATTTTTAGTTATTTCTTACCTGATAGTACTACACAACAAAACCTCTTATTCTTACTATGAACAGTACATAGCCTTATTCTGTTAGTGTTTTTTGTGATTGTGCTTGACTCTGGGCTTGGCTCAACCCACTCTGTTCGCCCTCGCTTTGCTTCAGCTCACTTCTCTCTCATACCACCCCCATTTCCACCCACCCCACATATCATTTCCTTTATAGCTTTGCACCTCCCACAACATAACCCCCCCCTCCTGTCTTTTACTCCATAATAGACTATACCTCAACCCACCTGCTGCTACAACAAAATATTCTAACTTCAACCCCCCACTGGTACTAGCTGGTATACATTATTATCCACTATCTAAAAGACCAAGAACTGTACTCCTGTGCATTTTATTAACTAAAAACACCCTACAATATGTACTCCTCCAAGAGTAAACTCTATCCTACTCCTTCTTATACTTACATCATTTAACATCCACTTACACTCCAAACATATCTCCCCTACAAACCCAAATTGCTGTAGCCATATAAATAATCACCAAACCTTCGCCATTTTTCCATCTATCTTCTCATTAAATACTCTCTTACCAAAAATGGACTTAGCTAACACCCAACTCACTCCTACCAAACACAAAACCAAATACTACACCCCCACTGGTAATATGCTCAGACTCATCTACCTCCACAAAAACATTCTCTTAGATGGAGACATCCATCCCAACCCTGGTCCAACACACTCCACTGCTAACCCTCCTAACCCCAAAGTCAATAATCTCCCAAACATCTTTCCTTCTATTCAATAAACAATAGAAGTATTCTGAACAAAGTAACTGAACTACATGCTTGGATCTCTCACCATACTCCTGATATCCTTGTTCTGACTGAAACCTGGTTGAAATCCCAACACCAAGACATAGAGATCTTGCCCTCTGGCTGTAGCATACAACGTCTAGATCGACCAAAAAGGAAAGATGGAGGCATTGCTATCCTACACTCTAACCACCTTACCATTTCTAACACTACTTTTACATCCCAAGCCTTCTCCCCAGCCAAAATTGTATCTGTAAACCTAGATATTAATAGCCATTCCACTATCACCATTGTAGCAATTTACATTCCACCAGGTGATAATATCCCCCTACTGGAAAATATGCTTGCTCATATCTCCCAACACATTCCAAATTAAACTATCATTCTTGGGGATGTCAACATTAACTGACTATCTCTCTCCTCTCAAAAGTCCTCACAACACCTTAATATCTACGGTGTTACTCAACTCATCTCTTATCCCACTTATTTCAATAACTCCCATACAGCCTCATCTCTACTTGACTGGATTCTTGTCTCTCACCCTTCCAAATACTATAACCTTGAAATGCTACCAAATTCCCTTAGTGATCATTGTAAACAGGCTTAAACTATTCCTGGCTCCGCCAAGTCTGCACTTCAATTTTTCCCTTAAGAAAGCTCTACTTTCAACAAAATCAGTCTATTCGCTTTATCATAAGCCTAGCACTTGCTCCTAAAACCTTTCTTTTAAGTGAAGCACCCTTAAACTAACATAAGCACTACATCCACCTACAACCCGTGCTAATACCCACTTCCCTTCAAAGTCCTCTCTCTGACCCAGTTACACATCACCCCCTTATACTATTCTGGCATGTCGAGTGGTATATTACTGACGTCCTCTCCAGTTCAGTTGGTTAATCTGGGAATCCTGAGACAATGTTACAACTGTCTCATGTACACAGACAACCCTCTCCTCCTCCCAACAAACACAAACACATGTGAGAGATGCAACTATATAGCCAAACTGGAGGCTGAACTCTCTCAACACAGGACTAGCAAGACCAGACAGGAGAAGAAGGTAACCACACACACAACAAACCCAGTCTCACATAAACCAACCACAACTGCAAACCAAACACATAGTAACACAAAGACATACTCGGAGGCGCTAATAAAAAACTTACCAAAACAACAGAGGCTCCCAAAGCAGATATCCAAGAAAACACCACCTCAAAACTCTGCACAAGCAACACATAGTACACAAAGTTAGTGTGCCAAACAATCACAGCCCTTAAGGCGAAACACCATGCCTGATACACTAGTAATAGGTGACTCTATAGTCAGACACACTGACGTCCTGCTTACCAGGCTGAACAAAGATAGGGTAACGGTGAGCTGCCTGTCGGGAGCTAGGATCTGCCACATAACACAAGCACTCAGGTCACTCCAAAGCAAGTACAAATATGACTCCCTCATTGTCCATGCCGGCGTGAATGACTTGAGACGTACCTCCTTGGACTACATGAAAAGAGACATAGAGGAGCTCTCTGATTATGTAGCCCAGGCCGGTATGACCCTGACCCTGAGCAGCATCTTGCCCTCACGAAGAATGATGCCACAATACAAAGACAAGATGATCAGCTTTAATAATTGGCTCAATTACTGGTGGCATTCTAGGGGGATCCAATGTCTGTCTGCTTGGGATGATATGCTGGACAAGCCACGCTGCTTCACAAGGGATGGCTTGCACCTGTCACCACTGGGCTTCCGGATATTGGCTAAGGCTCTTGCCACCCCCATAGTGCCTTTTTTAGGCAAGGCTCAAAAGACAAACCACCACCTTAGAAAACAATAAAGGAAAAAAACTAAGGGTAGTGCTGCTCAATGCCAGAAGTCTAAATCTCAAGATGCAGGCTCTTGAAGCACTCCTCAGTATGGAGAGCATCGATGTCTGTGCAGTACCTGAAACCTGGTTCAAGGCTCCTGAGAGCACCCCAGCCCTACCAGGTTATACCTCGTATCATGCATTTTGGCCCCAAAACCTGGGCCAAACCACAAAAGGAGGGGGAGTGTCCATATTCATTAAAGACACCCACACCTCCAGGTTAGTGGCAACGCACGAAGCATCGGAGACCATCCATGTGCAACTAACCATAGGCAAAACTGCTATACAACTTGTAGCATGCTACAGACCACCTTCGCAATCTCAGGAACTCCATTCAGCCTTCCTGAAGACACTGGAGAATATGAATGTCTCACCAAATACCATCATATTGGGAGACTTCAACTACCCAAACATAGACTGGGTGCATTACTCAAGCCCCAACACCCTAGCCCAAAGGTTCCTGGAATTCATCAACTCAAATGCGATGGAACAACTAGTCACCTCCCCCACAAGAGGAAATAATATACTTGACCTGATCATCACAAACATGGGGACAAAATGCTCAACACCGGAAGTATACCCCTCACTAGTGAGATCAGACCGTAAACTAATAGCCCTAGATATTCATATCCCACCTCCACCCCCAGCACAAAAGACCACAGTGAGAAACTGCTCAAAAGCCGACTTTACACTCCTTAGGACTGAAATGGTATCCTTCAAGCCCCCTGGGCCAGTGAAAACCACATCCCACACTGCTGAATCCTTCACAAATGCTTTCTACGGGCATCTCCAAGAATGCATGGATCATGCAATCCCAAATAAAACCAAGACCCTTTCCACCAAAGGCAGGCATCCTATCTGGTGGACCCCAGCCATAAACAAACTTTATAACAAGAGGAGGAAGCTACTGCAAGACAGAGCAAAATCCCATAAAGGGAAGGCATCCCTGATCAGCATTAGTAAAAAACTACGTTTGCTAATAAAATCATCAAAGGCCAACTTCGAGAGAAAAATCACTAAGGACACTAAAGATAATCACAAGGCCTTCTTCAGTTATGTTAGAAACCTGGGCGGAAACCCTCAGATATGCACAGAGTTAGTTCATAATGGCAAAAAATACATTGAACCCACAGATATTGCCAACATACTGGCAGACAGGTTCAGTGCAAATTTCTCCCCTCCCTCTCCCCCAAAAGATGAAATACATATCTCAGCTGAATGTAACCTCCCTGAAATCTCAGATGTCCAGGTGAGAGCTGCCCTCAGCAAAGCTAAAAATACAGCATCCATGGGACTTGACAGTGTCCCGGGTTGCATGCTACGTGAACTCCTGGAGGAGCTAAACCCGCACATAAGAATGCTGTTTAATCTTAGCCTTGCTACAGGATACGTCCCTGAAGACTGGAGTACAGCTACAGTGGTCCCACTCCACAAAGGTGGCACCTCTACAGACCCTGGAAACTACCGCCCCATAAGCTTGACCAGCCTGGTCTGCAAAGCTATGGAAAGGATCATTATGGAACTCATAAACAAAGACATACAGACAATTGACCCTACCCAGTTCGGCTTTGTAAAAGGCAGATCTTGTCTTTTAAACCTGGTGGACTTTTTTGAAACAGTCACTAGAGCCATCGATGAAGGCAAAGCAGTTCATACAGCCTACCTGGATCTGGCAAAAGCCTTCGACACAATACCCCACTCAGGCATCATAGACAAGCTCAACAGCTTAAATATAAACCCGTTTGTCACAAGATGGGTTGCAAACTGGCTAAAGGACAGAACCCACAAAGTCAGAATACCTGGAGCTATGTCAGACTCTAAGCCAGTCACAAGTGGAGTCCCACAGGGCTCTGTCTTGGGACCCCTCTTGTTCAGCATTTATTTCTCAGATGTGCAGGCAAACATAGGGGGGTTGTGGCTGACAAAGTTCGCAGATGACTGCAAACTAGGCACCATAGTCGACACACCAGCTGACACATGCATCCTCCAGAAGGGCCTCACAGAAACAGACGACTGGTGCTAGAGTCATGGCCTTAAACTAAATGCAAAAAAATGTATAGTCATCTCCTTTGGAAAAAAACAAAGTACCCACAAATTACCACATAGGTGGTAATCCATTAAGTATGGAAAAAGTAATCAGAGACCTGGGGACCCAAGTTGACAGTGACCTCTCATTTGACACCCATGTCACCAAAGTGGTTAGTAAGACCTTCTACCTTGCCCACCTAATCATGAAGGGATTCACATTTATTTATTTAACATTTGTTGACCGGGAATGTCCGACTAGGTTCCACAGAGCCTGTTTTCAGCGGAGGCCCGGGGAGAAATGCTCCAGATGCATGTTTTTGGAATGTGGGAGGAAACCGGAGTACCCGGAGGAAACCCTCACGAACACAGGGAGAACATGCAAACTCCACACAGAAGGCACCCCAGCTGAGAATCAAACCGGAGAACCTCTTGCTGTGAGGTGACAACATTAACCGCTGCACCACTGTGCCGCCCAGATCAAAGGATGTCATTGTACCCTTATATTCCTCCCTTATCAGGCCTATGATTGAGTACAATGCCCCATTTGGTATGTACCTCACCCGGCACCTGCAGCAGCTGGAGAGATCCCAAAAGTACCTTACCAAGAGGATCAAGGATCTCCAGCATAAGTCATATGCTGCCAGACTGAAAAAGCTCCAGCTCTATTCAGTAGCATACCACCTGCTCAGAGGTGATCTGTGCCTTACATATAAGGCCATGTCCAATTCAGAATTAATAGACATGTTCCACCTCAAAAAATCCAAATCCATCAGAGCCACGAGAGCTAAAGATCTAAACCTTAGCACAAATATGAATAGGACATGCTGGAGGGACAGATTCATAACCCAGAGGCTTCCAGCACTCTGGAACAGGATACCTGTCCATGTTAGGCAGAGCCCCTCACTGACTCTCTTCAAGAGAAATCTGGACGAATGGATGGGTAATCGTAGGTTTACCCCGGGGGTTATCTCTGTGTCATTGCTAGATAGAGGCACAGTAAACTAAATTTAATTTAAATTGTACACTTTTGTATCATTACATGGGGTGGCAAAAGCTACATACACTTTGGCTAGGCTTATAAATGCCCTAGGGCAGATAGCCCAGTACTATACTATGAAACTATGAAGATACATATCCCATCAAGCTAAACCTCAAAGGTTTATCAAACACCGACAACTAACAAACTTTAATCCTGAAACTTTCAAATCTTTACTATCAAAAGTGAACTGGAATCCCTTAAAACTACTCCCTTTGGATGAAGCTGTCCACTTTTTTAACTCCACTTTCCTTAGTATTTTAAATTCTGTGGCACCCCTTAGACAAGTCCGCATAAATTCTAGCATAGCCCCATGGCTGACCGTAAACACACATGCACTACTAAAAAAAAAAGACAGAGCATGGAAAATTTGAACTAAAACTAAACATCAACCAGACCTCCAGAAATATAAAGAACTTAGAAATCTTGCCAATAGTCACATAAATAAAGATAAGAAAAACTTCTATAATAATCCATCTTCTACCTTTAAATCCAACCCTAAAACATTCTGGCACTCCGTAAATGGAATACTATACCCAGGTAAGCAAGCCTCCCCTAACACTCATCCTGACAAAACACATGAGGAAACTGCCTCCATATTTAACAACTACTTTATAGACTCAATATCCAAATTACTAAATCAAGACACAGACCATCTAACCAACAATAATAGACCTAATTGCTCAAACTTTTCTATCAGTAGTAACCCTACCACCATCTATTCCCTCAAACCTGTCTCCACTAACTATAATAAAACACTTGTTGTTGTTGTTGTTGTTGTGTCTTTCGGCTTTTCCCAGTTAGGGGTCGCAACAGCGGAACTCCTGTCCGCTAATTATTGGCAGTAGATTTTTATGTGCCGAGTTGCCAGCCCTGACACATAACCTTCAATGAAGGTTCACCCATTCACGCATGTCTCCACACAGAAGACGCTCTAGCTGAGAATCGAACAAGACAACGTCTTACTGTGAGGCAACAACGCTACCGCAGCACCATAAAACACTATTATCTAATTAAAACATTGCTCCACATCCATAGACAACATTCCCTCAGCATTCCTTCAGGCTGCTGCTGATGTTCTTGCTTTCCCAGTTTCTATTCTAATAAACCGCTCTGTTACAGAATCCACAGTCCCTTCCATCTGGAAGCAATTTTACACCCTTTCAATACACAAAGGAGGAAACTCTACAGATATAGCTAATTTTAGACCCATAGCCAAACTCTCACCACTCTCCAAAATTCTGGAAAAATGTATACACAATCAAGTCTTACACTACCTTCTGCAAGCAGATCTACTCACACCTACCCAACACAGCTTTCGTCCCATACACAGCACTACAACAGCTCTCCTGTCTTTCCTAAACTCTGTATCACTAGCTAGAGACAGTAACAAACTTATTTCCTGTCTCTTCATTGACATCTCTAAAGCCTTTGATACAGTCTCTCATAAACGTCTTCTCCTTAAACTAGCAAACTTACACTTCTCTCTGTCCACCATATCTTGGTATAACAGCTATCTCTCTGATAGACTCCAATCAGTCAAATGGCTCTCAACTTTCTCCCCTCTTCTTCCTGTTAAAACAGGTGTTCCACAAGGCTCCATCCTTGGGCCCCTTTTTTTTAACATCGTTACCAACCTTCTCTACTCTTCCTGTCCTAGATCCTCACTGATACAATACGCAGCAGATTCTACACTTATCACTATTGCTGAATCACCAACATAACTAAAATCAGACACAAAGTCCTCTTTTAACTCTGTAGAAAACTGGCTATCTGAAAACCAACATATCCTTAATCCAAGGAAAACCAAATTACTACTCTTTCTCCCTAAAAACCTTAACCACATAAAGTCTTCCTTCTCCATACTGTCACAAAATAATACTCAAATACAGGTGGACACCAGTACAAAACTCTTATGTGTTACTATTGATGATAGACTAACCTTTGATTTACACTTCAATAATTGTATCCAAAAAACACATCTCAAGCTAGGTCACCTCTATAGAAACAAAAAATATCTTACCAAAACAGCAAAACTAACCCTTGCAAATGCCTACCTCTTACCCACTTTACTTTATAGCTCACAAATTCTTACCAGCCTCAACACTGGACTACTAAACAAGTTAGAAACAACTTATAACAGGATTGCCAGATTTGCTGCCCAAAATTCATACAAATCCCATCACTGTCTATCACTAAAAGAAATAAATTGGCTAGAATTACCTAACCTGCTATGGTATAATCAGTTTTTAATTATTCATTCCATTCTCTACAAACCCTCTTTCTGTCCAGCTATCTCATCTCTAATCTCTCATTACCTACCCACTAGATTACTATGCAGATCTGAACAATGCCTACTAAAAATCTACAAACCAAGGACCAAAATGGGTCACCTAGTCTATAGCTTTAACCCTTCCAAGGCCTGGAATAGCCTACCACTAGATATAAGATCCACTGAACATCACAATCAATTCAAAACCGCTACAAAAAATACCTTCATGAAAAATGGACTTGCCAATATAATTATCCTCTGTAAACACTCCCCTATAACCTTCTACTTCTCTTCTCTCTTCCTTCCCTTCAGAAAACAAACTTACTACTTTATCTTCTTCTCTTGGTACATCACTGTACAAACATAACTAGCAAAACATTTCAGCTGTACAAATATAACTAGTAAAATATTTCAGCTATGTAACTATTGCACTATTATGCATATAATATGTAATTATGAATGTATCCCTCTTATGAATGTATTTCTATATGTATTTCACTTGTCACAGTTTAATGTATGACACTGTAATGCAATAATATGTGGTACTGATTAATGTAATGTGTGGCACTGTAATGCAGT
This sequence comes from Protopterus annectens, assembly GCF_019279795.1. Classification (NCBI taxonomy): domain Eukaryota; kingdom Metazoa; phylum Chordata; order Ceratodontiformes; family Protopteridae; genus Protopterus; species Protopterus annectens. Next base: position 337,359,358 of record NC_056725.1, read on the forward strand.
AATCTGTGGTACTGATGAATGTATTTCTATATGCATTTATTATGTAAAATTTCTATTTTCTGTTGGAGCTTTCTCCTTGGGCCTCCACTGAAAATGGACATTTGTATTCCAGTCGGTCAAACCCGGTCAACAAATATTAAATAAATAAAAATAAATAAATAGATATAATGTTACTGTTAGTTTTTGCTGAGGTGTTCTCAGGTCATTATTACTAATTCTGTCTCCTTCCTGTGCTTTGTTTGGATCCACTTTGCATAGTGTTTTTTCAATATAATCTAATTTGATTTCAGTATCTGAAGTTATGTGATTATAACTATGACAATTTATCACCCCTTTTGTGTAGCCAAACTCCTTTGCATAAGATTTTGTATATATATCTGTAATCTATTCTGTTTAAGAATACATTTTAGAATCTACACACAGTTTATCATTTTGTGTTTCTTTACTCCTTCCAGATCTTATGTATCTATAAAATGGTTTCCTAGTATGCTTAATATCTTTATATAAAATGTCTTCAAATTGCTCTTGATCTTGTCTCAAATTATGCTTAATTTGATTGTCCAGCTTTTTTTTAATTTCAGTTTTCAAAGTTGTAGTTCAAGCTCTTATCCATTTCTTATATTTTTCTCTCTCTCCTTAATCAGGTATGGTTATGTTATGGAAATATAGCCCCCTAACAGTGTATGCCTACATCCTGTTGTTAAAAATGTTTTGATTGCACTCATTTTCTCTTTCAAAGCATTCCACATTTCTTCTGCAGTTTTTCCACTGAATGCATCACTCCAATTAGTTTTTCAATGACTGTTTTGCTTCCATATAATCTATAATTAATCTTCTGTGCATTGTATGATGTTACATGTCTTTTAGAGTGCATTAGTATCTCCAACCTCTGCCTTGGCCTGGCGGCTGCAGGTCATGGTTTTACACCATGGTTCCAAGGCATATCCAGCATCAATTGCAACACACAGCAGTATATACTAGTATGAGCTGCTACAAATGATTATGGGACCAGAATATGCAGGACACAACTGGTGGTAATACATGCATCTTCCAAGTAGAAGACCTTGTGAAAAAACACTTCAGATGAAAAGTGGGTATGGGTCACTTGTGTACCAGATGAGGGAATTATGACAGCTGTCTGGATGCTGCTCACATTGTAGACAATGCTATGTGCAATATACATCTCCTGGTAGTTGATGGAGTAGAAGCCCTTAAAGTTGATATACCAGATACCATATGGAGTAGGTGGGGCCTTGATAACAACCAGAATGCAGCCAACGATGGCTAAAACGTGAGAAAAAATGGATAGGTCATAGAATGTCTAAATTGTAGCAGTTGTCTCCTCAGCTGTCCATGGAAACTAAATAAGCTATGCTACATGCTGTGACATTACTTTAAGGATCTGTTTAGCATTCATGTGGCCAATGCTTGTGAAACTCCTAGCATGGCACTTAGGCAGGCTCCAGCTACATCAGTTTTCTGTCAGGAAATAATTGATAGATATGGATTAGAGAGAGAAAGCTGATGCAAACTTTGTGCAACCCACATGCCATCATGCCACCAGGGGGATAATCCACTGTTGTTAGAAATAAAGGTGTGTCAGATTCTAAGTATACTAGATTCTAAGATGGCCACCAGCTAGACTGCACAACACTTCAGCTTGCTCCAACTGCTAAATTCAAATCTAACCTCATCTAAGGCTACTGCTACAGTGTAAATCTACAAAAAAGCAACTCCTGCATAATTAAACCTAAGTCGCTACCTGAGTGATGCTTATTTTTATCTTCTGAGTGTAAAAATAAGAAATGCATACCTTGGATTTGGGTGATGACTAAGCAGTGACTCCTGTACATGTGCCTGGGCCTGCAAGCAGTAAGTAGCAGCTACAAAAAATAAGAAAAGAAGCAAACTTTTACACAACAAAGAAAAATGGACCAAATGGAAACACACACACATCGAAAACAAGACTATCTCAAATTGCTTCTCCAGACAAGGAAGTTATTACTAAGAGGCAGAAAACTACCAAATCTCAAGCCAAAGTGTCAAGGAACCAAATGCAAACAAAACCTGATTAATCATTTGACATGGAGGAACTAAAAGCAGCTTTAGTGCCTCTGCAAACAGAAATAAAATCTTTCTCTTCAAAACTTACAGCATTTGGCAATAACTTGGATCAAATAATAACCACACTGGACAAAAATGAGGCTAGAATACTGAGTAATGAGACAAAGATAGAAGAAATACAGAAAGCTTCTTCCATCACTGAAAATTCAGTCAAAGAAATACAACACAAACTGATTGATCTGGAAGTTAGAGCAAGGAGAAATAATGTATTGATCAGAGGCATCCCAGAAAAGTATGAACAGTCACAGCTAGCTAATGTAGCAAAGGAAATCTTCAGTCTCCTTCTTGAAAACAAAGAACTATCCCAAAAAATTGTTATTGAAAGAATACACCGTGCTCTAAGAAAATCTCAGACCCTGGATGCCCCCAGCAAATATATGTAAGAATTCTAAATGCTGCACATGCTCAAGAAATAATTCAAGCTACAAAAAAAGGAAACATATTCTATGGAATGGCTGCAAGATAACCTTTGCTCAGGATCTGCCTCTACAGATAAAACAGTTAAGACAAGCTCTTTCACCATACTGCACTTACTTAGAAAGCAAAAACATTAGATTCCAAATGAAATACCCAGCAACTCTGCAGTTTCAATACAATGGCTTAAATTATGCAGTTAAAAATAAAGAAGAAGCAAAAACAGCTTTTCTCAAAGCCTTTAAAGAACTGCCATGAAGTATTTTTTTTTTGTTTTTTTTTTTTTACACAAACAGGCTCCTAATACAAAGACTATATGCTTCTGTGTATTTTTGGCATACTAATTCTCTCAATGACAAGATAAAATACCTAAAATACCCGCTTTCTGCTTGGATTCATTGTTTTTCATTTGGGCACTCAACTACAGCTTAGGGAGCATCTCCACAATGTCACTAATGAACTACATTACCCAGAATCATTTGCAGCCATGAATCAGGATAATTAAGCACAGCTGAGGTCAAAGGAAAAACTATGGTATCCATTCAAGCCCATAATATCTCAGAAAACCAGCGTTTGCAAATTAAAATGAAAGTAAGGCTCTCACATAATAGAATACCTGTGGATTTACTTTTCCTGACTCAAAAAGTGAAGATTCTCATGTATATGGTGTATGAAAGGTAAATCTAGTCTAGTCTAGAAATAGTACCACAGGTTTAATTGATTATATACAAATGGTAATGTATAGGTGCTGTTTTTTTTTTCTTGTTCCTTCCTGAATATATACAAGCTGGACTAATAAAATCTTCTGGGTTAGAAACTCTAGCAGCTGTTGCAGCTGCAATAAATACTCAGCCCATACTAGGAAAAGCAAACCATTGTAGTTAGGTTTGTGTTGTTTTACATAGTGTTAAAATATGCTTTCTTAAGCTTTAAAATAAGTATGCATGAAGTGTAAGCATACCAATCTTGTACAGCAGTGAATATATATTGAGTCTTTCTTTTTATATTTCATATTTTCTTTCTTTTTATGATCACAATGCTCTATTTATTTTGTTATATATATGCTCGATTCTTAATGATAAATGGACACCCAGGGATATAACAGTAGCAGTAAACGCAGACCCAACAAGTAAAAGAACTGATATACATATGACCAGCATAACAAGGAACATGCAAACACTGTTTGACAAAACTATATTAAGGTAAAATCAGTTGTGTATGTTGTTACTCTTCCGTGTGTGAACACAATTAAAATGCGATAGTTTGCTTTGTACTATCTTTTGATTAGATTGCTATTTGCCTATTAAGCTAGATATATAAATTTCAGTTAAAATATGCTCAGCTTAATTATTTTCAAATGAACAAAGGGTTAGAATGCATATCTTTCATACATGATTTGTGTGGGCATGCTGTTATGTGTGATGTTTTATTGCTGGGACTTAGAATGACAGAAAGCTTTTGTATTATAATTGTTAATATTCCCTTTACCTCTCTTTCAGGTAGTAGGCTAGCGTGGGTATGCATGGGGGGGTTCTGAAAGGGAGTGATGTCACACTTATATCCACACCATTGATATGTACAAAAAATTCTAATAATTTTGAAATGTTATTTTGTCCCTATATATATCCACTTATTCTGAAAGCCAGCAATCTGTGTATTATAACCTTTAGATGATCTCTGTGGATTCATAAAATGTAAAGGGCTTACAAGATAAGAAAAAAAAAGAATCTATTAATGCACTTAATTTTTAAATCTAAGGCAGAGATAACTTTCATACAAGAAACGCATATGTTGAAAGAGCAATGGGAGAAAGATACAAAACAAAATGGTTGAAATATATTGTTGCTGCTGGTGACAGTACGGCTTCTAGGGGAGTCACCATAGTAGTTAAAAAATCTTTTGATGGTAATATATGGAAAGGTAGCTGTGACCCAAATGGTAGATGGTGTTATTTTACTTGCGAACCACCACCATTTAAAAAACCTTTCTTAGTCCTGAATGTTTATGCCCCATATTTGCATAAAATAACTTATCTATACAAGATATACAGAATCTTAGAGAACTATCCTAATTACTTCTATATCATAGGAGGTGACTGGAATATGTTAATTAATCCAGAACTTGATAGGACAAATAAGAATAACAAGCAATTGTTTCAGCTTACTACACTAATAGCTGAAATAATGGAAGATTTTAAGTTAGCTGACCCATTTGAAAACTATAGAAATAGTATAACTACTAGTAAATTGACTTATTATTCACCATATCACAAGTCTTGGTCTAGGATAGATGTATTTTTAATATCTGAAATCTTATTAAATAATACAGTCACATACAACAGTGAACCTAGGACAATATCGGATCATGCAAAGATAAATATTACACTAAAGTTCGGAAGCTCAGTGCAAGGAACCCAAACAGTTATGAAGTGGACGTTAAATACTAACTTACTAAAGATTAAAGATGTTTCACAAAATATCATAGACATTCTTACCCAAACTTATAACAACCTAGAAGTAGTAGATATACCATTCGACATTCAATGGTAAGCTACAAAAGCCACTATTAGGGGTATATTAATTCAAAAAGCTGCTTTCTATAAAAAATTAAACAGAGAAAAAGTCATATTAATAGAATCAAAATTAAAAAATATAGAGTCAGAACTGCAAATAAATTATTCACCAGTACTTGAAAGTCAAATGGTTACACTACAAGGACAACTACGTGAAATTCAAACACAACAGTACTCAATCAATGAAATTAAACTCCTCTACAAATATGCCGAATGGGCTCAATCGCCCACAAAAGCACTGGCAAGTATCATAAACATTAAGAATCCTCCTACCAAAATAAAGCAACTAAATTATAATAACAAAACTTTAGAGACAGATGAAGAGATCATTGCAGTTTTGAAGAGATATACCAAAAACTATATGGCCCCCAAGACCAGTTTAATGAGTCATTATTTCATCAATTTATCGAAGAGTTACAATTTCCAGTATTGAATTAGATACAGATAAATAATCTTAAAGCTTCCTTAAGTGTAGAAGAAATCATTGCTGCTGTAAATAAGTTGAAACCAGGTAAATCACCAGGGCCTGATGGTTACGTTGCAGAATTTTACAAGATTTTCAAGAAACAGTTAGCGCCTGTACTACTGAAAGTATACAGATACATAATAAAGTATGGTACCAAAGACCTGTATATCAATAACTCAAAAACTATATTTATACCAAAACCAAAATCTGATGCATCAAACCCAAATAACTACAGGCCACTAGCACTCATAAATATTGATATTAAAATTCTTTCTACAATACTAGCTAGTAGAATCAAACAAATTCTACCTCACATTATATCTTCTGAACAACTAGGCTTTATGAACAACAGGCAACTATATGACAACACACTTACTATTGATTCAATCATTAGTTTAAAAGCGAATGATAAATGCCCTAACTATGCACTGTCAGTAGATGCAACCAAAGATTTTGATAGAGTAAATTTTGATTTTTTATTAAATATACTCAAGACATTTAGTATTCCTGAGGGCTATATAAACATGGTTAGGGCGTTATACAAAAATGCCACAACAACACTATCTATACATAAAAAGCAATCAAAGCCTATTCAAATAGTGAATGGTACAAGGCAAGGATGCCCACTGTCACCTTACCTGTTCAATATATACATAGAACCTCTGCTGCTTAAAATATCACAAAGAACTTACCACCATATTATGAATATTTCCAAAGTCCCAATAAGGTATGCAGCTTTTGCTGATGATCTTAACATTTATGAATTCCCTAATACTGATTTGAATAAGATACTAAACTCCATTGAAAAATTCTCAAAAATATCTAATTATGCGATTAACCCTAATAAATCCATCATATTCCCTATGAATACTCTAGGATATAAGGAATTCTATTTCCCTGAAACTGAAATTAAAGTTTATTATAATCTCAAATATTTGGGTATTATGTTCACTCACCCCCAATCAGACATGACTAAAAACAACTTATTTAAAACCTGGTCTAACATCACTGAAGACACTAAGAGATGGTTAAACCTCAATCTTTCTCCACTAGCTAAGGCAGCCATAGTTAAAGTGAATATTCTTACAAGACTATTGTTTCATTTTAGTGCTATTAACCAAAATATACCAAAAAACTTCTTCTCCAGATTTGAAACACTACTAGGAAAGTTTATTTGGCATGCAAAAAGTACAAGAATAAAATACACTAAATTAACATTACCCAAACAAAAAGTGGGCCTAGGCCTAACTGAATTCCAAACATACTACAACATACTAAACACTAGTCAAATTATACAAATAGCAAATTTTGAACCATCCAACAAAGCATGGTATCCACTATGGATTAAAATATATTACAATCATCTAATCTCGTGCAATTTAAACTCTAGAGCAGTACCCTTTCTAAATTCTAAGACTTTAAAGCATTTTAAGGTTCATCCCATAATAATAAGAAACACAATAATATTTCAAAAGCTGGTAGCCTCCCTAATTCTTAAAGATACTTTGGTATTGGGACAGGCAGTACACCTTAATCCTAATATTAAATTAAACAATACTATATTAAACCTGAATCAGTATCCAGAAATTAAAAATATCACTGTATGGGACCTATACCAGATTAAAAGTTTCTCAGTTGACAATATTAGATAAAAACTTGAAGTAAATAAAAGCTATAATACCATAATCAAACAATTAATATACCTGATCAACACAATTACTATGAATGTCAAAATAGACAACCAAGACATGCTGGTATATCAACAAATCATTAAGCTGCTACTGTCGAGATCTAAAATGTTATCAAATATATATAGATTAATAACAAAAATTAGATATCAAGATGCAATTCTATATTCCAAATTTTGTGAAGAGAAAAATAATAAGATAACTGATGAACAAAAAGCTGATGCTATTGAACTTACTTTGAAGTTAACTCCCCTTAAAAAACTAATTTATACCCACATTATGATCAATAACAATGCGTATCACACACCAATTTTCTTAGCAAAATTAATCCCTCCCATTCCCCTTATTGTACCATATGCCAAAACAGTGTTGCTGACACCCTTCATATTTTTTGGAGGTGTAAAAATGTTTATAAGCTGTGGTGTTCACTAAGAACCAAGTTAGTAAAAAAAGGGATACACCAAATCTACCCTGTCATGAGAAATGGCAATTTTACATATATTCCCTAATAATTTCTCATACGAAAATAAACACATCATAGTCACACTGTGTGCAATGATCAAATCATATATAGCCCAAAATTGGTTAGATAGAAGTAAAATCACATGGGAAGAATTTAAAGGAATGGCTATAAAATACTTATTAGCCAGCAAATTAATTACAAGAAGCCAAAAAAAAATATCTTACTATCAGAAACATTGGAAAAAGCTTTTAGAAATCCTAGGACAACATTGATTTATGACCAAGGGACTTCACCATCAATATTACTTTACATAATTAAGGGAAACTAAAGACAATTATTATAGAAATACCCACAATAACAGTGTACAGTTCATGGCAAACACATATAAGATGAACATTAAGGTGACATCAATGTATGTATTGTACATAGTGCAAGACAGACTAGAATATCTGGCTGCAATATTTTAATGTCACATTTTCAATATGTTGTAAACTATCTTTATGTAAATGTCTGTTTTACAGCTCATTAAGAGCAGCTTGATTATTAGACAATTCTATATAATTTTTACCCGAACATTGATGATTTATGTTATGTATATCGTATTTGGACGAATGAAACTTGATATTCCAAGTAGCTTGTATGTATATTTTCTGTGTCATTCTTTTCTTGTATTTAAATAGAAGTGAAATGCAATAAAAATTATATTTGAAAAAAAAAGATTCTAAATATACTAGCCCCGGGGCATTCCAGCAACATATGGCGATGTTGTAGGGTGTCCCAGACAGCTGCCATTCAGATAGCAGGAAAGTTCCTGGCAGTTGTGTGCTGCAAAGTTAATGAATTCATGCACTTCATGGAAACACCCAGGAAGCACCAGACTACCATATTCCATTGACATCTTCTGCTGTGTCCTTGGTGCAACTGACTGTGCCCATAGGCTAATAACTCCCCCAGTGAATATGCAGAGCATTATATTAACAAAAATGGGTGATCATTACTTGGTTGTCATGTAGTGTGCCCTGGTATGGCCTCATTATTATTTTGATGGCTATACACCGTGAAGAGTGCATGATATGGTGAGAAAGTGACTTAAGGCCTGTTTTCCAAGAGGGTGATACTACTTGTAAAGTATGTCTTTCCATTAGTAATGTGCTCTCTCTCTGATAACACAGTACTGTGAAACAATGAATCTAATTTACTGTATGCTTATACCAACATGTGACTGTGGCTATGCACCAGAACCTGGCTCATGCATTCAGAGATCCATCTACACCAGCTGAGGTTGCATTTAATAGAGCACACACCTCATTAAGAAACACAATTGAGCAATTGTTTGGTGTGCTGAAATCATGATTCAGTTGTCTGGATACATCTAGCAGTGCAGTGTAATATACACCAAAAACTGCTTTGCAAATGGTATCTGTGTGTGCCATGTTGCACAGTATGATTATATCTAAGCACAGTAGATTGCCAGCACTAGATGCAGTTGAGCTACCTTAAGATGTCTGGATTAGAGTTATCATAGCATTCACAAAATGACCAGGAGGACACAAGAGATACAACATCCAAGCACAGGCAAAGAAGACTGCAGCAGTATATTCTAACTCAGGCAAAACGATAATGTCTGGTACAAATTTCTTAGCCGTGACATGCCAAACATACAGAAGCACATAGATAAACAAGTGGTATACACATAGTGGTAACGGCATATCAGCATCACAGGTGACAGCTACAACAATGTAACTGGTAGCTGCCCATGAGGAGTATCAGACAGCTCACAAAAACATAAATCTGCTGCATAATAAATAATTGTGTGCAGAAATGAACAGAATATATGTGAGTGTGCGTTGAGAAATACATATTCATTTTAAATGGAGGACTGTAGGACAGGTACACTGCCAATTGCAGGCATATCTGTATGCTTAAGCACTGCATGTTGTGCATGACAGTATAACACATAGGGGCCAGGGTTATTGTTTACATAGGCTGTTATATTGTGTGTTTTTAGAAAAGTACTGTGTCTAACAGTGTATCTGTCAGTGTTTGCATAGGAGAGAAGTAGCCTATCAAAGAAAATTGTGCATATGGGTGTAGAATGTGGAATAAGGATATGTAACAAACATGATACACAGATATCTTCTTTTGCTTGATGTGAAGCTATCATGCATACTGTAATTGGGTAAGACATATTTAGAAATATGTACACATCATGCTAAATATGTGCCAGTAATGCTACTGCCCTGTTAAGAGACTCATGTAATAACAAACAGATCTGTCATGGCCTGCAATACTAGAACAAACATGAATGTAAGAAACATATATGATCAACATCTGAAATTACACATTTACATATGCAGTGCAGTAAGACAGGCCACCATTCACATATATGTAGGAAAACCCATGGTACAATTGACAAGAAAGTACTCATGTCAGGTCATGTATGGACTCCTGTATACATGTGATATCATACTAAATCATACTAAACTTGCTCTGTAAAGTACAGGTGAATAGAATTTAAGACTGGAAAATGTTTGTGTGCTGGGTGTGGTGCAGTATACACAGTGGCAGTATCCAGACTAATGTGGCAGAAGTAACATGGGTATTACAATCCATGAATACCTGTGCCAGCAATACTGGAACACAATAGTGAAAAGATGTAATAGTAATAATACATGGCTTATCCAACAATAGATGTGCTGCATATGTAGAAAAATGCTGGTGTTGTATGTGTTACATAAAAGCAGCAGTGCAACACAAGTGACATCCAAGAACAATTCAACCTATAACAAGTCTGTAAACATGTGATCAGATGTTCTAGCATGTAAGTTATATAGGAAAATAAATCCTGAGGCATCAGATATGTTGTGGTCAGTATAGTAGTCATCATTGCCAGAGGGTCAGAATGACAAAAAAAGATACAAACAATGGGATAACTGCCACAGTAACATGAACGTAGATGAGGACCCACATGTCTATGGCTCACACCCTGGTCCTGTCTGCCTCTGTATTTTGAGAAAATGTCAGAACTATGGTGCTGTACCACTGATTTGGTGGTGATGCCATGTGTATGTGTGAGACAGACTATGGGTTTGTTCAAGGTCACTTATGGTATGACAGGGTGTGTTAGCTGTGTACTAACCATGGTGTACCACAACAGCTGTACATGTACATTGCATTGATGTATGAGGTCATGGGTGGGATGTTCAAGAGGTGATCTACCTCTCCCAACTGGTGGCACGCAGACCGTATGGCTCAGGGAACATATTGCCAGATTTCTATTGTGGCGTTGCTCAAGCATTGCTGTGACAAGCTGCTCTATAGAGCATGCACCAAATACCATATTATTTCACTGAGCAGCCAGTGCTGCCATGACTTCTCACTGCTTATGCTCCTGACCCTCATGTTAAATATGGAGCAGGTGTGGTTGACAGTCAGTTGTATTACCAGGTGTATGCAGTTCATTGTCATCATTGCACTGAGATTGATCATGCACCTGTAATAGGAGGCATACACCTTCAGACACATTTCCACATACATCTGACATTTACACATGTGCCATCCTAGACATTACTAGCTCATTGTGGAGCTGTCTAACCATCGCTCTAATATTCTCCTGGGGACAGTTGTTTGGAATCTAGCCCAGCAAGTCAGTTTCAGCAGTGGCAAGCAGTTATAACAGCATCGTTTCTCAAGCAGCAGTATCTTCGAGCCACCCAAAAATTGGATGTTTTGCAGAAATAAACACCTTCTACAGATTCTGACTGAAACTGAACCACAAAACAATACCAAGAACAGATCAAGCCATACATTTTTAAAATATAACAGGAAGCACAACAGCATGAGTGGTGAATTAAGAGACCATCATCTTCATCTGGTAAATGCAATAATGTATCAGTGGTATTTGTGGAAGCAACTAAAAGTCATGTCAACTCAAAGGCAGCAATAACATTGCAAATTCCACTGTAATTTAATCATGTACCAATTACACACATCAGGTAAACTCTAAGATATGTAGAGGAACAGGTAAACTCTAAGATATGTAGAGGAAAACAACTAAAGCTTATTCCAGACACACATTAAAGCGTGTGCTGATGCACACATATGATGGATGCATATGTATCTATCTATATAGGATTACTTCAAATGAATGAATGCTCATTTGAATGAAACTCATAATCAAGACCACTTACTTGAAAGTTGCCAATACTGAAACTTGAAAAGAATGAAGTGCAGAACATCAAAAAAACAGTTACTGACATTCAGTCAGTTGCAGGAGTAGCAATATAGATGTATATATGCTCCTTTGCACAAGATAGTGCAATCTCAGAGTTGGTATATTTAATTTGCAGGGGTGTGGGGGGGTGCATGGGGGCTTCACCCCTGCAAAAATTTTGTATGTAGTGCATTATGGTGTTTTACTTAAGTGTTGTTTTTTGTACTGTTTCTTCAAGTTAGTGTTGACTTATGGGAAGGGTTAGTTGTGGGATGTTTCTGTAGTGGTGTGTGGTGATTTGTTTGCTTGTGTATTTTACTGGAAGGTGAGGGTTATGTGGTAAATGTTTGCTGATGTTTTCATTGTCATTGTTGTCAGGTTTCGATATTGTGGACTGTCGGGTAAGTGATCTCAGTTATATGGGTTTTGTTTCATTTGAAGTAGACCTACACACACACACACACACACACACACACACACACACACACACACACACACACACACACACACACACAAGTCTTCAACTTCAGCAAACACATAGCAGGAGCATTATAGTCATATGTTTATTGAACGCAGTACTAAAAAGTGATACAGCCATACCTCTCAACTGTCCAGATTTTTGCCTCGTATTTTCATTCTGTTTCTGATGAAATTTGTTATTTTCTGGAAAATCACTGTGATGAGCTGAAGATTGAAGTCACTAAATAATAACATACATTTGAGATTCAGACTTCATATCCTTCAGAAAATGCATGCTGAAACAAATATTGTTATTCTAATAACTTTCTAAGTTTATAAGATCAATATTTAAAATCTGTCCCTATTTTTGGACCTTTGTCCCCCCATTATGTTAGGCTTTGTCCAGAGTTCTTGTGCTAAGAGATTGAGAGGTATGGCTACAGTATAACTGATGTGACATAAAATAAATGGGCATACCTTGGTATTGGGCAGCTACACTATCTCCCCATGTAGCGTCAATCTCACATATGTGAGTATCTCCGAATACAATTAGGCATACTGACTGCTGTATTTTGTACTTCGGAGCCATATATCATATTCAGACCTTATTAGCATGCAATATTTCAATTTTAGGAGGTGATAGTACACAGTTCCAATGTCTACCAACCCTTATTAAGTTTATAATTATGTGACAAAATCCACAAGGCAGTCTGTAAGAGATGGTGGGGGAATTATGAAGCTATGACTTCTCATGTAGGAATAGAGATGACATGTTGGTGTGAGACAGGCAATTCCAAGTCTCCTTAAAGTTGTGATCCATGAATACTGGTCAGAGATGGTGAGTGATCCAGCTCTGAAGGGGTATCACAACTTTCTGTGAGGGTGTGGAAACACCAAAAGGTATGCTTATGCTTAATAACTCTCTATGGACTTTTGAATGCTGCCAGCATATACAGGATTGTGTTTTTCAGTACTGTGTCAAGCCATTCTCAGTGAGCTCCAAGACTGGATTCCAGTCTATTTCTTTTCTTGTGTCATGTCTTCACTAGGTGGTGATCTTGGCTTGGGCAGGTTTAAATTATTGGGTGGCACAGTATAATTGATCTACCACAGATAGGAGGGCTCAACAGAGAGACACTTCTTCAGAAGTCATCACAACTGGCAATACCACTACAGATTTACAAAAAAGGTCTTTCAAATAAACGTGTATGAAGCAGGATATATTATCTGAGCAACAGAGATGACCAGTGTTACAGAAAAGTCTGGGATTTGCAGGTATGACTTGAATATTGCCAAGCATTAGAATGCAAGGCACTGTGGTCATACCAGTATATGCATACAGCCGATGTCTCCTAACATGTGGTAGGCTTACCATTCATGATTATTTATGCATAAAATACTAACAATCTAATGTTTTGTGTAATGGGAGTCGATACCTGTTCATGCATTTTAGTAATGCAGTTACTGGACACAAACGTTAACAGTAACAATATGGCCACATACCCTCTTAAGCAGCTCTAGTAGCTGTACTAAGCAATATGATGTAGTATTTTGATAGGCTTTGCCATGCTGCTGATAGAATTCTTCCCAAAACAGAAGCTCCACCTGTATGTGGGACTAGGCACTGGAGGTAGTACCTGGTGGAAAGCCAGACTACCAGCAGTAATGATTTCAACATACAGATGCTTCTGAACTGCAGGCTTCAGGAACTTGGTGGGGAAAATCTGGGACCATTTATTTATTTATTTTTTTATTTTTTTAACATTTGTTGATCGGGCTAGTCTAATTGGATATATGTCCATTTTCAGTAGATGCCCGGGGAGAAAAGCTCTGATATATGCAATCATACAATAAATGCAATAGTATCATAACATACAATATATGCAATAGCAGGAAGTAATATTAAAATTAATTTAGATCAGACATAAAAATGTGTGTGTAAAGAGTCGGCAAGAGAAATAAAACTTAAGATAACATATAATATGAAAAATAAAAAATAGGCAAGATTAGTTATTTTACATCAGAGGCCTAGGTACAGGCATACATACTCATGTTTACTTACAGCTAAGTAGAAGGTGAGTACTTCTAGAGTAAGTCACTCATTTAATAGAGCTGAGAGGAAGTCTCCTTTAATACTTAGGTAGTGGTTGGCATTTTTAGTTAAACCAAATAGACATTGTAGGACAGAATAGAGGGGATGAGTGAAGGGAGTGGGAGATAGCGAATGAGGTGTTAGTCAGGGTTAGAGCAAGAGCATAGCCAGTGTGTTATGAGGTATTCCTTTAGATATTTTTTGAACAGCAACGTAGAAGAAAGAGAAGAGAGTTTGATAGGAAGTTGGTTCCAGATTTTTCCCACAGTGTTAGAGAATATTGAGTCTCCAGCCTTGTTATTACATTTAGTAGTGGAAACTAGTAGCTTATTTGCTGAGTGTAGTGTTTCCAGATTCTTGTATTGAGTAATTAGACTAGAGAGGATTGGGGAATTCATAGGATGGTAGAGAATCTTTTGAGTGATAGTAAGTTGTTGATAATGAAGTTGGTTCTGCAGTTCTGCAAGTACATGGTTTAGTGTAGTGTGGGTCATCATCTAAACTCCTGTTGGGCTGGAATACAAAGTTCTATTTCCACAAGTAAATTTAATTTTTTCATGAGCTAATGCAGATGTCTGCAAATCCTCTCATCTTTCATTCTTGTGTAATGTCGCACACAATATGCATATTCCCCTGTTTTTTTTTTTTTTTTTTTGTTTTTTTTTCTTTGCAAACTCATGGAGACTGCATAGGTTGAGCTGACTTTCTGACTTTTCTTCTCCTGCACACTGTCATCATCAATACTTACCAATGGGTGAATTTGGTCTGTGGCTATAAATCTTCAGTGATCTATATAACTGTGGTGTCCCAGAGAGGATGTCTCAAAAGAACCACATGTTTATGATATAGGGATATATTACCAGACTGAAAGATTAACAGAGTTACAGAAATGTCAGGGGTTTTCTGGTATGCCCCTAATATTTAAGAGCTTTCATTTGTAAATATGTTACTAGAGAGATGTTTAAGTTACAATTATTATTATGTATTGAAAACGTCTATGTGAAATGCCAAAGATAGATATTGTTACAATATCAGTAAAATGTGATACAGTTAGTCGCATTACTATACTGCATCCTATGATATAATGGTATTGAAGTACACTCTGAATACTCTTTGGGATATAATTATATTGCTAGATTGATACTACTTGAAACTGATAAGGACTCAACAATCAATATTCAAGGTATTTTCAGGATATCTTTATTCTACCTCTGTAACCACATACAAGACATTCAAGTGGATATATTAATTGCAATATTTTTACTTTGAAGTGTTTATCAACATAACTTGAGTTAAAAAGGAAAAGAACCACAACAAAACTGAGAAAGAGACATCCACTCCTTATACAATAAATGGCACATCAGCGATATCGCACTAATAAGGCAGATGACCTAGCTTTTACAAATGTGCACTTCCCTTACCTGCATAAGCATCCTACCAACAACCAATGCAAGAAGAAATGACAGCCCTGCCTAGAACATGTTATAATGTTACACTATTCGTTGCATATGGCTAGAACAGTATTTGGTAAATCTAATGCCTTTTGGATAGATGTTATATTACCTGTTATTGCTCTGCTGTTGTGTAGTATACCCACTGTTATGCAGTCACCTTAAATGCTCTACACGTATGCAGCGATCATTCATGGATTATGGGCTATATGTTAAGAACTGTGAATATTATTTTCGTAATTTCTTACACATATAAGTACACTTTACAATCATGACAAAGTCTGTTATAACGGTACACTGTGTAGAGTAATATAGCTGCTCGTGCTGTTCACAGGCAGTGTTTGAGTGTATCATTATGGTTCCCCAATCCTTCTCACTTGTAACATGCATGAACCACTACTGACGTGCTGATATAGGTAACTGTTTAAAATGAAATATGAAGACTGAATGGCCCTGCCCAAAAAACAGACTGACATATACTAAATCCAAGATGCCATTTCTCAGAATATTCCCTTTTTCTCTGAGGTAAGACAATCTCAGTTCAGGTGGTGTAGTGAGCTTTTGGTCCTTTTTCTTTTTTTTTTGGCATTTCAACTTTTGGGATTTTGAGTGTTGAAATTTTATATTTCATTAGGTTGCTGCTGATACATCTTGTTTTACACTGTAAAAGCATGTGCTCATACTTCTCAGCTTACTGTATGCTGACAGATAAAAGTAGTGTGTGTACCAAGACATGACCACATTGTCCAGTACTCCAATCACCTTTGATAAGACATACATGCAAAGTGCAGATGTCTGCAAATACACACTTATTGCGGCATGCCTGCATCATATGCATTATATATATATATATATATATATATATATATATATATATATATATATATATATATATATATATATATATATATATATATATATATATTTTTTTTTTTTTGTATTATTTGCAGATTCGTGGAGATTAAACAGGTTGAGATGACTTTCTGACATTTGTGTCTGTCCTAAGCCCAGAGGCACAGACAGCATGAGGCAAAGGTAGCAGCTACCCTGGACATAAATTATTAGGCAGCAGGACTGGCAGATGCCAGTATGTTTTTAGTACATTATTGACATTCAAAAATGTTCATGCTTATGAGCTCACGTTGCTCTTCTGAGTGATGCCAGCGTAGAACGGGCTGAGTTCCCCAGTACTCTGTCAAACCGTCACCTCTAAGCAGCAATGCTAGTGCCCAATCTCACTCTTCACCTGCACTTTGTCTTCATTAGTCTATAGCAGTAGGTGAGGTTAGTCTGGGGGTGTAATTCCTCAGCAATTCTATATAACTGTTGTATCATGAAGAGGATATCTTAGAAGAACCACTTTCCTCAGAAGTCATTACATCTTTCAGAACCATGACAGATTTACAAAAAGGAAAAAGTCCTGCAGTTGAACATGTTTATGATACAGGGACATATTACCAGACTGAAAGATTAACAGAGTTTCAGAAATGTCTGGGCTTTTCCAGTATGTATTAATACTGCAGGTATAGTATAGTGCATTATGGTTATACCTGGCTGTACACACTGCTAGTATCTGCTAATATGTGATAGACTGAATAATGTGACCATATGTGTGCACATTATTGAGCAATGTAATGCAATATGAAACAGAGGTGATATTGATGGGTGCATGTTGCCAAGGTGATTACTGTACAGACAAGTTTAACTGTAATTATATGTCAAGATATTACTCTTATGCAGTATCAGTATCTGCACTTATCAGTATCTTAGACTATTACAAGAGGCTTTGTCATATTGGTAAAATGCAGTTATATATGTATAAGGAACTGAAAAATTGTGATTAGTATATTTTCTAATCGCCAGTACTTGCTGGATACATGTAGGAAAGGTTAGAGTCATGTGATAATCAGAGCACTCACAGTAACTCCTAGAGGTATGTAATGCACTTACACTGGAGTGTGATATAGGAGAAGCAGTGATCTAATCAGATGAGCTGATGATGTGAACAAAATAGCAGACATAGCTATGAGACTCTGTGACAATAACCACCACTAGTACACAGCTTAGGGGTGTCACCAAGATTAATTTGTTCATCACCAAGAGGTTTTGTCATGTAGCTATAAAGTTCTTGTAATTTCCATTCTCTACATTAACACTATACATTTCCTGCTTAGGGATATGCAACTGTAATTATTGTATACCTTCCACATCCTTTTCAGTTATACAGTGCAGTTGCCACATAAATAATGCATATTGAAAATACCTACGTTATTAATGTGGATGCTTCTACTTTTTGAAGATATATGGTTGTTGGTAGTAAACTATAAGTTTTACTGTTTTCTGTTTGGTTTGCAGATTTGTAATTTATACTGATTGCTAAGCTTAAAAGGTATCAAATAAGTGTAGCACTACTACTCTTCTAATAGAATTTTAGATTCTCACTGCACCCAAATAATCTTGTACTGCAGGTGGCTCTCTATATTCGAGTAGGGTAGCTCAACTACAGAACCGCATCCAAACACCAGTGAAATCCATTCAATATGCAAACTAATTTAAAACACAACTGATCAGTGGATCTGTTCCTGTACATCTTTATACATAAGGCCACTGTTATCTACAGCTTGCCATTTTGTCAAACTCATTTTTTTTCATACAGAATCCTATGCCCCACAGTCAGTCTTCACCAATACCTTAATACTCTTACTAGCAACTTCCAGATATATACATTGTTTTATGACATTACTCACCCCCACCTCTATATTTGTCATATAAACCTTATTGTTAGCCATGTACATATGTTTATTTATTATTGTTTATTGACATTTGGTGACCAGGAAAGCCCGACTGGGTCAGCAACCCATTTGCAATGGAGGCCAGGGGAGAAAA
This sequence comes from Protopterus annectens, assembly GCF_019279795.1. Lineage (NCBI taxonomy): Eukaryota > Metazoa > Chordata > Ceratodontiformes > Protopteridae > Protopterus > Protopterus annectens. The sequence continues at coordinate 337,378,186 of NC_056725.1, forward strand.
GCTCCATACAGTATAGACAATAGTAGTAGAGTATATCATCAAAGTTAATATACTAGTAAGTTTACAAAAGCAGTAAATATATTATCAAATATGTACATCATCAAATGCAACATTTCATGTTAAAGATTTGTGTAGCACGTTTGGCAGCAGTGAATGTATATTTCAATTTTACATTTTAAATAATGTTACAAGAGGTTTTGAGAGAGAAAAGTAATATTAAGAATATAACAGTGGGGAAATAGAAGTAAAAGAGAAAGTGTAATAGGATGGAGGGGTATGTTATGTGAGATTATGAGTGGAGTTAAGCTGAGTGGTTCCAAAAACAGGGGGAGATTTCTTCAAAGAGGTTTATATACTATAAGCTGAAGATTAGAGGGGTGTTCAAGGAAAAAAAAAACTCATAGGGATGCTAGAGGGGTGTGATTAAGAGGGAATGGGAAGAGGACATAGGAATATGGAAGATACATATAATCTTGAGCAAAGGCAGGTCCAGACATTGTAGAGGCAGTTTTTTAGTGTAAGTTTAAACTTCTTGTGGTTGTCTATACTAGTAATAGTATTTGGTAGGTTGTTCCATAGTTTAGCTATGGTGTATGAATAGAGACACTCACCTACTCTTTTATTGGTCTTGTGTACGTCTGTCAGTTGTCTACTGTTTGAACGAAGGTTTGTGGTGGGAATGAAGTTGGGGAGCATGGATTTTAGGGCTGGACAGTTGTCAGGCTTAAGTAATAGTTTTCGTGTAAATGTTTGTGTGTGTAATCAAGATAGTGGGGGAATTCCAGCCAGTTTAGTTCTCTAAGGGCATTGCAGTGGTGGTGCAGTAGGATGAGCCAGTTGCAAATTTAGCAATCTTATAGAAAAAAGACTCAAGTTTTATTTTGAGAGATGCATGTAGATTAGCTAAATGGGACCACCATATAGTAGAGAGGGGATCAAGTAGGCATTAGCTAGTGTTCTTTTAGTATTTAGGCTTATAACATTTTTATGCCTATATTGTGTTCCAAATTTGAAAATTTTTTAATGACATTTAGGATGTGTTGGTCTTTGGTGATACCTAATAATTTTGCAATTTATTTATGTAACATTTGTTAACTGGGAAAGTCCAACTTGGAACAAAGTCAATTTTCAACAGTAGCCCACGGAGAAATGCTACAGATACATGTCTTTGTAATGTGGGGGGAAATCCGAGCACCCAGAGGATACCCACATGAATGCAGGGAAGACATGCAGACTTCACACAGAAGGAACTCCATCTGAGAATTGAATCAGAGAGCCTCTTGCTGTGAGGCGACAATGCTGCACCACTGTACCGTCCAACTATCAACTGTCACAATTTCAATCTCTGGTTTGTTTTGGGAGTAGATTTTTGAATTCAGGTGTGTTTATTTTGGGATAAAAAAGTAAACGTTTGGTTTTGTTGGAATTAAGCAGTAATTGTGCATTCTTTAGCCATGATTCTATAGAAGTAAATGTACTCTGTTTTTGCAGCAGGTTGGGGATGTTGTTGAAGGAGGAGATGATACTAGAATCATCTGCATATTGAATAAGTGTGCTATGGTGGCAGGCAGTGAGTAGGTTATTAATGAATATATTAAAGAGGATGGATCCTAGAATGGACCCCTGTGGGACTCCAGTTTTGCTGGTCTGGTATTCAGATAGGCAACCTTGACATTTTACATATTGTTGTCTGTTGGATAGGTAGCTGTTAAACGATTGTGTGGAGGTTGGTGAGCAGCTTATTTCGGACAGTTGCTGAAGTAATTTGTTATGTGAGATCTTGTCAAAGGCTTTTAACAGGTTTAGTAATAATACGGGACTGAGTAGTTTGGAGTCCCTAGCTTTGTTACTGTGTCAATGAAAGAGACAAGAGTTGTTGTTGTGTAGTGAGACGACCTGAAGCCATGCTGGGTGGATGTGAGAACGTTATTATGGGTAAAGTGGTTTAGTAATTTAATGTGTATATACATTTCAAGCAGTTTAGCTAGAAGAGAAAGGATATAGTTGGTAAGCTTGTTTGATTTACCTCCTTTGTGTAGAGGGATTATAAATGATTTTTTTTCCAGAGGGTATGGACATGAGATTCCATAATAGATCAATTGATAAGAATGCTGACTGGGTATTTGATAGCATCTGCAGCTAGTTTTAACTATTCTGGAGGGAGACTGTCACAGGAAGATGAGGAAGGTTTTAGTATGAGTAGAAGTTTACGAATTAATGTAGTGAGAACTGGTTGTAAAAATAGTGGGGATATTGTTGGGTTTTAGATGTTGGATGGTGGGGTGTTCTCATCCTTAATGGCTGTTTGTGGGGATGGAGGGATTTATCAGAATTGTTATGCTGTCAATGAAATGGGCATTGAACATATCAGCTATTTTGGTAGGTGTTTTGTCCTTTCTAGGGGAAGGAGTTTGTGTGCAGATGAGGATGAGGAGAGATGTAATGATTTTCAAGAAAGTTTTTGGTTGATTTTATGGCTGGTCAGTTGGTGTGTAAAGTAATGCTTTTTATCTGCATTCACTGATTTTTTAGCTTTATTATGCAGTTACTTGTGATTTTGCAAGTTGGTATTATTTTTGTTTTTTAGCTATTTTTTCAAAGCTATGTCTCTAGTTTGCAAGATTACTTTGGTAGCTTTTGTTAGCCAAGATACATAATCAGCTTTTGTTCTTTTTGTTTTTAGAGTTGCTAGGTTGTTGAGGGTATCTAAAAATATTTTATTGAAATAGTTGATAGCATTGTCAAGATGTAGAGATTTTAGTGGTGACCAACTGAATGATTTTAATATGCTTTTGAACAGGTTTTGGCTAAAATTTGTTAGGTTTCTGGATGTTTTGTATGTATGAGTTTTGAGCTTTTAGGAAGTGGTTCTATAAGTATATGCTGGTAAATGGTCGCTTAATGTGTTGGGAAGTATATTGGAGTTTAAGTATTTCATGGGGTCAGAGAAAATAATCGGATCTTGGGCTGAGCTTAGGTTGTTTTGTATTCTAGTAGGGGAGGTAATTAGTTGTGTAAAGCAATAAAGTTGGATACTATCTGTTGGTGAATTGGATGTTAGGTTTAGCCAATCAGTATTGACATCTGCCATGAATACTGTTTCATTAGAGATGTTTTTAGTCACCAATGAAAATATATCTTCCAAAATTGTGACATTTTTGGCCTGGGAGAATATATACTGTTATAATACAGAGTTATTTACAATTGTTTATTTTAGTAGTGCTATGAGTATTTCAGCATTACCAAAGGTGGGAATAGATTTGGTGAGAGGTAAAGCTGTATAGGTTTTTGGATAAATTAATGCTAAACCGCCTGCTTTTTTATTGATTCTGTCATTTCTGAGTATGTTTTAGTTGGGTGGGAGGGGTTCTGTGTCTTTGATATGTGGTTTTAACCAAATTTCTGTTACAGAAACTGTATCTGGGGAGTACTGTGATATCCATGACTGGAATTCTGCTATTTTATTATAAATGCTGTTTATGTTTAGGGTGATTAACATTAACTGTTTTGAGGGTGTTGTTTGTGGGGTGTGGTCTAGACAAGGTCCTGGGTTGGGGTGTATGTCTCCACACTGATGTAAGTTATTGAGGTAAAGAGAGTATTAGTAAAGTCTAGTTAATATTTTGTTCAGAAAAGGAGCCAAGTAGTGTTTTGGTATAGTTATAAGAGACTGGCCAGGAATTAATTGTTTTAAAAAGTATTATGTTTGTTTCATTGAGGCTAGCAGATATGTTTGAGTAACTGTCTGAATATTTGTCATGGGAGATAAGTAGGTGAGAGATATTGAAGCTAGATTAAGTTGTGAAAAATTAAGGGATGTGGTATGTGGTAGTTTGTTTGTTTGTTTGTTTGTGTCGGCTTTTCCCGGTTAGGGGTCGCCACAGTGGAACTCCGGTCCGGTAATGATTGGCAGTGGATTTTTACGTACTGGCTTGCCAGGCCTAACACACAACCTTTAACAAAGGAACACCCATTCACGCATGTCGCTATACAGAAGACGCTCTAACTGAGAATCGAACGGGCAACATCTAACTGTGAGGCGACAACGCTACCGCAGCACCAACACCGCAGTAATGTTAGATTAATTAATGTTAGTTAAGATCTGAAGTGTGTTACAGTTTAAATGTAGCATGCTTTATTTTGCAGGACTAGGGTGAAATTTTGATGCCGTTAAGAGATTACTGTAGAGGAGGAGCTAGTTTGAACTTGGTTAGACTAAACTAGTAGGAAGAGGAGGTAGTTTGTCATTGGTTAGGGCTAGAGTAGGGGGTGGAGCTAGGGTAAGTATAAATGTAAGTGATGTGCGAGTGGGTGGGAATGGGGGTTGGGTAGGAAAGCAATGAGAGCCCAAGCGTAGCAATGGTGAATGGAACAGGCTGGCCCAGGTCAAGCAGAGTAAGCTGTGAAAAGCAATTAACTAGTACAGGTAAGTATAGTAGAGTGTTGTGTTGTGGAGAGTGGGTTCAGGAGGTGAGACAGAAAAATGGATGTATCAGTGATTCAAAAGTTTAAAGCATGGTATTATGAAGTAGTGTAAGCAAGGTAGGAACAGAGCTATGATACAGCTTAGAATAGCAGGGAAATATATCGCTAAATGTAATTAAACAACAGAGGTCATACAAAGCACTGAAAGGACAATAATCCCTTTTCAGTACAAATAGTACAGCCAGAAAACCAGAAAGGTAAGTATGGACAGGGAGCACAGTAACTAGAGTGCAGGGGGAATAGAGAGGCTGTAAATGGCTGTAGTGATGTACGAGGAACCATAGGCTTATTAAGGTTGGAAACTAAATATACTACTATTCAATATGTACATACATTAAAGCTACCCTGGTACAAGGTTGGAGAGGTTTGCAGCAAACAGTAGGTATCCCTCGGAGTGTTAACTTATTTGCATTCTTTGATTATTCTTCACAGACCCTGTGTTCAGCTGGTGAAGGGGAGAGGTCATGGATAATGGTACTGCCTGATGAAAAAAGAAAGATTTATTAGAAAGATAGGATACAGGCTTGTAAAAAACCAGAGGAGAGAGGAAGCAGGATGGCAATGGGAGAGAGACAGAGTGTACAAGCAGGAGGGAAAGTAGGTTAGTTTGTGTGATAAGAAAAAATGATTATGTATAGAAAAGGGAACTAGAGAATGAGAAGAATATTCAGACTGTTATACAAATAAATAGCAGAGTAGAATTTAAGGTTAATGCAGGCAAATCCACTTAATTAATAGCAGCAATTTTAATTAGAATATCATTGTAGTGAACAAGCATATCAGAGTTAAATATCAGCACAGTAATTAGTAGGCAGCACCATCTATTGAGCAGATTGGTAATTAACTGACCAATTAGGCACTTTAATTCTGACAAGGAAGAAACTCAAATTGTACTAGTAACATAGATGCCTGATTGAACAGTGTCCTTTAACATCTCTATGATTAGAAATAGTAAACCAGTACAAGTAAAATGTCTTTTAACCTGTTTCCCCCCCCACCTCTTAACTACAATATTAACATGTTCTGCCCAAGCTAGTTTCTTTTGTTTCCCTCACTACCGATTTCTAAACACTAATCACATGATATATTATCTGTGTGACAAACCCATTAATATACCTCTTCAAATGCTCAATGGTCAACAGTTTTTTATATTATAATAGCAGCCTCTTTTTCACATAAATGTAATCTAACTTGCAAAAGTAGTATTAATTATTAATGTATATTATTGAGTCCATATATAAATAGCAGAGTAGAATTTAAGGTTAATGCAGGCAAATCCACTTAATTAATAGCAGCAATTTTAATTAGAATATCATTGTAGTGAACAAGCATATCAGAGTTAAATATCAGCACAGTAATTAGCAGCCAGCATCATCTATTGAGCAGATTGATAATTAACTGACCAAATAGGCACTTTAATTCCGACAAGGAAGAAACTCAAATTTTACTAGTAACATAGATGCCTGATTGAGCAGTGTCCTTTAACATCTCTATGATTAGAAATAGTAAACCAGTACAAGTAAAATGTCTTTTGACCTGTTTTCCTCCCCACCTCTTAACTACAATATTAACATGTTCTGCCCAAGCTAGTTTCTTTTGTTTCCCTCACTACCAATTTCTAAGCACTAATCACATGATATATTATCTGTGTGACAAACCCATTAATATACCTCTTCAAATGCTCAATGGTCAACAGTTTTTTTATATTATAATAGCAGCTGCTTTTTCACATTAATATAATCTAATTTGCAAAAGTATTATTAATTATTAATGTATATTACTGAGTGTCTGTTTAAAATGTCTGCAATATGTTGGAGCTTTTCTCCCGGGGCCTCCACTGAAAAAGGGATTTTGAATAAATCCAGTCAGACAAACCCAGTAAACAAAAGCAAAATAAAACATTATCATAATGATATTTAGCTATTATGTCCAGACATAAAACATGTTTGGGAAGCATTCCAGACACCAAACACAATATATACATAGCATTAAATTAATAATGTAGGCTGTAAGCATGACTTAATCTTAAAGTTTGGCTATATGTAAAATTCATTTAAATTGTTCTAGTGACTTTCCATGCTTGTACAGTGTGTGTGCAAAATATAATATCCTACAGAAAAGTAGCATCAATCCATACAGTTGTGTTAAAAGATCATGCATAATACTGAAAAGGGCTCATGGTTAATAAAGATAAACATATCTCTATTTTACCTCTGTATACAGGTGTAAGCTGTCTTTTTTAAAACACCTGTACTGAATTATCACTTGTGACACAGGCAAATTTGCATTCATACAAAAGTAATCAAATTCTAGAAACAAATTAACATTAACAAACATTATACTTCACATATACTGTTAAATATCATATCACCTAAGCAACATTACATAAATTATTAAATTCCAGCCCCTTTTATTAAACAAGAAACATCTTTATTAAACCATCACTTATGACATAAGCAATCAAACATTAATGTAAATGAAAACAAACAACACCGACACAATCCTAGTTGCAAGCATTTTACGTCACAAACCATACTGACACATTCCCAGTTGCAAACACTATGCATCACTTTAATTCTACCCAATCATTTTCAATCAAACATTATATAGCTTATATTAGTCCTGCCTCCTTTTAAACCTCATTCCTCCCCAGTATGTATTGTTCCCACAATCCCCATGTTTTCCTATGTAGCTTGCTCCTACCCTTTTCTAAAGATCTCAATTCCAGTTGTTTTATGTTTGTTGAGTTGTTTTTTGCCTGTTACTATATTCACTACTTCTAATATAGTTGGTTTAGATTTTGATTTCCATTTTCTAGTAGCTGTTTTTTTGGCAACTACCATAATTCAACACATCAAGGCCTTACCATGTTTAGGCAATTATGATTCTGTATCATAGCTCAGAAAAATAATCTTTTTCGGCATACCAATCCACTCACCTAGCATCTCTGATATACTCTAGCATCTTTTTTCTTGTACTATCAGCAAAAAGAAGTATAATTAATTGGTCAGAAAGAGACCAGAGTAACACAGCAAATACAAACTACATATCTTCTATAATAATTAGCACATTGCTAATACTACTATGATATGACAACAGAAGCTCTTTTAACACAAAAAACTAAGAAGCATGCAAAACCTTTTCCCCACATCCAAAGAAGGAGAGTGAGGAAAAAAGACATCACTACCTACTACATATTATAATGCTATAATATTCATTAAACATGAACTGTCTGGTACACATAATGCATATTGAACATATGTATTATTACCTATGTATGCCACTGCTGTCATTGTGTTGTTAGCACGTGTTTACTGATATGTGATCATATAAACTTTTATTTGAGTATGCAACAAGTACTCATGGGTACTTGGGTAATATGTGAACCACAGCTGTGAATGATATTTTCCTATTTCTCTTCTCATACAACTGTATTTTTCCAGCATGAGAAAGCTTATTGCAATAGTGTTTGATAAGAGGTAATGGAGCTGCTGGTACTGTACAGGAGTAGAATGTGAGTATAGTGGTACAGTTGCAATCCATCACATTACTAGCATACATGAACCATTTAGGACTTGGTGTTATATATTGCTTTAAAAGGTAAAGTGTTTAATACTGTACAAATGTGTTCATGCTAGTTAAACTACTGTATAGTAGCAAATAACACCTGTATATGTATCGTGGCCTGACCATACTGCACTGTACTCTACCTGGTATATTGTAGACATACCTGCAAAATACAGGTTTCTCCAATTACATTCATCTCCTACTTTGGTGGAAAGTCCTGCATCAAATGCATATTCCTCTGCAAGATTTTTTTTTGCAAATCCATGCAGTTTTACATTGACTGTGTTGACTTTTCTAGAGATGTTTTGCTTTTAATCCTTCCTCTGCTTGATATCGCATTTATACAGATTTGGTCAGGTGATTAATCCTCCTGGGTTGGAGTCAACAGTTGGATGGAGGAGAGTGAGCCTAGGAGCTGTCACTGGCACTCACACAGGATGGCTATGCAACATTAAGAAAGGGAGTTTACCTGGTAACTTTGCTGATTTAGAGGTTTATTGAATAAGTTTGACATTCCCAGTGTTTTGTAGTTCTCGGTTAGTTTCCTCTTCTTAATTTTTTAATAGTCAACTCCATACTTCGACTCTCTGGTATTGTGCTTTTTGATTGACTTGAAACAACACCAGAAGGACCCACCACTTTGTGCTGGCATCATTTAGAAGGTGATTGTGAGGTGTTAGGCATGGGTCTCTCTTTAGCCATTTCCTTGTCCTCCTCCTAAAGTGACAATACCCCATAATAGCCTAGTCTAGCTGTAACTCATTGTTCTGCTCTCTTTGAAGGCATAGGTTCTGATTTTCTTGAAAGCCCAGGGTGACAGGAATCACCGGCCCTACTCCAGTATGTTGTTATTATTCCTTCCCTTCAAAGAGTTAGCCTCATAATTCCTACCACCACCAGCTACTACAGATCCCCAGATTGCATAACTGAGCCTATTTCTGGGTGTGAAGATTGGAAGAAGATGGGCAAAGGCTGTCAGCCTAGTCAAATAGAATTTGATACATAATTCTATCAATTGTGTAAATAAATGTAAAATACAGGCTTGTGTTTTTAAATGAAAGAAAACACTGTAAAATGTGAACTTCAAGATTGTTGCAACATTGCCATCTGCTGTAAGGAAAACCAAGCCAAACATTTCAAATGTGTCTTTGGAAGTTGAAAAGATATTATGAATTGATGTTTTACACGTCGGCTCCAGTGAGTGTGGATGAAGGTTTCAGGCCCATTGTTTTAAGGTTAAAGTTAAGGGCCAGAATTTACATGTGGAAGGTGCTTTATTGCTCTGGTTTCCGCTAGAGTGTATATGTGAAATGCTTTTTATTGTTGTAGTCTCCTGAGCAGGTGTTAACTTGCTAAATAATGCAGTTTTTGGCCTTGGAACTCCAGACTACATGTCAAAATGATGTAATTTGGGAGGGCCTTAGAGAGCTGTTGGTTAGAGTTTAAAAACTATTGTTGAGTGAGAGACTAAAAAAGCATTTTGATCATGGACATCTAACCGAGCACTGCTTATGCCCTTTATGTATGTAAGTAGTATTATAGCACTGTGTTTTCTCTTAAGATTATCTAAAGATTAGAAAGTTAGACTAAGTGTTTTTCTTTGACATCAGACCTGTCCTACTGTATTGTTTTAAGTTTCTGTGTGATCTTTGAACTCTTAGATATCTCTCTGGTGTATTAGTATTGTCTTGAGTTTTAATTATTTATTATTAAATGTTTAAAAAATCTTTTCCTATGGCTGGTTTGTGCAGAGTAATGCTCTGGAGTACATTGCATATTTATAGAGTTTACTGTAATAAGCCACTCTAATAAGCCTTAAGACTGAATAGTCACATTACCGATTGGATAATAATATTGCACAGTAATAATTGGACACCCTTTCAAGGGCCTTAGGGTAGCTGATAATATTAGCTGGTGGTGGCAGGAATTACTATCGTATAGTCTGGGTAAAGGGGCACAGCTAGAGAATCTGTGTCAGCCTTTCCCAGGAGTGTCTGTGAAGTTGTATAAATACTTATCACAAGATGTGTGTCAGCTACCTGGGCAGGGACATGAAGCACTGGTTGGACAGAGAGGGTACTGGAGGTTAGCTTGCCAGCTAGGCTGACATCTGGACCCTATAGCTGTGCCAGTGGGGAGTCTTACTGGGGACCTGGTGAGCAAGGGAGCAACCAGCCTCAGTCTGACTGTGATCTCTGTGTGCACTTAAGGGAAATTGTACTTTACTGTGTGTATTCGTTATCCTTTCCTCTTCTAGGAGTCACATTCTCTGGTGTCAGTGGTGAGGATTGAGGCTCCTTGACTGCTGGGCAAGGGCACGGGCATCACACTGGGTAATTTTCAAGGCTTCATCCCTATATAGTAACACAGCTGGATGGCTTTGTAAGATGTACAGACTTCAGTACATACTGTTGGATTAGTGGGTGTTTACAAATATTGACATTGTGCAGTATCAGTCCATTGTATGCTACACATTTTGCAGAGAATAAGATTCTGAAGCATTGCATGCTAATTAGGTCCATTAATGATGTATAGCATTGGAGAGCTAAATATGTTTGCTAGTTAGTCATACAAGTCTATAGTTTTGTGAGACTCACACATATATGAGATTATCACCTCCACATATGGAGGTAAACCAATGTAAGTTTACTTATCTATTATATGACATCCACTGAGCTGTATCACTTTTTAGTTTTGTGTTGTATATGTACATGACTATAGTAGTCCCCTGTGTTATTATACATATGCATGTTAGATTTCACACATATATACACACATACACATACTGTGTGTGTGTATATACATATATATATATATATATATATATATATATATATATATATATGTGTGTGTGTTTGTGTGTGTGTGTGTGTGTGTCTGTGTGTGTGTGTATATATATATATATATATATATATGTGTGTGTGTGTGTGTGTGTATGTGTGCACCCTCCACCTCCACACCCATACCTGCCCACACTCACACAAACACACACACACACACACACACACACACACACACACACACACACACACACACACACACACACGCGCACACACACACACACACACACACACACACACTCCTGAAGCTACTTACACCACCTCCATGGGTTGTACCAACTTTAACAATGGAAAAAGTCTCCCAGAAGATGTGAATAATTAACACTACAGTGATTTCCTATGGAAAACAGAGATCAACATTGTTTGCATCGGTATTTCATCCTTCAGGCAACTGACACATGAGGAATTTTACCTCAGCTATCTGCAGTGATGCATTTAATTAGAATCACACATAAAGTCTGCATTTTTCTATTATATCTATAAAAGACAGCAATACGCTCAAGATGCATCAGATAGAAAAATGAAAAAAAGTGTTCACACAATTTAGATTTGGTCTAAACATAGCTCTGTCTCTTAAGAGCCAGTACAGACTGCAATTCTTCTAGATGACATGCCAGGTTAAGTAGTAAAACCAAGCGTAAGTACTCCCTTTAATGTATTTCTTTCCTCTGCATTTCCTGTTACTGATTATCTGTGCTCATTAATATATATGATAAAATATGTATAGGATACATTTAATGGAAAGTAATACGCCTCTTCTCTATCTGAATATAATAAAGTTTACCAAGGCAACAAAACAACTAACTTTTTATTTATATTACTGTGGCAAAATAAAAAAAATCATGTTTGCATGAAACAAAACCACAGTGTTTGCCTCCAGACTTAAACAGTGTTTCTTGCATTAACTACTGTCTGATTCCTGAACTGAAAGTGCATCCTTACAAATACTGCAAATTTCTCTTTTCAGCGTGAACCATGATTGTCTGCTATTCTCATAGATGACAGTCTGCTTCAATTCCCAGCTCATCTGTTGACTATAAATTCTACAGCTTCTGTCATGCTAATATCACTGCAGTTTTAAAATTAAAGTATGCTTATGAATGATGCAAATGAATGTGTTCCAACTGCATATGAAGTATAGTGTAATAAATTATTTATCCCTTCAATAAATATCATGCTAATGTCACTGCGTGGAAGGAATGAAGAACATCTTATAATTTTCTAATAAAATCAATATTTCATTTGTTAACCTCTCCACGGAAAATATGTTTTCATCTGTTTTCTTTTTTTTTTAACTGAAGACAACAAAATATTGTTGTGTATACACATTGCTTTATTTTGTGACTGATTAATCCTAAAATACTATACTTCATTATCACTGGGCTTAAATATTAGATATAGTAATATTATTCTCCCATTTGCAGACTGCCAGATTAAAAAAGTTATATAATTCGATATGTAACAGAATTACTAACATATCTATGCTGAGGTCTTACTTTCTGCAGCATATTTTAAGCAGTGATTATAGTTGGATCCTTAAGAAGATTTGAAGAGAATATACAGATGACAAGTAAATCACAACACATTTAAACATAGGGCTGTTGAGCAGTTACTAACTTTAGACATGCAATAACTAAAACTGAGCTTAAAGTGTTATGAGATATCCAGGACAGTTGTTCCTGTAAATATGCATTTCTGTGACTCTGATTACACTCTTATATGTCCCAGTCAGGTCCCCCATGATTAGTTTACTTTGTCCTCATTTCTAATAAACTGTCAGTTTTATGTTACTTCCTGTTTTGCAGTTAAACTACTACCAGCTGCTTGTCTTATGACAGTTTAATGACTATAGTAAACAAGTGCACAGACTGATGTGACAGCTTTATGCGGAAGGAGGCACAGTTCCATAAACCAAACAAATGGTAAAAATAATAATTTAAAACTGCATCTGCATGATTATTTATTTATTTGTTTTGGTGGGAGTGGCAGACTGTTTCCTCATACATTATCTTTGAAAGGTGTTTTGATGCTGGGCATCTAATATAATCAAGGCTGATGCTCCTTGACTTAAGGCGATTTCTTCCATGTAGCTCACAGTCCACTTGCCTTTGTCATTGAGTTTTAATGCAATATTTGGAACTGTTGCATCAATGCAATAATCTCACTAAATTAAAAGAAAAGACTGAGTGCCCACAGCTATCATAGTGAACTGTGTGAGGAATGATGCATGTGGCACGTGGCAGGGGCTGCTAGTGTCACCACTGTTGTATGTGTGTAAAGCACACATCATACAAACAAAAAGGAAAGGGAACAGCAGTATAGTAATGAAATTGACTGATCAAGCAGCACAGCCACATGCAGACATCTCTATTAGGAAAAGGAGGCTCATCTGGCATAAGGGTATTCTCATATGGGCATAGCAATGAAATTTTGGTAGTTATGATACCTATCCCTGTGAAGCAGTATAACTTTGTTTGTGTTACGTGACACATCTCCCTTACCCTACTAAGAAACTTCCATTTAAAAGAGAGTTAATCTACATCAAGATCTTTACAATAATGGTATCAGATTCTTTAAAGATAAATATGGTTTGCATTACAGGATACCAAATCCTATTGGGAAATCATTTTTTTTATGAATTGTTATTGTAATGGGGCTGCTGTCTCTTTATCCCTCACCAACTAATATTAAAGGAAGATTAAAGGTTGGTGCAAGTCCCCTTGTAAATAAAGATGCAATCTGCCAGTGCTGCCTGGGGTAGGTGCATCTGGGTGTAAGAGTACCTCATTATAAGGGTCATTCAGCTGCTGTGATAATCCAGTTACCAAAGCAGATTAGTTTGATGTTTAGGTAGTATAAAATTATCCTGATATTTCTGCATATCCAATATATGCACATCTGCACTAGCATTGTATCTAGAAGTAGGGCTACAGCAATGAGTGTGTGTAGTTTCTGAGCAATATATTTCATATATTTATTACTGAAACTGTTTATATAAAAAAGGCTTTTCATAATATACTTTTACGGAATGTTGGATCCTCAAATGGAGGTTTTGTGAGTGAAGACAGGAGATTACAAAAAAAAAAATAGGTATTGTGGTTGGTCTTAGTTTCATCAAGATAGAGTGATGCAATCATCAGGAAGTGAAATAGCAGCAAAAATTCAATATATCTGAATGTCAGAGCATACAGTATTATGATACAAGCCCTAGATTTCTGCATAGGTCTACCTGGAATGTATGAGAAATGGAATACCGATCCATTGTGTCCGTTGTCAGATTATTCATTTATGCTTTCCTAATGCATTCCCAGCTCAGGATCTGTGCATAAACATAGAAGATATATCACTGCTGACCATAACCATACAGTTGTAAAGTTAAAAAGTACCTAATATGCTTTCTAGGTCAAAATGAAGTTAGCTGGTTGGCATTATTTGAATAGATGCAGGGTATAAAATTAGTTTCTGTAATTTGCAGCATGGCCAACGTTTCCATATATTTAATGATGCCAAGCAAAAAGCTGCTGCCCAATATGTCTGCCATTGGTAAGAAAAAAAATGATGGCCAACTTTATCTTCATTCTTCTCTATGTACACAATATTTATTTAAGTAATAATCCATGGCTGGGAGTGGTATATTAGCATTTACCCATGATTGCAGTGGTTTTATCATCACTGTGAAGCATGCGTGATTAAACAAAGCCAACAGTGGGTAAATCCTGATATATCCACACCCAGGAGTGAACTATTGCTATTATACAATGACATAATTTAAGAAAGAACAAACTAAATTATAACACTACTAAATAAAAGAAACCAAAAAAGAGGGTCACTGCTAAAAAATAACTGTTTATTTCAGATAGTAAGTGCTTTCATTCACCAAACATCAGTGAACATCTTCAGACATCCTTCTTAACATTCACCCCCATCTTAAATATACCTCTATGGTCATATGACCAACATAATATCATGTGACTTTAGTAAAACTGTGCTCCAAGTTAAGTACCCCATTCAGGAAAAATATATCTTCCCATTTCAAAAGGTTCAAAAACAAAATACATTCAACATACCTTATTTTATTCAAGTCCACCCACCTTACTTTTGCCTTCATTAACAATTTAAAACATCCATAAAAACACACACACACACACATATATATATATTAATATTAATAAATACAAATATAATTCTAAACTCCTTACTTCATCTAGAAAGACTTTTCAATTTAAGTAAACAGGCTATAGAACATTGGTCATTCAACCATGAGTAACAATAAGCATTCAATGCAATTTGCCACCATAATTCTTGGTTTTCAAGCTTTAAGCTCAATGGGCCATATTTTGGGCCCAATTTAACCAGTTCTAAAATGATAAATCTAAATTTAAAAGTGTGTCCCAGGTTGGTTTGAACATGTTTTGCTAAGGCACTAGTCGCTTTCCCTTTATTAATACACTAAACAGGTTCATAAACCCATTCTTTCACCCTGCATTTGTTCTTGCTTACATAAAAACTTTCTCATCCTTGGCATTTTGCCAAGTACACCACTCCTTTAGTGTTACAGTCATACATATTGTGTGTGACATATCTCCTATTACTTATTGTGACATTCTGTACAATGTCAATAAGTTTAAAATAGGGGCATGATTCACATTTATACATCCCTGGTTGTCTACTGATGTTCCTTTTTTCTTTTTCAAGAATGATTCTTAAGTTAGCCCCCTTTCTATACACAATCTTTAGCAAGCAGTTAAATTTATCTCTAATGCTGGTGTCTTCCATCAGGACACACCAGTTCTTTACTAAAATATTCTTTCATGTGTTAGAGTCAAAGGTATAAAACGTAATAAAACTCAACCCAAAATTAGTTTTGACACCCTCTTCAATTCCACCCATGTGTGGTTGTTCGGGTGTAGGTCTTATTATTTCTCCTTTACTTAGGATGGGTTTAAAATACCCTTCTACACTTTTCCTTTGCACTTCTTTAGTTAACTCCTCGATTAAGTGTGAGGAGTAACCCTGTTTCTAAAAGATATTCTTTAGGTTGGTACATTCAGTCAAAAGGTCAACTTCCAGGATTATCATCCTGGCCGCCCGTACCAACTGCCCCTTTAATTCCAAGTGTTTTTGGTGGAAAAGTTGTCCACTGGAAAATGAAGGAAGGAGTTGGAGTATGTGCGCTTTCTAAAAAATCTTGGCTATATAGGCCCAATTTTCCCTATCCTTAATTAATTCAACATCCAAACATCCATTTTTTTCTGTGTTAAAAGTAGAGGCAGATTCTAAAAAGGTAGTACTATTATTCATATGTTGGACTAAATTCATAGCAACCTCAAGGTCCCCCTTCAAAATAATAAAAATATCATCTAAAAAGTGGATATAAAAGAATATTTTCTCACATATTTGTTCATTATTAAAAATAAATTCCTTCTCCCAAAATGCCATCACTAGGTTGGCAGAGCTAGCTTGGTAAGGCAAGCCTATTGCCACTCCTTTCTTTTGTAGATAAAAGGACCCTTAAAAATAAAATAATTATTGCTTAAAATAATTTTCAATAGGTCCTCAATTAATCTAATACTGGTAGATGGTGCTCCCTTTTCTAATAATAAAAAGCTTACAACCCATTCCAATCCCAATTTATGTGGAATTACCGTATACAGATAATTAACATCCACTGTCAAAATATAATTATCATGGAATGCCTGTTGGTTAATGGCTTCCAAAAAGGACCAAGAGTCCCTACAAATTTGCTGTTCATTCACCACATATTTCTTAAGTATGTTATCTACTACTTTCATGCAAGAATATGTAATAGAATTCCTTGCATCCACAATTTGATGTAACAGTGGGTTCTGTAAAATTTTATGGACCTTAGGGATGCTGAAAATAATGGGGGTGATTGGTGCTGGCATTGTTAAACAGTTATAAAGCTCTATGTCTATCTGGGCATTAATGAACAAATCATTAAGGTAGATCCCAATCTTATGGTAGGCCCCATTTATTTTACTTTATGACACCATACTGTAGCTATCAGAGTTTAGTTATATCAACATGTTTTTCCTATAATCATCTGGGATCATAAATCCTCACCCCCCCACCTTTGTCAGGTTTAATTACTCAAATGTTACTTTCCCTTAAGGAGTTAAGGGCTTTATTTTCTCTTTTTGTCGTGTTTCTACTTACCCCCATAGGAAAACTATTACTCAGCCAATCCCTAAAGTCCAACTCACAGACACGTTCAAACAATGCAAGCGTGGGATGTAACGGTGGGTTGTAAGTACGCATATTCCTTTATTTGATTCACATTATTATTAGACATAATAGAAAAATTCAACTTACGGACATAAATCTTAAAGGCCAGTAAAGTTTATGCTAAATTAGCCCTCCGTAATGGCATAAAAGTAAGCCCTTTAGCTAAGATATCTATAATTTCTTGATCAACTTCTAACATTGTATAGTTAAAAACATTAAAGTCACCTTGTGTGTTATTTACAATCACCACCTTATTCTGCTTCTCCACTGAATACAAATGTTCTTCTTTTGAGTGTTGTTCTCCTAAATTCTCCAATGACTGTGATCGAGTTCTGGTGTCGTTAATTACAAAACTATCCCGAGTCCTGTTAGTGTTCCTGCACCTTCTACTTTTGCTTTATATTGTGAACAAAATTGTAGAGGAAATCATGGAAGAACTGCGGATGAGAGGAACATTTCTGAAATGGAAATGTCAGGGCAACCAGGGGTAGAATTGCAGTGGCTTATTGAAGTTCCAGCTTTTGTGGACTGGCTACAACAACCCTTTGATTTGAGGACCACAAACAAGATGACAACACCGGAACAACCAGCCGGAGGGAACAGTACTGCTGAAAGATTACAAATTTTTGACTATAAACTTTTAAAGTATCATAAAAACCAACTCGAGATAGTTTATTTAGAGGAGTGCATTTGGAGAGAAAAAGTACCCAAAGGTCTTAGGCAATGGCACTTTCCAACAGGACTTGAAGCTAATTCCCAATTCTACTCTGAACTTATACAGCTCTTTAACAATCAAGGGCTGGAATTGCTTGAATTAATGGTAAAGAACTATAAGAAAGAGGAGGAAGGTTTAACTGATGAGCTAATTAAACTTGAAAATAGCATCCGTGCTGACTTGGA
Source organism: Protopterus annectens (assembly GCF_019279795.1). NCBI lineage: Eukaryota > Metazoa > Chordata > Ceratodontiformes > Protopteridae > Protopterus > Protopterus annectens. The sequence continues at coordinate 337,396,224 of NC_056725.1, forward strand.
CTTTATCAGATATAAATCTGAATATACAAGGATTTTCAATAGTATTGACGGACTTATGATTAAACTAAAAGCAACTAAATTGAGAAAATTAGAGAGAGATGAGAGGGATTATAGAAATGGGTCAGCCTTTCCTCATCTCCCACCCTTTAAGAGGTGGGATAGTAGAGAAGTGAACTCATATGGTGAACATTATCATAATGAGAATGGATCATCTGGGTTGGATTATCCTATGATTTACAATAACAGGCCAACCAATTAGGTCAGAAGTCAGGAATTAAGGCAAAGTGAATGCCTGTGGGTCCAAGAAGGGAATGTTTCTAGTAATAATGGAAATCATCAACACTTTCAGGTTGTAACAACTCTCAAAGGGAGAAACAATCAATGGAGGGGCTCGCAGAAGGGGAAACCTGGCAAGAACAACAAACGGCGCAGGTAGAATATTTTGTAGTTAAAGACACCACAACTCAACTACAGTTGGAGAATTTAGGAGTACAGCACTCAAAAGAAGAATGTTTGTATTCAGTGGAGAACCAGAATAAAATTGTGATTGTAAATAACATACAAGGTGACTTTAATGTTTTTAACTATACAGTGTTAGAAATTGATCAAGACATGACGGATATCTTAGCTAAAGGACTTACTTTTGTGCCATTATGGAGGACTAATTTACCACTAACTTTATTGGACTTTAAGATTTATGTCCATATGTCCATAAGTTAAATTATTTATTTATTTATTTATTTGACATTTGTTTACTGGGGTGGTGTGACTGGGTCTACAGAACCCATTTTCAGCAGAGGCCTGGGCAGAAATGTTCCACATACAGTGCAATACTAATACAGTATAATCCAATACAATAAAAATTACATTAGAAATACTATACAAAAAATATATTGAAAGAACAAACTGCTACAAGATGTTGAAATATATTACTACACATCTAGGCAATTCTATACAGTTAAAACACAACAGACAATAATAGTCACTCTCACCATACATGATGTAGACATTGTCCAAAAAAGCACTACTTAGGTATTGTGTGACATTCACTGTAATAGTACAAGCAAAATAGAATATTATTTTCAGTTAGGAAAATAGCAGCCGGAAAGTTAGTGATGCAGATAGATAGTGAGAGAGAGACTTAAAAAGAATAGAATCAATAAAGCCTGAACAGTGGCTTAAGGATATGGTATAGAATCAGAGAAGCGGTTAGAAGAGCCATAGATTAGCCATAAATTATGTTTAATAATAATGTGACTCAAAAAAGGGAATATGCAATTCCAAGTACTTGCATCCCACCAATACACCCCACACCTGCATTGTTTGACCATGTCTGTGAGTTGGACTTTAGGAATAGGGAGTAATAGCTTTCCTATGGGGGTAAATAGAAACACGACAAAAAGAGAAAATGAAGCCCTTAACTCCTTAAGGGAAAGTAACATTTGAGTAATGAAACCCGACAAATGTGGGAGGTTAGTATTTATCACCCCGGAAGATTATAGGAAAAGGATGCTGATAATACTACTCTGATACATACAATATGGTGTCACAAAGTGAAATAAATGGGGCCTACCATAAGATTAGGCTCTATCTTAATGATTTGGTCATTAATGGACAGATAGACATAGAGCTTTATAACTATTTAACAATTCCAGCACTGATCACCCCTGTTATTTTTGGCATCCCTAAGGACCATAAAAATCTACTGGACCTACCGTTATGTCCAATTCTGGACGCAAAGAATTGTATTACATATTCTTGCACAAAAAGTAGCAGATAACATACTTAAGAAATATGTGGTGAATGAACCACAAATTTGTATGGACTCTTGGTCCTTTTTGGAAGCCATTAACCAACAGGCATTCCATGATAATTATAATATTTTGACAGTGGACGTTAAAGATCTGTATATGATAATTCCACATCAATTGGGATTGGAATGGGTTGTAAGCTTTTTTATTAGAAAAGGGAGCACCATCTACCAATCTTAAAATAATTGAGGACCTATTGGAAATTATTTTAAGCAATAATTATTTTATTTTTTAAGGGTCCTTTTATCTACAAAAGAAAGGAGTGTCAATGGGCTCACATTGTGAAGCTATCTGCCAACCTAGTGATGGCATTTTGGGAGAAGGAATTTGTTTTAATAATGAACAAATATGTGAGAAAATATTCTTTCATACCCACTTTTTGGATTATATTTTTATTATTTTGAAGGGAGGCCTTGAGGTTGCTATGGATGTAGCGCAATATATGAATAATAAATAGTACTACCTTTTTTAAATTTACCTCTACTTTTAACACAGAAAAAGTTGGATTTTTGGATGTTGAATTAATTAAGGATAGGGAAAATTGGGCCTAAGTGGCAAGATTTTTAGAAAGAGCACATACTCCAACTGCTTCTTCATTTTTCTAGAGGACACCCATTCCACCAAAAATGCTCAGTAGTGAAGGGGGCAGTTGGTACGGGTAGCCAGGATGATAACCCTGGAGGTTAAAATTTCGACTAAATGTACAAGCCTAAATACTATATTTTAGAACCGGGGTTTCCCCTCACATTTAAATGAGGAGTTAACTAATGAAGTTCAAAGGAAAAGGGGAGAAGGGAATTTTAAACCCATCCTAAGTAGGGGGGGGGTAATAAGGCCTACACCTGAACAACCACACATGGGTGGAATTGAAGGGGGTGTCAAAACTAATTTTGGGTTGAGTTTTATTACATTTTGTACCTTGGACTCTAACTCATTAAGGAATATTTTAGTAAAGAACTGGTGTGTCCTGATGGAAGACACCAGAATTAGAGATAAATTTAACTGCTTGCCAAAGATTGTGTACAGAAAAGGGGCTAACTTAAGAACCATTCTTGAAAAAAAAAAGGAACATCAGTAGACAACTAGGGATGTATAAATGTGAATCATGTCCCTATTGTAACTTGAAAGATATTGGATGAAACTTCAAAATAAGAAGTAGGAAATATGTCTCACAGAATAAGTATGACTGTAATACTAAAGGAGTGGTGTACTTGAAAAAAATGCCAAGGATGTGAAAGTTTTTATGCAAACAAGACTGAACGTAGGGTGAACGAATGGATTTATGGATATGTTTAGTGTATTTATAAAGGGAAAGAGACTAGATCCTTAGCAAAACATGTTCAAACCAACCCGGGCTACACTTTTTAAATTTAGAGTTAGAGAAATTGGCCCCAAGAGGTGGCCCATTGAGCTTAAAGTTGTAAAGAATTATGATGGCAAATTGCATTGAATGCTTATTGCTACCCAGGGTTAAATGACCAATCTTCTATAGCCTGTTTACTTTAGTTGAGAAGTCTTTCTAGATAAAGGAAGGAGTTTAGAATTATATTTGTGTTTTTTTAATAAAAAAAATGTATATATGTTTTTATGGATGTTTTAAATTGTTAATGAAGGCAAAAGTAAAGAGGGTGGACTAGGATAAAATAAAGTATATTTGAAGCATTTTGTTTTTTAACCTTTTGAAATGTGAAGGTGTATTTTTCCTGAATAAGGTACTTAATTTGGAGTACAGTTTTACTGATGTCACATGATATTATGTTGGTTATATGACCGTAGAGGTATATTTAAGATAGGGGTGAATGTTAAAAAGAATGTCTGAAGAAGTTCACTGATGTTTGGTGAATAGAAGTGCTTACTATTTGAAATAAACAGTTCTTTTTTAGCTGTGACCTTCCATTTTTGGTTTGTATCATTTAAGAAAGATTTTGGGGGGAATTTGATAAAGCTAACACAGATTTTTTTTCCATTTAGGCATCATGGCATACTGTTTACACAAAAGTAAGCAAGTTTGCGGACCAGTAAACAGACTTGGGAGTCGTGCACACATGTGCCTACACGGAAGTATTCGTGCATGCATTTCACCTCATAATCAGGTGAATTCCATGAAAATGAGGGAGGTAGACAGATCCAGCAATCAGATAGGCAGTACTGCAGACCCTGTGTTGGTATGAGTAGTATACACTGAATAATTCTATGTACTAGATTTTAAGCAGACAACAGAGGCTGTAAAAGTCTAGTTAGATGGACATAAATAGCAAAGCAGACACAGATATGTGCAAAATGAATCACTGTGTGTCCAAAATCTTATGGGAAATAATTAAAATTATTTTATTTTTTTATAATGTGGGTATGTTTGCACAGCATGCCGCACTGCGCAAACATGCTTTTATGAAGAAAAAAATTTAAAAAAAGAGTATAAAAAACAAATTTATTAGTATGCGTCAGTAATGTATTATAGGACCCAACGTGGAGTATGGTGGAATTGTGCTGTTGCTAACTAGGCACTGGGCACATTTTTTTTCCTCACACCCCTGAGGAGAGGGCCAGCAGTATGCAACACGTCTACCATGTAACACACTACCCTAAGGAGCTTGGTGCCATAGATTGCAATCATGTACACATCAAGGCACCACTCAGTGAGGAAGGTAAAATCTATGTCAACCAGGAGGGGTATCACTCTATCAACTGGCAGGTCATGTGCAATACCCAGGGCATTATCATTAATGTGTGTGCTGGCAGCCCTGGCAGTTATCACGACTCCCATAAGTGGCACCCATCACAGCTGTACCAGATGTTTGCTAGAGGGGGACATCCCACATGGCCATTAACTGGGGGACGCTGGCTATGCACTGGAAATGTGGATGATGACACCCATCAGAAATGCACACACACCCATGAAAGAATGCCATAATGAGGCACACTCACAAACAAGGAACATCATAGAGCATGTGCTTAGGCTGCTGAAGTCATGGTTCTGGTGCCTTACATGCCTTACATGGTGCCTTGATATATCTGGTGGAGCCCAGCAGTACTCTCCGGCCACATGTGCACAGATGTTCACAGTATGTGCCATGCTACACAGTATGAACCTGTGTAAACAGCTGCAGCAGGATCAGCAAAGGGAAGGAATACACAGCCCCCCCACCAGTGCCTAGTTCCCCACAGCCACATCAACAGGAGAACTCAGAGGAGGAAACACTTGAGGATGTCCCTTTAGGCAGACATAGGCATGCCCAGTATGTACTGGCTTTGGCCAAGAGACAACGCATAGCACATGAACTGACAACCTAAGGGCCTAGGGACTGGCACGTTACTCGACTAGCATATATATAGTAAAAATGATGCCATCCAGTGCACACAACCTCTACCTAACCATATATTGTCTGTGTACTGCATGCATCAGACAGAGTCAACCACAAACTACAGGTCTGTCAACTGCTGCATTTGAAAATTAAGTCACTCACCTATATACCACATGTAAGGGATATTAGAATATGGTAGTATATGTAAGGACCTGACGCATGTATGCAAGGGAATATAGTGGGCTACTGGGCTACTTGGAGAGATCTAACAACCACTTGGGACAATAGGTACTCTGTCCAATAGTAAGTGTTCATTAATATGCACTAGACCACATGGCTGGAAAATCCACTACATTATTCAAGGAAGATGGCAAAAAGTGGGGTCACAGGGCAGCTGCATAACTGTCTATGCCAGTAGAGAATGGGCTGGTCATCCCCCACGCCATCAAATCAGTGTTCCCATACAACTGCTAAAACAGTAAGTCTGCAATGATATATCAGCAGACCAGCCAATTTCAGGGCTCTGACATCGAACCTGGCCAAACATTAAATGCCTCACGCAATGCAGGGGTGACAATGTATGTCTGTATGCTGTTGATTGTGTGAGGAATGACACCGCTCTGTCGGGCAGCTGGTGTGGCTCACTGGGCTAAGGAAGTTAGCATGGGTGATGGTGTTGATGGATTGAATCTGGCAGCATCCACATCTTTTGCATGTGAGGTACTCGTATGGTGGTTTTCCCACAGACTGACATATCTCTCAATCTGTTACTGCAAGAAAACTGGACAAAGTTAGAGAGAATGGGGGAACAAAGG
>NC_056725.1:337404651-337422151 GCF_019279795.1 Protopterus annectens
CCCCATTGGACCACCCAGAACTACGTGCCCATACCCTGCCAGGACATGGTGTGGATAGCACAGTCCCCTCTGTAGCACTGGACGTACTGCAACTAGGAGACCATGACTGTGCATGGTCATTGTCCACTCAGCAGATGTTGTTGCTGACCTATGTCCACATGTCTGATGCCCAACTCCAACCATATGATCCAGCACAGACAATGTGGGGGCCAATACAGACACTGTCTCAGCCCACTCTCTGTCCACTGCATCAGTGAACCAATTTGGGGTATCCCCAATGCAGTGTAGGCAGTCACGGATGTCAGCCTGTGCTGCATCTATGACCCTAAGCCTCCGTCTGGTGATGTGTTCAGAACGCCTCCATGATGGCCCAAAACATGCGCCAAGTGACCCATGATGTGACACCTGCAACAGGTGATGTGGACAGCAGTCCACCTACAAGCACCCCTGTCAATCTGCCTGTGTGGGACCTTGCCAGCTCTCTGGCTATGACCAGTGTCTACAATCACTGATGCCATAGTTCCTGCACTGTAGTGTCACTACCCTCAGACTGTCCAATATCTGTGGCCTCTAGGGAGTGGGTATGTGTGGGAATACTGACTGTCTGCAGTGACATTGGGGGCAGAAGAGGGATGTAAACCCCTGGGACAGATTCAGCCCCCGACAACCCCACCTGTACCTCACTATGGGCATCAGCATCATCATCATCATCATTATCAGAGTCCGATGAGACACTGACATTAGGTTGTAGGGGGACAGACTGTAATCCCCCACCAAGACAAAAGCAGTACATTACTACCTGTACTTTTATGCATGGTAATCCATACAGACTCATACAAATGAGGATCTACAACTGAATTACCATTCTCACATCTCCCATGCACAACAGCCAACCTCGCATCAACATACACAGACAAGTCAAGCCCTTTATAACATTTACTTCAGCCACATCCAGTTAAAGTTTCCAGTACAATCTGCCTGTAAGGTATGCCATATGATACTATACATGATAGAACTACACATAAAACCCAGTACACCTGTCTTAAGAATGACATGCCAGTACTAGTGTCACTGCCTCAGGTATGTACCCTCTCCCTTTGGTGGTTGAACCTGCATCTTGGAGTAATTGCCTCATGTATACCAGACTGTGTAGCCGCTCATGACTATAAGTGCAAATGCGTTGATGGGCATTCAAATACACACTTGTGATTACCCATTCTATGAACTGTAGTTAACTGTTCCAGAATTTGACAAACAAATATTCTACTCTGGCTAAAAACAATATTTGTACATAGGGCAATGTGGCAGCCCTTAACTTTCATAGGGAATATATGATCCATAAAAACAGTATCACACTTAGGTACAGAACCATGGACTTGGGCCACACCTGATGGACCTATGAAAAGGTGAGGGAGAGGTATTGTCAGCACCATCAAATGTTGCAGCACTACAATGTAATATGTGCATATATACACATGTACAGTAGCTACTGTGATACTGGCTGTATTGCTGACATTCTTAGTATGTGTGCACAACACAGCATAAACTCCAACCCCGCAATGCAGATAGACTTGACATTCATGCACAGTTATGTACAGCATGCCAGAATGACTGATACAGTACTATAGTGGTAAACACAGTATGCTTACCTTGACAGTCCTTTGCTGTGGATACTGTGGCATCCACTCCAGGATGTATGGTGAGATGGATGCCTGGGAGCTGATGTGTGTTCCTAGGTTCACCAGGAATTTCTCTATGGCTGTGAGTGGGTGTTCTGTAGCAGGCTCTCCACCGGTGGCAGCATGATCCCTGGCAACATTAGCTGCCCTTCATTGTGTAGCATTCAGCATGTCTGTTGTCCGGTGTTGGACCTGCTCATAGGTCATGTTAGCCAATTTGATTGACATCCCACACATGGTCAGCCTACAATGCTACCTGCTGATCCTAATTATGCCTCCCCCTGGACAACAAGATGTATAATGGTGCTAAGTCCATCCACTATCATGTCATTCTCCACCTCTGAGAAGGGGGCATGTCTTTGGTGGAACATGTTTCCTGAAAGACAACAAAAGAGGACACAATACAGGACCTGATACATGGACACCCACTATGTACAGATCCAGCACACACATAATGGTCTGCACTATCCACTGCTCCCTCACATATCATACCCCACAATCTGGCAACACTCTACATGTATGGATACCACCAAGATAGTAGCAATACTGGGGTATGTCCCTCTGTGGCATGACAGATTATGCTATATGTTCCAACACCCAGCACTGCAGTCTACTGTGGTGTGTCCCCTATGGGCAAACTCCCACTAATATGTCACATGGCCACTGCCAGACAATTAACAGTGCACTACTAAAACAACTGTATGGGGACAGTCCAGCAACACCAGTGTGCCTCAATGACAGAAAATAATGCAAACCTACTGTAGTATATGTTCCCTGTAGGCATCATACCTCTCACTTATACAGATGTTTGCAGAATGTCAGGATGTTTGCCTTACAGTTTTGGTAATTTTCACACAAACTTGTGGATCTCTGACAAATATTTAAACACTGTCTGAGTTTGGGCCATTGCCCCCCCATAAATTATGGCTTTGTCCTGGTTTCATTCTGTAAGAGGTTGACATGTATGTTAGGCATAGCCATCAACCAAACAGGGACAAATGTCAACAGAAACAGGGACTTAGCCAGAGTAGATCAAAGACATTCAAGGGCACTTTTAAAATGTTAGACCTATGTGTATGAGACAGTGAATGAATAAGGGTGGGTGAATTACAGTACATCATTTAGCATTACAGGAGTGCACACCCTTTCTCACTTTTGCTATGTATTATGTGCAATCCACTAGCTTTCCTACAATGGGAGGGATTGTCAGGGCCAGAGATGAGATGTAATTAAAAATCAGGGACAGTTGAGAGGCCTGCCTGTAGGTGTAGGACAGCAGAGTATCACTGAGACATCATTACTATAGATCCAAGGCAGGCTTATATTTTTAAACTCTGTTCCCCATACCTCCATCCTCCCATCCAATCCTGTTACATGGAGAAATCTATTACATACCTGCTGTAGTGCAATACTCCTTTTTTGAATTTTGCTTCTGGTATACTTTTGGAAAGCTGTTGTCCATGTGAGTTAAGTCTCATACAGAGCTGTTGCTCATAAGCAGCTGCTTGCCTTTTTAATGTACTGCTCATTAGCAGGTAATTGCTTCTGCACCAATCTGTGGCTTAGAGTTTTTAATTGCAGCCAAAACAGCTGAATTGCACTATCATTGGCCAATGACATGCCACCACAGTGAAATATATAAGGGCTTCATGTAGGCCTGGTCCCCTTTTTTAGTTGCTAAGATGGAGATCACTGAGGTGTGGAGAGTACAGCATTGAAGATGATAGGTACCATAACTGTCAACTGTAGAGATTTAATGGGTATGCCCATAGTTTCTCCCCAGGAAGGTCTCTGGCAAACACTATGGAATGAGGTCAGTAAGGAAGAGATACACTTGAGTTTCAGACTTCATACCTGTCAGAATATGCATGGTAATGCAATATCTGTTATTCTATCAACCTAATATCTTTGTAGGGGCAAACCATTATGCATGTCCCTATCTGTGGGCCCTAGTCCCCCATTACATATGGCTGTGTCCAGATCCTTTGTTCTAGGGTCTGGGAGGTATGGTAGTTCTTTAGCAGCTACCTTTACATACAAATGTGTATGCTACAGGCTGCAGTTGCTGCTGCAGCCTAGCATACATAGGGCAGGAGTATGGACACTTTTTTGGACAGCAAGCTGTATGTGTAACTGTGGCAGGGTACCTGTACAGTCCAAATGAGACATGTGATTAAGGTACATCTGTTAAGCAATGGTGCCAATATTAGAGTAGTAGGCAACATATAGTTAGGCTATATTGATATATGTAGTGGGTCCCTACCTGCAGCCCTATGACTTGCAAAACTAGGTAGCAGTTCATTACCTTGCAGTAACATGTGCATATTAGGATTGCATGATAAGTCATTACTTGCTGTCTTTACAATAATGTAATTGAACTGCTAGACAAAACTGGATTTGAACCCGGCAAAATGCACTATATTCAAGCCATTTAACAGACTGCACCACAGCATCATGCAGAAGGATGTGTATTTGCAAAATACATGTGCACATATACAGGCTGTGAGAAACATTTCTATATCCATCAGTATATGTATGGCTTAATATTGCTGTATTTCTGCACTACAGTCTCAGTTGTACATGTACTTTGCCATTGCTGCCTTAGCAGGTGTCTTTCCTCAAGTTGCTGATAAAAGGGCACCTATACATGCTATCACAGGTCTCACACTCTCACTTACATCCATTATTATGTCTTTGGCTGTTTATTGGTTCATTACTGCACCAGAGTCAAAGGTACATTCCAAATTTTCCCATTACTTTTTATTTTAGTTACATGCCCCATGACTTTTAGTGGCAACCAATATATTTGCTGGAAACACCTGATTTAAATCAGGTCTGTGTGGTGTGGTGGATTAATGCAATGACAGTAGGTGAGATGAGACTGTGTTTGAAACTTGGAAGAGTTATTCATTTTGTACATGAGTCTAACAATGTAATAAACACATTCATCATTAAACCTCATTTAAGCTTAGCAAAGCAAAGAGGCATGGTGTGCCACACTGTGCTGCTTCACTTAGCTCCACGCAAATCAGCACTTAAAAAAAAAAAGGGGGTGATAGGAAAGTGGAGAAATTGGGGCAAGCAGGGGGGGGACATAGTGAAAGACAGTTAGGGATGTGCAGGAAGAATGTTGGAAAGACCCATAGCTATCAATATCTTGTGCAGCAACAGCTGTGCATTTTGACAGATTTTGTAAATCAATTTGGACTCTCAAACCCCAGCGAGAGGGGTGAGGATAACAAAACTGTGTTGTCACACCAATTAGACCAGATTAGTGCTGTCCAGTGGACACATGTGTGACATGGAGAGCTATGTATTGAACAATGTTTTTTTTTGGGGGGGGCAGGTGCCGATTTTTTTTTACGGTGAGAGTGGAATGTAGGAGAAGGGACATAGGTACATGTAAGGTGGTAAGTTAGGCAGGAGAGGATGCATTTGCAGACAGACAAGACTGACAAGACTGCAGACAGGGGCAGTGTGTGACACATGCGGGTCAACAACTTGGATGAGAAGGGTGTTGTGGAAGCAAGTCACACTGCTCCTTCACTGCCCTGAGGGTGGCTGTGCTGGAGGCTAAGCACCAGGGTGAGCCTGACCCACTAGGTCAGCCAGTGTGCTTTCAATCTGGTGCAGGCTGTGTTCATAGCTCTAGTGAACATTCCTGAGCACCAGGACTGACAGTTGATTCTAGGTAACTGCTGGCCCTCCAACACTGCTCCCAGGGGAAGGCCAGGCCTCATCCCCTGAGGCAGTTCCACCTGATACCACAGGTGGTGCAGGGGCAGCTAAGGGGGAGTACCACTGGCCTGGGTCCATGACATGTTAGGACTCAGTGCCACAGCCAGTTGTTGCAAGGTAGGTAGATCCCGAGGAACTGGCCTACCCCAATGTGCTGTGGTAATGGAGGTATAGCAATAAGTATAGGTTAGTTATTAACAAGACATTGTTAATAATAACAGCATGGCAGAAATTTGAAATTATGAAATTACATATCAAGGCAAATTATGTTAAACACAGCAATAAATAACAGAGCAGTCAGCATAACAACATGCCAGTAACAGTAACAGCACAAGGCCAGCAAAACAGGTAATTTAACAATATATGTTAATATGCATCCATTATATTATATAACAATAATAACACATGTCCCAATAAACAGTTAATGTAACAACATATGTTAATAGTAAACTATAACCAATGAATAACAGTAATAAATGAAAATAAGGGGCGGGGAGAGAGAGAAAATCAGTCCGTTAGTAACATTGCAGCTTAGTTACTTGACAACAGTACTACTATCTACTCTACGGGTCTGTATTTTATTTATGTTTACAATGAGTACAAGTCTCCTGCAGCTGAAGTAGCACATGCATATCTCTCAAGCTATATACATGGGACACCATGGGTCAAATGCTAAAAACTGCGGGAACACACCAACACAGATTATTTGCACATCAGGTGGACCTATATAACTGCCAATGTGTTCTATGTGCTGAAATGGTGATACTGTGCAATCTAAGTGCTCATTGCCATGGTATTCCAGTAATAGGTGGATATGCACTGTTAATTACATAACGTGAAATCTTGACACATGAGAGGCCTGTATATATATATATATATATATATATATATATATATATATATATATATATATATATATATATATATATAATATATATATAGGCTTGGCTGGCAGGCATGGGAATAGAACCCAATAGCAGTGACTGCAACTGCAACATTTTTTAACAGACACTCCAGGCATACAACCATACCACGATCACACGTATTATTTCTGAATCCACATTGCTGATTTTTCACATTCTTACTAATGATTTTAACAGTCTGGGAAATGTAAATACACAATTTTCTACTCATAATATGTGTTACCTCACCTATTTACCTGTAGTTCCTGTGAAGACAGAATTTGTGAGCATAGTAAGGAAACTTCTGTAAAAAACTTCTCCAAAGACAACTTCATGCTACTCAAGTCAGAAGTGACAAACTTCATGACACCCATGCAGATGGGAGATGAAATTTTGACTGCTGAATCCTACACTAAGGCACTGTATGAGCACATCCACTCATGCATGAATCGTGCCATTCCCAATAGAACCAAGATGCTATCCTCCAAAAAAAGGAAGCCAATCTGGTGGTCCCTTGCCATAAACAAACTTTACAACAAAAGGAAGAAACTGTTGCAGAAAAGAGGAAACCACAGGATGCAAAAAAACTCCCTTACCAGCCTCTGTAAGAAGCTGAGATTCCTCATAAAATCCTCCAAAGCTAGTTATGGAAATAAAATTGCCAAAGATTCCAAAGACAACCACAATGTATTCTATAGCTATGTCAAAAATCTAAATGGCAATGCTCAGATCTGCTCTGAGCTACAACAGAATGGCATTAAATATACTGATCCCAAGGATATTGCCAATATCCTGGCAGATAGATTCAGTGTAAACATCACCCCCCTTTCACCCCCTAAAAGGCCAATCTCAATACCGGAAGATTGCAAAATTCCGGTAATAACGGCCAAACAAGTAAAAAACACACTCTCCAAAGATAATAATACAGAATCCATGGGACCAGATGACATCCCAGGCTGTGTACTACATGAATTACAAAATGAACTGGCACCTCATCTAAGTGTCATGTTTAATCATAGCCTCACCTCAGGCTCTGTGCCCACTGAGTGGTGCACAGCTACAGTCATCCCACCCCACAAGGGGGGATCCACCTCGGATCCCAGGAACTACCCCCATCAGTCTGAGAAGCCTGATCTGCAAGGCCATGGAGCGTATTATCATGGAACTTATAAACAAAGACATTGGCAACCTTCAAACATGGGACCCCATGCAGTTTGGGTTCATAAAGGGCCGATGTTGTCTCCTGAACCTGACTGATTTCTTTGAATCAGTCTTCAGAGCTATGGACAAGGGTAAGGTGGTCCACACAGCCTATCTGGACTTTGTCAAGGCATTTGACACCACCCCCCACTCTGGAATCATAGATAAACTTACTAAGCTGGGTATTAATCCCTACATCACTCGATGGGTTGCCAACTGGTTTAGTGACAGAACCCACACTGTAAAGGTAGCCGACTCCAAATCCATATCATGACAAGTGGAGTACCTCAGGGTTCAGTCTTGGGACCGCTCTTGTTTGGCATCTACTTCTCTGAAGTACAGGCCAACACTGAGGTACTCTGGTTAACAAAGTTTGCAGATGACTGCAAACTGGGAGCCATTACTGAATCCCCAAATTATGTGGATATTCTACAAAAGGGCCTTACAGAAACAGATGCTTGGTGCCAGAGCCATGGGCTCAAGCTCAAAGCCAAGAAATGTATAGTTATCCCCTTTGGGAAAAAACATGTACCCATGAATTACCACATAGGTGGCAGTACACTAAACACCAAAAGTGTGATAACAGACTTAGGGGCACAGGTGGACAGTGGTCTCACCTTCGATAACCTCATCACCACAACAGTCAGGAAATCATTCTATGTGTTCTATGTGGCACACCTCATCACTAAGGGCTTTTCATCCAGAAAAAAGGAGGTCATTGTCCCACTGTACTCATCCCTCATTAGACCCATTATAGAATATAACACCCGGTTTGGTATGTACCTCTCAAGACATCTGCAACAACTAGAAAGGCTGCAGAAATACCTGGCAAAAAGAATCACAGGCCTAAAGCATATGCCCTGTGCTGACCGTATAAAAAATCTCCACCTATACTCTGTCACATATTGTCTACTCAGAGGCGATCACTGCTTAACATACAAGGCCATGTCAAACCCAGAGCTGTTGGACATGTTACACTTAAAGAAATCCCAATCTCTCAAAAACACATGCTCCAGAGATCTAAACCTTGTCATCACAATGACCAAAACATGCTGGAGGGATAGGTTCCTGACCCAGAGACTCCCCAAACTCTGGAATAGACTGCCCATACATATCAAGCAGAGTGCCTCTTTGGCCCTCTTCAAAAGGAACCTTGATGATTGGATGGGAGATAGGAAATTCATGTCAGGAATCATTTCAGTTGCCCTGCTAGACAGGGGTCCAGGGAAGTAAATACTATGGGAAGAAATAGCCAGGGAATTGTTATGGCTAGGCTTGTATAGGCCCTAGGGCCGATAGCCTAGTATCACCCTATCAACCTATGAACCTATGAACATGACTGCTACTGTAATATTTAGTGCTGCCTCACACTGCATTCAAACCCTTGTCTGTGTGGGGCAAACTGTATTTTATATAGAGCATTTAACAATCTGAGCTACTTAGTCACTGCTGAATACTGCCTGACTGATATTTGCCGAGAGCTTACCTGGAAACAAACTATGACCTGACAGTACTATTACAGTGTTATACTAGAATGCAGTGGCAGTAGAACACACATGCATGAAATACAAGAAAAACGTAATTAGTAGATGCACTATATATATCAATCTAACAATGCTAGAGCACACACTTTATTGTAAGTGGGATGAAATATCTGTGAAGTCAACAAACAATATCAGATCAAGGAGTGGTCTACCTCACCCATATACCTTGCTCAACTGATGTTTATGGAGTCACAAAGCATTATGTGAACAATATTGGCCAAGTGAAAGCCTTGAATGGTACTATATTTGTTAAACAATACAATTGACAGCCATTAGATTTGCATTCTATAGCTATTACAATATTATACTTGACTGCAGCACCTTGCCTTACAGCCTGCATGCATACAGCTCTACTGCAATTGTTACAACAGACTATCCTGATGTACACCATTTACTTTGGTGTTACTGGTATTGATTCATGTTTTATTGCAGAACACTTGGCATAATTTATTTCTTGCAGTACAGCTCTAATTCCACAATTATTGCACTACAGAATTTCTTGTATATACTTTAATGCAGTTATTGGTATTGTTTCATGTTTTTAATGCACTACAGTTAGCATTATTCATTTGTTGCAAACCAGCTCTAATTCCAGATTTATTGCACAACAGGCTTTATTGTATATACTTTAATGCAGTTAATGCTTTACCTTTTCTTGCTTATTTCACTATAGTTAGCATAATACATCTGTACTCACCGATCTCACGGAGCAACCTGGCCAGGGACCTACTGTGCAACTCGACATTGCGAGCCCTCTTCTTTGCAGCTTCTGGGAGAGAAGCACACCATTATGCATACCAGTTTTGCAGACATTCAGATTAGATATTGGTGGAGTAGAGGTATAATTGCTTACATACTTGTGGGGCATTCCCTGCCTGAGTTTCTTGGACCCAGGTGTCCAAGTGATCCCCCTTTCAACGGTTCAGGTCATCATGGTGGTGACAAGACTGCCCACCTGTGCGGGAGATACCAGTAACACTGGTGAGTTCTCTGGCCAGCCAGTCCAAGGCCTCTGCCTTATACTCCAAGCCCTGGAAACCACCCTGCAGCAGCCGGTCATCATGGTTTTAACTAGAAGTCCTACCATGACCCTGGACTCCTAAATACACCAATGTTGCATCAAAAAGCTCACACCTTCACCAACACCCACCATAGTGCGATTCAGAGACAGAGCTCCAATGGATTCTGCTGTATTCCCACCTACTGGGCTTAATATAGGCAGTTTTCCCATCCTTAAATGTCATTGGGCAACATTCAAAAAGTGTTGCTTCATTTAGCACCACTCAAACCAGCACAGCTGAGCTGAGAAGCACAAAAACTCACAGAACCAGAGTCTTAGCAGAGCTTACCAGCATGTAAACCAGCCAAGCAGCACATAAACATTGGCAGATGTTATCATGTTTTTGTGGTGCTTAGCAGGTCTTAGCAGGTCTCAGCAAAGCTTAGCAAAGTGCAGTGGTGTCATATTTTAAATTAGTCTGCAAAATGTGCATATTAAAATTAAACACTTACTCACCTTCCATGTATTCAAACCCTGGACCTATTACACATGGTGCTGTGACTCTACCCATTAGGCTACATGGATATTCAGCCATCAGATGTACCTTTACATATAACACTGAGCTACCTATAAGCAGTGCTGAGCACTGTGCCATGCTGCCCAAACACACTCTGATATGCTTAAACATACATTTAAATAAATAATTAAATACATCTCATTTCTATTTTTAGATGTCTGGCAGTTGTCTGCTATCTAATCTGTGGGCACTGCTTAGCATTGCTGCACTCTGTACTGTGCTGCGCAAACATGCTATTTTATTTAAAAAAATTTAACATAACAAAAAAGGACAGTCCACTGAATCTCTAACTCATCTGTGGATGCCGTTAGCATGACATTTCTCCCTAAACTGATTCAATACCCCATATTCCTAAGCTCTCCCTCAGCAATGCGCCATCATTAATATGCATGGCTTGCTGCCAAGGGGGGACCATGTACACAGGCACAGTAAAATTCTGTGTAAGCTCTACAATGTGCCTACACAGATTTTATAAAATTCTGATGTATGTGTTGTTCTGTATTAGCTCATTATGCTGCTGGGCATTAGTTCTAAGGTTTCTATTACAGCTGAAGAAGGGTTTGTGATTGGCCTTAGCATTGGTGGCATTTTTCAGTAAAACATACTTTTGTAGAATATGATTTTGCTTCTGATGTTTTTATTCATTTATTTGTGTTCTCCCTTAGATGAATGGGTATTAAGTCTATAAGTGCTTAGAGTTTATTCTTCTTTATATATAGTTTGTTCTTATCAGGGCCCCACCACTGGAGTGTATTTCTGAACTTGGCATTGCACTTATGCATTTTGGGGACCAACATCTCAATGCACGCTTTGAGGTGGGCATAGAAATTATCTGCAACTGTGGCTGCATACATGATGCAGTCATCAAGATGAGGAGGAAGCTGAAATGTAATCAGGTCATCAGCTGCTAGAGTAGGTTTGCCTTAGTATAGTTTCTAAAGGCAAAGGGCTTTTGTGGAAGATCTGGTTTTGCCTAATAGTGAATGTTAATGAATGGCAATCAGATTTTATCAATGAAGTGATTGAATATAGGAAACTATATTACTGAGAAACCAATCCAATATTTTAGTACTCCTAGTTATGACTAGAACTAGTTGGTTCAAGAATATGGCAGTATAGAAAACCTGAAATCTTTGTTCATGCATATTAGCAGTGGAGTAGGTGTCCTAGTTAATGGATGGATAGTTGAAATTACCCAAGGAATAGTTTTGGGTTCAATAGGGAGTGATGCCAGTTTGTTTAAATATGTACCTTGACATGTAGGTGACATGTAGGGGCTCTGGTATTTTGATATGATATATTATGGAGTTTTATTTGCTATGCGGATGATATAGAGATGTTCAAGTCTGTTGACATATCTTAAAAGTCTGGAAGTTTAATTTATTTCTTTGAAAAACAGACATGTCCCATCCAGTATGTCTTTCATTTTCAGCACTGGGCCGCAAAGTGTTGTAGTGATTGAAAACTGCACTGCATAGTTGTTAACACTAGTATGAAACCATTTTTCATTAACTATTCAGATATCTACATTTTCAAGAGTTAGAAATGTCTGTAAGGACTGCACCTTTCAATTAATGTTTCTGCCATTGGACAACACTATCTATATGTGGTCTTTATTTTTTCTGGATATGTAGTTAATTTGAGTAGACAGACTCTGCCTAAAAAAGCAAATATGGGGGAAGAGAAAGCCCTGACCAATGTATGTAAATCATGAAGAGAGAGGTGCAAGCTATCTCTAGCAAAGAAATAAGCAATCCGAGTTTAAATCATCTCCTGTTAGTCACATATGTACTGCACCCCCATGACATTAATAGCTAAGCCAATGATAAAAGTCAATTGGCAGTTGATCACATTGTGGCATCATTCTCAGTGGTGGCAGGCTTCTGCTGAATGCACCAAGATCCAATGCATATTCAGAAAGCTCCATTATGTCCCTCTTCATATAACCCAGGGGTGTGTATGAAGTCATTTACTCCCACTTGCTCAGTGACCATGTCATATGTGTATATAGAGTGAATGGACATTGTAGATCCTGGCACCAGCTAAATGTCAACCCAGCATTGCTTTTCCTGATAATTGTAACATCTGTGGTTCTAATTATGCAATCACCCATGTACAAGTCATTGTCATCTGTATTGTCTTGGTGTTGATGCCTTAATGGCTTCTGCTTGCCAGGAGAATAACCCCTTCCTGTAGTTATATTAGAGAGTGGTGTATGCTGCATGTTTTCATCTGTTCACAAGTTGTCATTTGTAGGAGGTAGATTTGGGATATTTTGCTGTTGCCTTGATATAGGCATTCTAGATGGTGTGGGCAGAGATTTTTATAGGTTCATAGGTAGGTACTAGGCTATCTGCTTGAAGGCATTTATAAGCCTAGCCAGAATGTGTTGACTTTCGCCACCCCCTTAGATTAGTTCCCTAAGCCTCTGTCCAGCATAGCCACTGAAATGATCCCCGGTGTAAACTTTCTGTTTCCCATCCACTCGTCAAAGTTTCTCTGGAAGAGTGCTAACGAGGAGCTCTGCCTAATGTAGATTGGAATCTTGTTCCAAAGCATGGGAAGTCTCTGTGACAGGAATCTATCCCTCCACCACATCCTATTTATTGTTGTGGTGAGGTTTAGATCCCTAGAGTGTGTGGCTCGTGGGGATAAGGTTTTCTTTAGGTGGAGCATGTACATCAATTCTGGGTTGGACATGGCCTTTATGTCAGGTCACCTCTGAGCAGGCGGTATGTAACCGAGTACAGCTGGAGTTTTTTCAGTCAAGCTGAATAGTGCATCTGTTTGATGCCAGTGATCCTCTTGGTAAGGTACTTCTGTGGTCTTTCCAGATGTTGCAGGTGTCTTGTAAGGTACATCCAAAATGGGGCATTGTAGTCTATGATGGGTCTAATGAGTGAGGAGTAGAGGGGCACAATGACCTCTTTTGATCTGGGTGCAAACCCTTTTGTGATTAGGTGGGCCACATAGAAGGATTTTCTAACCACTTTGGCAATGTGATTATCAAAGGAGAGATTACTACCTACTTGGGTCGCCAGATCCCTTATTACATTTTCTGTATTTAGGGGACTACCACCTATGTGGTATTTTGTAGGTACTTTGTTATTTCCAAAAGGGATGACTATGCACTTTTTGGCATTTAGCTTGAGGCCATGATTTTGACACCAGGTATCTGTCTCAGTGAGACCCTTTTGGAGGATGTCTGTGTCAGCCGGTGAGTCAATTATAGCCCCTAGTTTGCAGTCGTCTGCGAACTTGGTCAGCCATAGTCCTCCTTTGCTTGTCTGTACCTCTGAGAAGTATATGCAAAACAAGAGGGTTCCTAGGACTGAGCCCTGGGGAATACCACTGGTTTAGAGTCAGACCTAGCTCCTGCAACTCTCACCATGTGGGCTCTGTCTGTGAGCCAATTGGCAACCCATCTTGTGACATAGGGGTTTATGTTCAGGCTGGTGAGCTTGTCTATAATACCAGAATGGGGAATGGTGTTGATGGTCTTTGCGAGGTCTAGGTAGGCTGTGTGTACCACCTTTCCCTCATCTATAGCCTTGGTAACTGTCTCAAAGAAGTCCACCAGGATTAGGAGGCATGATCTGCCCTTAACAAAGCCAAACTGGGTAGGGTCCAGTGTTTGGAATTTCACAATGTCTCTGTTAATAAGTTCCATGATGATGTGCTCCATAGCCTTGCAGACCAAGCTAGTCAGGCTTATAGGGCGATAGTTCCCGGGGTCTGTTGTGGCTTCACCTTTGTGGAGCAGAATAACTGTTGCTGTGCACCACTCTATGGGTACGTAGCCTGTGTAGAGGCTGAGTTTGAACAGTGTGTTTAGATGAGGAGTTAGTTTGTCTTTGAGCTGATGTAGGACGCAGCCTGGGACACCATTCGGTCCCATTGATGCTGTGTTTTTGGCTTTCGAGAGGGTTATTTTAACCTGAGTGTCTGTAATTTCAGGGGCTTTACATTCTTCTGTTATGGTTATGGTCCCTTTTGGGGGTGAGAGGGGGATGAAGTTTGCACTGAACCTGTCTGTCAGGATGTTGGCAATATCGGTTGGTTCAGTGTATATTGTACCATTCTGCACTAACTGCAAGCAGATCTGAGCATTGCCATTAGATTATTGACATAGCTAAAGAATGCCTTGTGGTTATCTTTGGAGTCCTTGGCAAGTTTTCTTTCAAAGCTCACCTTGGACAATTTTATGAGGGATCGTAGTTTCTTGCTGATACTGATCAGGGATGTCTTCCCTTCTTGGGATTTTACTCTTTTCTGTACTAGTTTCCTCCTTCTATTGTATGGCTTGTTTATGGCAGGGGTCCAACAGACTGGTTTCCTTTTCTTGGAGGAATGAGTCTTGGTTTTGCTTGGAATAGCACGATCCATGCATTCTTGTAGGTGCCCGTAGAATGCATTAGTAAAGGATTTTGCAGTTTGGACAGTGTTATACTTTAGCATGGGGGCTTTGAAACTTTCCACCTCCGTCTTAATTAATGTGAAGTTTGATTTTGAAAAGTTTTTCACGGTGGTTTCCTTGTCCAGGGGGCGGGGGTGGAATGTGGATATCCAAAGTGATTTGTTTATGGTCAGATCTAACCAGCGAGGGGTTGGCCTCTGGTGTGGAACACCGGTCACCCATGTTAGTGATAACCAGGTCCAATATGTTGTCACCTCTGATGTAAGTGTTGACCAGTTGTTCAAGGGCGTTTGAGTTTATAAATTCTAGGAAATGTTGGGCAAGGGTGTTAGTACTTCAGTAGTTCTCCCAGTTAATGTTTGGGTAGTTGAAATCACCCAATATTAGGGTGTTTGCTAGGACCTTTATGTTACCCAGTGTTTCCAGAAATGCGGAATGGGGGTCCTGGGACATGGTGGGTGATCTGTAGCAAGCTACAATTTGAATTGCAGTTTTGCCCATTGTTAGTTGCACGTGGATAATCTCTGATATTTCGGTCCAGGTCCGGTGGCCGAAACGTATGGTATCAGTTGTAGCCTGGTAGTGCTTGGGTGCACTCTGGAGCCTTAAACCAGGTTTCTGTTACTGCACATATATCGATTTTCTCCATACTATGGAGTGCCTCAAGTGAGTGCATTTTGAGGTTTAGACTTCTGGCATTGAGTAGTACCACCCTCAGATTTTTGTTATTTGTGCTATTTACGGTGGTGGGGTTGTCTTTTGAGCCTTGCCTAAAAAAGGCACTATGTGGCTGGCAAGAGCTTTGGCCAGTATTCAAAAGCCTAAGGGTGACAGGTGCAAGCCATCTCTAGTGAAAGAGCGTGGCTTGTCGAACATGTCATCCCACCTTATAGCACTTTGTTTTTTAAGGCAGTATAGGAACTGACACATGCTCACTGAAAACAAACTCCTGCTCAACAGAAAAGACTCAGTGTTTGAGAAGTGTAAATACTTATCTAAATCTGAGGGTAATGGCATCAGGATATAACAACTTTGTGTTGAAAGTCAAAGGATGTTGCATTGGTGTGGGTGTGACTAAGACAATGTTTTACTCACTATGTACCCCTCACTGTGAGAAAAACACCTTCAGTTTAGGTAAGTATTTACACTTCTCAAAGACTGAGTCTGTTTTCTTGAGCAGGAGTTTGTTTTCAGTGAGCATGTGTCAGTTCCTATACTGCCTTAAAAAACAAAGTGCTATAAGGTTGGCAATAGCAAGAATTAATTAATAAATTATCTCCACATGCTGACCGAGGACTTCATGTACTGAGACCAAGTGAGAGCAACGAAGAGGCACTGTGGGAGAATTTAAAGGAAGAGCTTTGTTAGAATGGTGATGCTTCAAGTACCTCTCTAAAAAGATAAGCACAGCTACTAGTCAGGTTGCACAGCTAGCCACAGGTAAGGGGAAGCTTGTGCAAGTAAGACCAAGCATACCTCTCAACTGTCCAGATATTCAAAGAATACCATATTTTTGCCTCATATTTTTAACCTGTTCCTAATACAATTTGTGGTTTTCTGGCAAATTGGTGAGGATTGAATTCACTCAGTAATGAAGCTATTTCAGTTTCACACTTCATATCCTTCAGAAAATGCATGCTAACACAAAAACTTTTATTGTAGCAACTTTCTAAGTTCATAAGAGCAAAATTAAAAAGTTGTTCCTATTTTTGGTCTTTTGTCACCCCATTATTCTTGACTTTGTCCGGACTTCTTGTGCTAAGAGGTTGAGAGGTATGAGACTAAGCTGTTTACACAGGACAGAAATGGTTGTCTAATTGGCAGTATTTAGACTAAAGCTCCACACAGTAAACAGGAAACAAGAAAACAAAGAACCAATAGCAAACAAGGAAAAACAGAATCTAATGTGCTTATAGGTGATTATAGTCAACGTCTCAGTATAGCTTCACTGTAAACCAAGATTCCTCTACACCTGTCCACCTAACTGAGACAATGTAGAAGACAGTACAGCATGAAGGAAATGTTTTAAATTGGGAAAAAAAACATGTTATTTAAGTGCAAACACAAACATGCTCTTTCAAGTTTTTTTTTCTGAAAATAAGTAGGTCCAGTGGCACTTAACCCACACTTAGCAAGAGGACAAGTGTTGAGATGCATCCTCTCATGGTAAATAATAAATAAGAAAATGAAAGAACCAATGGAAAATAACTGAAACCTGAAGCCAAAGTATTACCTATGACATGCAACAATTTGTTTAAATTTCACTTATTTATTTATTCATTTATTATTTCTTTTATTTTACATTTGTTGACTGGGATAGTCCGATTGGATACATGTCCATTTTCAGCAAAGGCCTGTGGAGAAAAGCACCAAACTTACAAACAAATAAAGACAAGCAAGTTACAGTATATGCACACACATATTGTATTAACATACAAGTTAC
>NC_056725.1:337427151-337697151 GCF_019279795.1 Protopterus annectens
AGAGGAGGTTGCATCTCATCTGTGTGCCCAATTGGACTGATGAGGAGACCTTGCAGATGCTAGCTGTTGGCATTCATTGCATATTTGGACAACAACACTAGTATCTTGATGTTTAAGCTATCTTATTCAAACCAATCAATCACTTATCTAGATATCAACCTGATGAGAGATGAAAATGGTTTACATATGAGTGTCCATAGAAAGGAGGTACATGCTAATAGATACACACCGGCATAGTATGCATGCCCCCCCCCCCATGTTTGTAGGGGATTTTGAAAAGTCAGCTGAGTAGAGTCAGCAGACTAAATACAACAGAATGTACCTTCCAAAGTCACATGGAAGTAATGATGAGTGAATTTACTGATAGAGGCTATGATGGTTTTGATTTAAATAGTATAGCGGATGAAGTTAGGGATGAAAGGCAGACCAGCCTGACCCCGTATTTGAGTAATAAGACTAATGTAAGGACTAACAGTGGGAGAGGTGCTAATAAATTTAGATATATAATGAATTTTAATACTAAGTCTAAGGAAGTAGAAGCTATAATATGTAGAAACTGGAATGTTTTAATGTCCATGCCAGAATTGAAGTATGTTATTGGGGAATCCCCCTTTTTTGCCTATAAAAATTAAAGGAATTTGAAACGGAGGCTGTGCTATAAAGACCTACATTTAGGAAAAATCAGGAATGAGTCACATAGACAAGGTACTTATCCTTGTACAAATTGCAGTTGTTGTGCTGATATTATTACTAAAACTAAATTTGTGCATCCACTGACAAAAATCATTTATAAATTTGAATGTTATGCAAATTGTAATACAGCACAGATTGTATACTTAGCCATCTGCCAAAAATGGTTCTGTTTTTATGTGGGGGGGAAAGTACAAGAAGGCTGAAAGATTATAGCAATAACCCACGCCTGGGTGTGGGTAATGCTGGATTTACCCACACCCAGAAGTGGGTTATTGCTATTATACCATGACATTATTTAAGAAAAGAAACTATTACTTTTCTTAAATAATGGCATAGTATAATGCCTGTTTACTGCCCTTCCGCAGATGTCTGGCATCCGCGGCAGTTCTGATGTACTGCGCGCCTGCGCAGTACATCAGAGTTGAGCAAAAGCAACGGAGAAAGCAAGATCTCCGTTGCTTTTTTTACTGTTTTGCTATGTTAAATGGGTTTAACATAGCGAGACAGCTTTAAAATAAGCAACGGAGATGTCCGTTGCTTATTTTAAAACTGTTTCGATATGTTAAACCCATTTAACATAGTGAAACAGTAAAAAGCAACGGAGATCTTGCTTTCTCCGTTGCTTTTTTAAAACCTGTCTGCTATGTTAAATGGGTTTAGCATATGAGACAGCTAAAATAAGCAACGGAGATCTCCGTTGCTTATTTAAACTGTCTCGCTATGTTAAACCCATTTAACATAGCGAGACAGTGTTTTAAAAGTAGAGTTATACTAATGGAAAAAAGTCCGGGCGACTGGACCTTTTTCCATTAGTATAACTCGATTTACAATGTGCACGCTGGCCAATCAGCATGCACGTTTTGGGGGGGTCATGGTATAATGTATAATTGAGCATAGATCTGATATCAGAAGAAATATACCCACTAATGCACTGGCTAAGCATGTAAATGAGAAAGGTAGTGACCACATTTTTAAATTTAGGGTGATTAATTTAGTATATAAGAGTATAGGAGGGGGGGATGTTAATAACATGCTTGAAAATATAGAATATGCTTGGATTACAAGGCTGCAAGCAGACATGTATCCTGGCATTAATAATGCAATAATCATTAAACCAGTTCTATGCAAAAAGCAACAAAAGTTGCATTAACTATATAACTGAAATACCTGTATTGTGTTAATTGTGTTTTAACTAATTATTGCTTTTAGTTCATTTTACATTGGATGGGTTGTGTCACATGTTTTGTTGCTGCTACTATTTATTTGTTGTGTTAGCACTGAAGAAGGAGAAACCTGAAAGCTTTGCTGTCGTTGAAAATAAAGTAAAGAGAATTTAACTGAGCGCTTCTACTATCCTTTTTTTTCTTTGTTTGATTAATTATAAAGCACACATGTGCAACAAACACTCCCCAGGCCACACCTTAATACACCAATATACTGCTACCACAACATTTGTGCCACTTTTAAAATGTGTTAATGATGTATTTGAGATCTTTACCTTGCTTTCTGAAAATGAGTGGCACCTCAGTAAGCAATTTTTGCAAACCATTTCTGATCATCATTTATATCCATTACAAGGAGATCTGGACCAAGAGGAGGTTGCATCTCATCTGTGTGCCCAATTGGACTGATGAGGAGACCTTGCAGATGCTTGCAGCACATGTTCAACATGAAATAAGGATGCAGGCACCTCAAAGGAACTTTCCCCAGATTGGCATGTGGAACCGGATTGCCAGACAGCTCTTTCGACAGACCAAAGTCTTCAGGGCTGGTGAGCAGTTTCACCACTGCTACAACAATGACCTCCATCATAGGGACCAAGAACAACTTCTAGAGAAGATTGCTAATGTTTGCCGATTGTCACAAGATCCCTACAGTAATTTCCATATTCCACACCTTAACACCTATACAGTTATTATTTAATGGACATACATCATGCAGTACAGATTTGCGATTCCTAATTATTAGTGGTATATTAATAAAAAATAAGGTATTTACTGGTTTAGTGGATTGGGGAATACTCATATTAATAATGTTCAGACTGTTGTTACTGTGATATTCTCTGTTACCATCTTTAAGTTTGTTGTAATGCAGAACATGATTGAGGAGTACAACATTAATGACTACATAACTGTACGGTCTGAAGTTATCCATAGATATGCAAGGACAGAAATGCAGGTGTGCAGGAACATAAAGTAACATTTCTCATTCATGACAGAATCTTATCTAATATAAGGTGGTTTCTAGTAAGAGTCCCCTATTATGCTATAAGAATGCCTGTATTGTACTGCATGGTTATGCAATGTAGAGCTATAGAGGGTTCAAACCTCACAAAGATATTTTATCCAGCTTGCTTATGCATTAATTTATTTTCATTCATTTAACAGTTATCATTCTGTAGTATGGTTGGGTGCATCTGTGTGCTGCTGTACTAAAATGCCCAAGTGTTTTATTGTCATAGTGCATTAACACCTACAGTGCATGGGGTGTGGATGACTACACATTCCCACATTATCAGCAACACTTGGGAGTTTTCCATGTTATGCAGTTTATTGACAGGGATCCTGTTGATCTTCACTTGCAATACTTATGGAAAAACTTAACTGATTAAACTAAGTCTTAAATGTTTAGTAATTATGGTAAACATTCACTGCGTTCTAGCTGAATTAGGATTATGTGTGCAGTGAAAGTGGACAAACAGGAAATATAGCTGGTTATACAATTATATTGTTTTAAAGCAAATATGCATAAGGAATCCTAAGAATACAATACATTTGAAGGAGTAGCACTCAAGGTATAATCAGTAATTATATTCTTAGTTCATAGGTTCATAGGTTCATAGGTAGGTACTAGGCTATCTGCCCAAGGGCATTTATAAGCCAAGCAAGAATGTCAGCTTTCGCTGCCCCATTGATTAATTAACTGATCCTCTGTCAAGCAGAGCAAATGAAGTGATCCCAGGGGTGTATTTTCTGTTATCCATCCACTCATCAAGGTTTCTCATGAAGAGTGTTAGTGAAGGACTCTGCCTAATGTAGTTTGGAATTTTGTTCCAAAGCATGGGGAGTCTCTGTGACAGGAATCTATCCCTCGCCTGTTCTATTTATTGTTGTGGTGAGTTTTAGCTCACTAGACCATGTGGCTCGCAGAGACTTGGATTTCTTAAGGTGGAGCATGTCCATCAATTCTGAGTTGGACATGGCTTTGTATGTCAGGCAGAGCTCACCTCTGAGTAAGCGATATGCCACTGAGTACTCGGGCTGCATAGGACATATGTTTGAGACCAGTAATCCTCTTGGTGAGATACTTTTGTGGTCTTTCCAGCTGTTGGAAGTATCTTGAGAGGTACATCGCAAATGGGGCATTGTACTCTATGATGGGTCTGATGAGTGATGAGTAGAGGGGCACTATAACCTCTTTATTTCTAGATGCAAACCCTTTAATGATTAGATGGGCTACATAGAAGGATTTCCTAACTACTTTTGCAATATGATTGTCAAAGGAGAGATTACTATCCACCTGGGTCCCCAGATCTCTTATTACCTCTTCTGTATTAAGGGGGCTGCCACCTATGTGGTAATTCATGGGTGTTTTGTTTTTCCCAAAAGGGATGACTATGCATTTTTTGGCATTTAGCTTGAGGCCATGACTTTGACACCAGGTGTCTGTCTCAGTAAGGCCTTTTTGGAGGATGTCCGTGTCAGCTGGAGAGTCAGTTATGGCTCCCAGTTTGCAGTCATAGGCAAACTTGGTTAGCCATAGTCTGCCTGTGTTTGCCTGTACTTCTGAGAAATATATGCCGAACAGTAGGGGTCCCAGGACCGAGCTTTGAGGGACACCACTTATGACTGGTTTAGAGTCGGACCTGGAGCCCGCTATTCTTACCATGTGAGTTCTGTCTGTAAGCCAGTTGGTAACCCATCTCATGATGTAGTGTTTTACGTTCAGACTGGTGAGTTTTTCTGTAATACCCGAGTGGGGAATGGTGTTGAAAGCCTTGGCGAGGTCAAGGTAGGCTGTATGAACAACCTTTCCCTTGTCTATGGCCTTGGTGACTATCTTGAAGAAGTCAACCAGGTTTAGTAGGCATGATCTTCCCTTAACAAAGCCGAACTGGGTCACGTCAAGTGTTTGGAGGTTCTCAATGTCTTTGTTAATGAGTTCCATGATGATGCACTCCATAGCCTTACAGACCTGGCTAGTCAGGCTTATGGGGTGATAGTTACCAGAGTCAGTTGTGGCCCCTCCTTTGTGGAGTGGAATAACTGTTGCTGTGCGCCATTCTATGGGCACATAGCCTGTGGAGAGGCTGAGGATGAACAGCATGTTTAGGTAGAGGGTTGGTTCATTCTGTAGTTTGTGCAAGACGCAGCCTGGGACACCATCTGGCCCCATTGACGCTGTGTTTTTGGCTTTTAAAAGGGCTATTTTCACCTGTGCATTTGTGATTTCTGGGACATTACACTTTTCTGATATTGTTGTGGGCCCTTTTGGGGGTGGGGGGGGTTGAAGTTTGCACTGAATCTATCTGCCAAGATGTGTGCAATATCAGTAGGTTCTGTATATTTTGTGCTATTTTGCACTAGTTCAGTGCATATCTGCGAGTTGCCATTTAGATTCTTAACATAGCTAAAGAAGGCTTTGTGGTTATCTTTTGAATCCTTGGCTATTTATTTTTTTCGAAGTTAGCCTTGGATGATTTTATGAGGGACCTTAGTTTCTTACTGATACTGATCAGGGATGTCTTTCCTTCTTGGGATTTGCTTTTTTTCTGAACTAGTTTCCTCCTTCTATTGTATAGCCTGTTTATGGCAATGGTCCACCAGACTGGTTTCCTTCTCTTAGAGGAGTGAGTCTTGGTTTTGCTAGGGATGGCATGATCCATGCATCCTTGTAGGTGCTCATAGAGTGCATTTGTAAAGGTTTCTGCATCTTGGGCAGCGTTATCCTTTAGCGTGGGGGCTGTGAAACTTACCGCCTGTGTCTTAAGTAAAGTGAAATTTGCTTTAGAAAAAAGTTTTTTACTGTGGTTTCCTTAGTTGGGGATGGTGGTGGTGGGGTGTGGACATCCAGAGTGATTATTTTATGGTCTGATCTAACCAGTGATGGGATGACCTCCAGTGTGGAACACCTGTCGCCCATGTTTGTGATGACCAGGTCCAATATGTTTTCACCTCTGGTAGGGGAGTTTAACAGCTGATCCAGGGCATTTGAGTTGATGAATTCCAGGAAGCGCTGGGCCTGGAAGTTTGTACTTGAGTAATTTTCCCAGTTAATGGTAGAGTAATTGAAATTTCCCAATATTAGGGTGTTCAGTAGGTTCTTCATGTTTTCCAGTATCTCCAGAAAGGTGGAGTGGTGGTCCTGGGTCATGGAGGGTGATCTGTAGCAGGCCATAATTTGCATTACAGATTTACCTGATGTTAGTTGCACATAGATGATCTCAGAGGTATCATGCTGCTCCACCAACGTGGAGGTGTAGGTATCCCTGATGAATATGTATACACTCCCTCCTTTTGTGTTTCGGTCCATGTTCTGTGGCCAAAACTTGTGGTATGAGTTGTAGCCCAGTAGTGCTGGGGTGCTCTCTGGAGCCTTGAACCAGGTTTCAGTCACTGCACAGATGTCAACGTTCTCCATACTGAGGAGTGCTTCGAGTGCGTGCATTTTGAGATTTAAACTCCTGGCGTTGAGCAGCATAACCCTCAGTTTTTTGTTAATTGAGCTGTTTACAGAGGTGAGTTTGACTTTTGAGTCTTGTCTAAAAAAGGCACTATGGGGGCAGCAAGTACCTTGGCCAGTATGTGAAAGCCTAGGGGTGACAGGTGCAAGCTGTCTCTTGTGAAGCAATGTGGCTTGGTGAGCATGTCGTCCCAGGATGACAGACACTGGATCCCCTTTGAATGACACCAGAAGCTTAGCCAATTGTTGAAATAGATCATTTTTTCTTTATACTGAGGTATCATTCTTGGTGAGGGCAGGATGCTTCTCAGGCTCAGGATCATACCAGCCTGGGCTACATGATCAGAGAGCTCTTCCATGTCTCTTTTCATGTAGTCCAGGGAGGTATGTCTCAGGTCATTCACACCAACATGAACAATGACAGAGTCATATTTGTACTTGTTCTGGAGTGACCTGAGTGCTTGTGTTATGTGGCGGATTCTGGCTCCCGACAAGTAGCTAACAGTAACCTTCTGCTTGTCCAGCCTAGTGAGTGGGACGTCAGTATGCCTGACTATAGAGTCACCTATTACTACTGTGTTAGGTATGTTATTTCGTTTTGAGGACTGTGATTGTGCGGCACACTGATTTTGTGTTTTATGTGTTGTCTGGTTTGTGACGGGAGGTGCAGGTTGTTTGGGTGTCTGCTTTGGAGGTGTCTGATGCTTTTGCAAGTTTTTATTTAGAGCCTCCGAGTATGATTTTGTGTATTTATGTGTATTTTTTGCCAGTGCTGGTTTAATAGGTCTATGTGTTTTTGGATGTGTGGTGCAAATGTTAACCTTCTCCTCTTGACTGTCTGTTCCAGTCTTAGGTGGAGACAGCTTAGCCTCCAGTTTGGCTGTATAATTGCATCTCTCACATATGTTAGTGTTTTGTGGTAGGAGAAGAAGGTTGTCTGTGTACATGAGGCAGTTGTAACATTGCCTCAGGATACCCAGATTCACCAGCTGGACTGGAGAGTACATCTGAAATTGTCCTTTGGTCATGCCTGAATAGTAGGGTGAGCTGCTTAGTCGCTTGGTTGATGAGGGGTGAATAAAGAGCCTTGCCCTGCTGGGCAATCAATTGTCAGGGTATATTAGTGCTTGCTATTAGGTCTGAGCAAGTGCTGGGTTGTAGGAAGCTTTTTGAGTGCTTAGGTTGAGAGTTAGACTAGTTTCAAGGGAAAAACTGAAGAGCAGGCTTAGTGGAGACGGGAATAATTTAACCCTAGCTAACTGGCACTGCCCAGCACACAAAACCGTGCAAACACATTTTTTTTATAGCAGGGAAATGAAAGAGATAGAAATTAGCCCAAAATGGCCAATATACTACTAACTTGGGCTGGAACCACTACTGCAGGGACAGATAGGCTGCTCAAAGCTCCCCTCTCTCACAGGTGAACAGAGAAACTTACTTCTATCCAAGTAAGGTATGGGCAACTCAGAAACTTGTTACACAGCCCTGAATTCAACACTAGCCTGAAAACTGGACTATACTAGCTTAGAAAGGTGGGAAACAAGAAACACAAGTTGTTGTGTTTTGGGGTTCTATTCCCACATGTGTCCATTTGTTTCTGTAATGCCCACCATTTGTTATGTTAGACATTTAGGTAGGTTTTGTGTAACAGAACATCTTTAAGGACATTTTTATGTTGCAGTACATACTCTATGTAGGCCACAGATGACTACAAATCTTGTCAACGTCAGCAATACATTGCAGACTAGTGATTGTGTGATGTTTAAATACTAAGACACCATACTCTGTCACAACATGGGTCATCAAATGGCATACCTGTATTTTGAAATGCCGTATGTGTACATATCCCCGCAAATCTTTCTCTGCATATGTTCAGATGTGTAAGTATACCTCTGGACATGTATGTAGAGATATCTACATATAATATGTCTATATATTTGTAAATTGTCTGTGTACGTATCAGACAAATATATATGTGCTATTACTTATTTATCTTAGTACTTTTCATATATTAATGTGAAATAGGGGATACCTTATTCAGTGCAGTTCCCTAGTTCTTGCTGTTCATACAGCATTAACCTTGTTTTGTTGTACTATCCACTGTGCCTAATGGTGATCACATCATTCATCATGGAATACATTGGGCCTTTAGCATATTCTATCTGCCATGCTTTTTGTACTGAGCATTCCATGAGTACAAAAGGTCACCTGGTACAGCAATTTATGCTACAAATGTGCATTCACAGCTCTAACATGTCTGACTAATAGTAATGTAATCCCCTTTAGTGTAGGATAAATGGCTAGGTAGAAAGGGTACTGAACTCAGGTGTAGATATAGGTGACGCTGAAGGTCTGAATCAAGTTTTTACTAGGTTGAAAGCAGTTATCCTACCGTGTAACATAAATGTACACTGGACCGCTCCTTGAGCCAATAACCTATGACCACAAGTTAAAAAACACCTTTATTCGATCCACATAAAATTGTTGACTGTGCAAAATTTAATCCACAAAAGCAGATCAATAATCCACTGTGTAGGAATAATCCACAAAACAGGTCAAGCGCTTTCGTCGATAGACTTCATCAGAACAGTTAATGATGGATACTGAAACCATTTATATATATACTGTAGGAAACCGCAAACACTGGAACCAGGGATGCACAGCAGCCAGGGGCAGGACTATAGTCTATCGACAAAAGCGCTTGACCTGTTTTGTGGATTATTCCTACACAGTGGATTATTGATCTGCTTTTGTGGATAAAATTTTGCACAGTCAACAATTTTATGTGGATCGAATAAAGGTGTTTTTTAACTTGTGGTCATAGGTTATTGGCTCAAGGAGTGGTTCGTTGAACGTTATTTGTGGTGGTTTCCGCTCTTTTACACACCTCTCAGTGTTATAAATGTACACTGGGAAATACAACTCTGTATGTAAATAAATGGTACAAAGCCTTGGTTCAAACTCCCTTATAGAGTGCATCATAACAAAGTTATGAAATGATATAGTTTACCATTATTTAACACAATCATAGTTGTTGTGTAATACTTCATAGGTTCATAGCTTGGTTGGTACTAGGCTATCGGCCCTAGGGCCTATACAAGCCTAGCCATTACTGGTGCCAAGAAAAGAGGAAAAGATCATTCTGTGTGCATCAAGTGGATGCATATACTGGAGGATCAGCAGCAGAATAGAGGTATGTCCCCCATGTGTTCTCTTTGCTGCCTTACATGTACCATTTTTTCACTAGTAGCCTTTCACTGTCTCAGTTTAGTGTTGTTTATACTTGTGGCATCACTGAGTGCAAATATGCATACAGGCTACCCGTAATGTAACAACACTGTATCTCTCCTAAGTATTACTTTTGTGTGTATCACATTTGCTGTAGTCATCATTTACTGTAACCCAGCATTTTTTACTCTGATGAGACACTTGTTATTGTGTATAGTGAGCTAAGACGAAGCTTGCAGTTGCAACTTAAGTGATAGTTATCTGCATTGCAATTGTACTGGGAGTGTTACTGTTCTTTCATATGTAAATTATGTGTGTTTGATTACAAACTATGTTTGATGCATGTTGTGTTAATGGAGGTTTTTCAGTGGAGAAGGAGTTGAAATACTGGTTAAGGTGTTTACCTCACAGACACAAGGTACAGAGTGTGATTCTCACCTTTGAGCAAAATTGCCTAAACTTAAAATGGCGCACAATGGCAGTAACTACCTGTGAATCTATGCACCTATGTTTGCATACATTGATAGATATCTTAACTGCATATTGTTGCACAGTAAAGATACATCTGAGTAGATTATTCCTTTGAATGTGAACTACACTTAGAGCTATTTATGTATTGTTGCATGTGCTTGTTTGTAGGCTACTTTAGGTGCTTCTCTGACAGGTTGAATAATGTCTCACTGCTCTGTACTGTTACACATCTACTATGCATGGTAATACTGACAGGCTATTTTACACACCTGTGATATTAACAGACTTTAAACTTTCACTCAAAGTATGTCATGTGTTTTCATCTCCAATCAGATTATGATGTTTCCTGACCTAGTCCTTACATTTTGACTGCATTACTTGTGACATAGATGTTTTGCACATGTTATTTTTATCAATCTGACTGAAATAGTAAACTGTGTACTGTGTTAGAGTTGGATATATTGCTTGTTAGACTGACATGTCAGCAATATTACAGATGGAGTAATGTTCATCATACTGATACAGCCCATCAATAGTTATTTCTATACTGTACACACATTTTGGAAATGTTGCATTGTTATACACATTGATGTTATCTGCTTCGATTAGGGCTCATTATTACAATGTTACTGAATTATGTTTACTGTCATATTAAAGAGTCCAAACCCATCCCAGTCCATTCATCCACAGGAGATGACATAGATGCACTTGACCTCTGCTGCCAGATTCTGACTCTGCAGAACAGGAAGTACATCTGGACAATGACAATGATGATAAACCAGGACCATCAAGGGCCATGATTCTGGCAAAGAGATGATGACAGCCTCCACAATCTCAGTCAGAGATGAGGGACCAGATCTGAGATGTGGTCATAGAATCTTCAGGAACCAGATACAAGATGCCAGGAGTTCATTTTTCAAGGACAATGTATGTTGCATGTGAGAACATTTGTGATGTTTGACCTAATCTAGGAGGACCCTAAGTATTGTCTACATGCTCCACCCATGTCATACAGCCTCCATGGTGTATTCCTACTTAGGTATTCTTTTAGTTATATGCACATTTCTGTTCACACTTCCCATACTGCACCATGCTTGTACTATGTTCCTTGTGATGTACACTTCACAGTCTGGCTCTTATGGGGCTATATCATCTAGCTCCATCATGATAAATTTTCAAATATGTCACTGCCATTATCACCAAACTTACAATGCTGTTATCTATTCTGACAGCATTACATACATGCAGGTCAGTTATTCTTGTTCTGTGCTTGTGGTCTGTGTTCGTTTTACATAATATGCTTGCATTGTTTGCAATGACTCTACATTTGTATACCCCATACAATGCTAACCCATAAATAGACCCTTGCTATGTATTGATTATTGCTCCTGCTTGTGGTGTGCTATAGGTGTGTATACTTAATTGTCGTTTATCAGTCATAATAAGAGTGGGCCACTTGGTGTCTTATATTTGCATGTCAGTGCATATGGGTATGTATTATTCAACCTACATTTTTGAATGTACCTTTGCTACTTGCTGTTTACCTGTTTCAGATGACTTTGTTGTTTGTGTCATTTGTAGAAAAACATCTTAAAACCCATCACATATGCACAATGCACACATGTCTTATACTGGCCCCTTGATGCATGCATCTTGCAGAACCTTCAATCTGTAATGTGCTGGGGACACATGACTGTGAGATGTATTTCCTTGAATATGCACGTCCTGTGTTTTTGTGACCACTTTTTCAGACATGTTGTTCTTAGTACTGTGTGAACATAGCTTGTCCATTTATCTTCCCCATATAGCTTTTCGCTAAGTGTTACACATCTATCTTGCATATATATATATATATATATATATATATATATATATATATATATATGTGTGTGTGTGTGTGTGTGTATATATTGGCATATAGGTGTGCTGTGCTTATAGGATGCTCTGCCATCATAACAGGCTGTAATACACCTGCAGTTCATATCCACACACTGTGGTAGTCATTGTAGTATTTCCGTCTGTGTGCAATTTTTTTTCTGATGTGTCGTGTAGTCTCCTGAATTACATTCCATAGTTCCTGCATACTTTTTAATGCACAGGCCTACATATGTTAATTTCTTGAATTTCTATGATATTTGGTAATGTATCTGTATAACCATGTATCATGTAAAAAAAAAACAAAGGGTGGCACCCTGTGTGGCTGTGTCGGCTCAGTCTAGAGATATGCATATTTTATCTACTTTTGCACAGAAAATCTCAATAAAATCAGTTTCTGTACTTCCAACTAAAGATACAATAACCTACAGGAGATAGAGGTTACTAGAAATTAAACAGTCAACATCTATGTTACTGGTTGGATGCCTTGAAGTCTGCAGAGCATCTGGGGCCTTCTTTGTGCACAGAGCAAAAACGGCTGTGTATTTTAACTCTTCACACTCTAAATTGCCTGAAACTGGTAAAAGAAGGTTCTGGAATATGCTGGACAAGGAAAAAGAAAAGAGATGTCAAAAAATAAGGAAAAGAGGATGCAGAGCAGGTATTGATATAAAGTTAAATGCAAATCCCTGCATGCCTGTACTACCAACTATACTGTTAGCTAATATGAGGTCACTGGATAGCAAGACTGGCTACTTGAGACTGGAACTCTCCAAAAAGAACAAGGCGAGAAATACTTGTTTATTTTTGATTAGTGGGATGTGACTGCATGGCAAGATAAATGATAGTGCAGTAAACATAGAGAGTTTACCTTGTTTTGTGCAGACAGAAAACATACACTGTGTGGAAATGCCAAAGGAGGTGGAGTCTGCATCTATGTTAACATAAGATGGTGCTGCAACTGTGAAATCATACTATCACACTTCTGTGAGAATTAGGAGTTCCTGTCTATTAAATATAGACCATTTTACTTGCCCAGGGGGATGAATGGGGGCAGTGTAACAGTGGTGTATATCCCACCTAGTACTAATACCACTGAGGCTCTAAATTAATTATGCAATCACATTGGTGATCTGCAGTGCAAATATCCTGGCTTTGTACATGTGGTAGCGGGTGACTTTAATAAAGTACATCTGAAAGAAATACTCCCACACTACCACATTCCTGATGATGGGTGATAATATCCTGGACAAGGTGTAGATAAACTTAAAGAAAGCTTACAAGGCAGTGCAACTTCCACAAATAGGAAACTCTGGCCACTGTACCATCTTGCTATCACCAGCCTACAAACCTGAACTGTTTAGAGAGAAACCCATGAAGAAACAAATCAAGGTATTGCCCAAGAGACCTGTGGAGGCCTCCAATACTGCTTTGAAAGAACCAACTGGGATATGTTCAAGGAGGCAGCCACAGTGATTCAGCATCTGAACATTGATGAATACACTGAGGTAGTGATGGCATACATTTCAAACTGTGTTGATGGGGTAACAAATATCAAGAGTATCACAATTAGAGCTAACCAGAAGCAATGGCTCATCCCTAAGGTATATGAACTTCTGAAGGAGAGAAATACAGCTTACAGGGCTAAGGATAAAGCAGCCTTAAGTGTAGCAAGAGGTAATCTGAGGAGGGGTACAAAGGAGGCTAAGATAGAGTATGGCAGAAAGGTGCAGAGCCACTTTAAAGACATGAAGGATGCTAGGAGACTATGGCAAGGCATACAGGAGATCAGTGCCTACAAAATCAGGTCAACACATTGTGAGGACAGCATCAAATTCCTTTAGAGTTTGAACATCTTCTTTGGTAGATTTGAGGAAAGAAATAACAGGATGGTACTGATGCTACCCACTGATGAGAAGGATGCATTACTCAGCCTCAGCACAGAGGAGGTAAGAAAAGACCTAAGGAGAATGAACCCTAGGAAGGCTGCTGGCCTAGACAGCATACTGGGCAAGGTGTTAAAAGGCTGCGCTGATCAACTATGGACAGTGCTCAAGGAAATATTTAACACCTCTCTTTCCATGGTTAAAGTACCCTCATGCTACAAGGAAACTAACATAATCCCACTACCTAAGAAAACCACTCCCTCCAGCCCTAACAACTACAGACCAGTCACTCCGATATCCACTGTTATGAAATGTTTTGAGCAGCTGATGAAAAAGCATTTATCATCATTCCTACTTCTTGATTTTGACCCTCTGCAGTTTGCATACAGAGCTAATCAGTCCATGGCTGATGCCATATCAGTAGCACTACACATCTCCCTTGAGTATTTAGAGGGCAAAGACAACTATGTGAGGATGCTTTTCATAGAATTCAGCTCTGGATTTAATACAGTAGTACCAATGCAGCTGATAGAAAAACTGGCATATATAGGAATCAGTAAACATCTCTGTAACTGGATCATGGACTTCCTGACTGTGGACCACAGCAGATGTGTTCGAGTAAGAACACATCAAACTGCATCATGATTAATACCAGAGTTTCACACAGATGTGTTCTCAGCCCACTGTTATTACCATCCTGACCCATGACTGCTATGTTAAGCACATGTCCAACCATAAAATCAACTTTGCTGATGACACCACAGTCATGAGGCTCATCACAAAGGAGGATGAAAGGGTGTACAGAGAGAAGATGGCATCTCTGATCAGTTGGTGTGAGTGGAACAACCTTGACATGAATGTAATCAAGGACAAAGAGATTATCATCAACTTCATGAAAAGGAGAACAGACCATCCAGTGCTCAAGATCAATATTGAGAGTATGGAGAGGGTTAAGAATACGAAATTCCTGGTTGCACACATATTAGAGGATGTCTTGTGGTCAGGAACCACCAGCCAGCTGGTCAAGAAAGCACACTAACGTGTCCACTTTTTGAGAAGGCTGAAGAAAACTAAGCTTCCTCCTCATATCCTCTTCACCTTCTATAGCGATGCAGTAGAGAGCATCCTCACCTGCAACTTCACAGTGTGGTTTGGAAGCTGCACAGTTACAGATAGGAAAGTGTTACAAAGAGTAAAGGCTACCAAAATAATACAGGGCACCATGCATCAATTTGTTTAAACATCTGGCATTGAGCAGAAGGTATCTCAGCATCTGGTGCTGGAATACAAGATTCAATAACAGTTTCTACCCCACAGTGATTAGACCTCTGAACTCGGGCACTAATCCTAGGGGTCAGGACATATACTAAGTCAGTTTTTATTTGTGTGATATATACTTATATATATTCCAAGTATGTGCAATATTTATTTATTACTTTATATCCATAGTCAGTAATATTTAACCCACTCAAGTGTAATATTAGAGAAATAACTTAGGCATTGCTCAATCTGTAGTGTGTTTTGCATTACTTTAAATGAGGTAGATTATTTAACTTAGAGGAGGGTATTATTTTCATATTTGAGTGTTTGGTAAATGTCTCTGCTCTTTTTTTATGTGTATAGGGAGTAGTGATGTATTTGTTAGTTATGTTAATTCCTGTCCTTGTATGTACTGTTTTACTTTCCTGTGTAATCTCAAGAACTGAGCTGATGCACAAAACTTTATTTAGGCTTCACGTGTAATTCTAAATGACAATAAAGATTACTTTGACTTTTTTCTGTATTGCACATTAACATTACATACCATTGGTAGGGATATGCATGCTGAACATTCTTTATGTTCCACTTGGATGGTATAATCGCATGTCACATTTTTACATTACTTAAAACATCTGTGCTACCTGTGGTATGTAATGTCTCTGTGATGACAGGATCCCATTTCTCTGTTCCAACTTTGTGGCGTGCATACTTATTGGGTTATCGCACTCCACTGATCTCTTTCACTGCAGTACTGCTGCTTGGCTCTTTGCATAGTTGTTTGTGTCTTGCATACAAACTTAGAAGTTCCTCTTCTTTGTTGCGCCTACATTTACTTTGCTGGATGCGTTTAGCCTTGCTGTTGCTTGGATTACACTTGCACTGCCAACAGCCTACTGGATAATAATGTTTACTGTTCATTGTGGTATACTGCAAGCCAGCATTCCCAGTTAATGGTCTCTGTCATATGGTTACCATCAGTCATGTTCCTCTTGGTATGACTGTCATATAGTTTGCAACATCTCAGTGCTGCTTTGTGCATCAGTACGTAATGTATTATTGTGGTGCACCAAGGCTAGTGTGCATCTCAATCCTGTTCATCTTCTTTCCTTAACCCATGTTCTGCAATCCATATGTGTGTTGTCTGTCTACCTCATTTATCCTTTATGCGCATCACTGACATTTGTCCATCCTTTAGTTTGATACATGTTATATGTTTTCCCCACCCTTTTGCCCCATCTCTTTTTTCTATGGCTTTTCCATAGGTCCCTCAACTTCTATTCTCCAAAAAAGAAAAAAGAGGCCAGTTCCCACCAAAAAAAACCCTCAGAATCTCTATCTCTGACCATCTCAGTCATCCCTCTTATGTGACCCTGTATTCACCTTCATCCTGCACCTGCATTTTTGTCTCCATATATCCTTGGGTGCATGCATTAGTTGTGTTCCCCAAACATATCCCACACCAATTGTCAGCTAAAGTTATTGCTGGAGATGTGGCTGTGAATTACATCTTCCTGTAATTTATTTATCACTTGTTTACCTGGAAAGTCCAGCTAGGATACTACCTATTTTCAGTGGAGGTCTGGGAAGAAACACTCCAAACACATGTCTTTATAATATGGGGGGAAACCAGAGCACCTGGAGAAAACACAAACAAACACAGGAAGGACATGTAGACTCCATACAGAAGATACCGCAGCTGAGATTCATACCAGAGAACCTCTTGCTGTTAGATGACACCATTAGCTGCTACATCACTGCACTGTCCAATAAATATTTTTTATATATAACTTATTGAAGATTACCATGTATTCCACAAATATGTATTACAATGCAATTTTTCCACTGTGTTTTACAATAGGATCCACAATATATTTCAAATATTGGTAGTTTAAGAAGAATATTGCTGCTGTATCCTTATATTATGTCATTGTTTTCCACATATTACAGACATGTTCATTTGTTTTTTGTATACCTGTCAAACATGTACCTTGCTAATGGGACTATATCTCTGCTTATGGACATTTTTTCATTGGCATATGTTTTTTGCCAATGACTGTCATTGTGCTGACATTACTGCTTATCTGTTGTGACTGCATTACACTGAGATATACTTTTCAAGCTGACACACATTTGCAAATTACTGGCTTTCCCATAAATCCATGTGCAACGTGACACACTGCGTCAAGTTCTACAAATCTTTTGGAATCTGGCCCCTTATGTAATGACGTACAACTTTATTTCCACAGTTCCATGAGGTTTTATGCAGTACCATTACAGGAATGAAAAGTGACCTAAGTCCTCCCCTTTTAACTTGCAAGTTAAACACAGACATGTGTGTGAAGGTCAAAATATAAGTAACACAAATGTCATACATTAAGTACAGTAGGTTAAGGTAAAACATGTCATACACATCTCCTAATGATAGCCTAGGTGATGGTTTAGTGAGTTTGAAATTTTGAAGATGGACTCTTATTAGAGCTGGATAGTGGGTTTGTTGGATTTCATGACCTACTTGATGCAGGTAATTCTACACACATTGACCTGATAGATCTGCAGGACTGGGACATTAAGTGAGGGGTCTGCTATTTGTAGTAGATGACAAAGCCTACATGAAATCTGTTGTGCTTGTTCCTGTGACTAATTATAGTACTTTCTTAAGAAGCACTTGTAGCCTCGTATGCTCTGCCCTCCTATGTCTGGATAGTACCCTGTTCTCTTTCCCTTCCAGGTCTGACTCCTTATTATTTATTTATTTAGTCAGTTGTCTCTGTTTACCAGGGAAGCCCAGCTGAGTAATATCCACTTTTAGTGGAAGCCCAGGGAGAAAAGCTCTATTTGCTTACATTGCATTTTACTAAGTTCCAGCTAAACATAGAGCAGTTATATTTCTATTTACATTTATACACAAACAGCAATTACATTTATACATTTTAAGATTTTACAGAGGTGGAAGTTACTAAAGAGAAAGCCCTCATGCAACTCATGCAACTTAGTGGCTTGTACAAGCAGCAGTTATGTATAAACTTTGTTTTGACATTTCATTGAGAGGCTGAGTGTATTCTGTTTAAGGTGAGTATTAAGGAGAAATGCTACTTGAGTCTGGTAAGTCCTAACTAGTGTACGAATGGAGGTGGCCATGGACACTTGCTGCACCACCGCACTTCACATCAGTCTGATCATGGCATTATCCTTACTCCGTGCCATTTCCATGTAGTGCTGGAAATCCTCATGTATGCCCGAAGGGTTTCTGGCCATTTCCAGCTAACTGTATGTGGCAGTGTTCTGAGCCCTAACAATGTAGCAGCACATTTGCTTGTGGCAGCCAATGCTTTATGTGTTTCCTGGGGAGGCTAGGCATATTCCTGCAAATGGCATATCTTGTTAAAGTTGTTATCATAGTCACTGTTACCTCTGAGTTTCTGCTGTCATCTTGAATGTTTTTGTCTAGGTTTGGAGATGATGGTGTAGAAGTGCATGGGTTTTATTCTTGTACAAGCTAGAGTGTAATGTCAGAATGTACTTGACTTTGTGATGTATTCTCACTTCCTGCAGAATTACTAACATTGTGGTGTGTGTGATCCTCCCATTAAATTTGGGAACTGAGTGTCACTTTTGTCAGGCTGTCTTATGAATATAACTATGTTAGTCAGCATCATTATCACCATCATCATCATCATGTTCAACAGCAGCTCTGCTGCTGATGTCCTCCAAATGTATTGCAGTACTGGAACTGTTCATTTCCTCCGCTGACCATGTATAAAATGATTTGAAAACATAATCAGTAAAGAGGTGATTTACATTACTGTATGCTGAGTAAGAAAATGTGGGATCACTTATCATGTGCATTACCTTCAAAGTCATTCTGTGTAGATGTGAAAAGTTCACCCATTAATAGCAAATGTTGTGTGTTTAATGTAATCATTCCATGTCAGCATTCAATATATATATATATATATGTATATATATATATATATATATATATATATATATATAACTGTTTTTAAACCAACTTCCTGAGCAGACAAATGTTGTTGCATACATTGGTAATAACCAGTGTCCACAGCTCCAATGATTATTCCAGTCCCATAATTTTCTTTGTCATAGTCATTCCCAAAAATGGAAAGGAGGCATTCCTCATCTCGTGTTAAATGGATGAGTGTTGGAGGACCTTCCTTGTACTGGTGTTGGCAATTGCATTCTGCTTTGCTTTGGCTCTAGTACATCGCACCATATCTTTTACCCTTTTCTTGCATTGTGTTACTGAGCAGTTCCTTCCACTGACTACATTTAAGTCTGCTACAACTTGGTTCCTAGCTTTTGCACTTTCAGCTTGTTTGGGCCTCCATTTGCAAAACAAATGTTTGACATATGCCTTAAGGGCCACCATGACGATGCAGTTGTCCACATGGCGGAAATTTTCCTTTC
The DNA here is from genome assembly GCF_019279795.1 of Protopterus annectens. Taxonomy (NCBI): domain Eukaryota; kingdom Metazoa; phylum Chordata; order Ceratodontiformes; family Protopteridae; genus Protopterus; species Protopterus annectens. Next base: position 337,446,672 of record NC_056725.1, read on the forward strand.
TCTGCCTTGATCTCTTGTTTTGCATCATAACTGCACATAAAAAACATGCCACAATCATACACAAAGAACATTTTGATGTAATCATCAGGTGAACAACACAGTAATGAAAGCATGCCTGCAATCCTCAGAAAAAAAAAAGTTAAGTGACACAAATCCCATTATTATATAGACAAGTAGAGTCTCTTTCCAGCAAGGTAACAATAGCAAGGCAAGCAGTTTGTAACACATCCATTCTTTCTCTAGACCTAACCACATTTTTTTAATCATAATGCTGTCATTTTTCATTTGGCAGTGACACTTAGAAATCTTCCATTAAAGACACATGTATTTTGAGCTAACAAAGCATCCGTGTCATTTCAGTACTTCACAATTAAATCATTGCTTTTTAGCATGTATGCACAATTACTAATGACAGCAAAGTAAATGATTGTCTCACTGATCACTGATCATTTTCACTTCTGCCATAAAGATTTTCCTTTTACAAATGACACCTTTGCAGTATTCACTAAAGTCATTGGAATACGTCCATCATATATGAAAAACAAACATTTCTTGAAGTGAACTCAATAATCTTATATAATTTTGAAATGTTTCATATTAATTTGCAATAGTTCTATGATTTTCTTTACTTTAAAAATTCTGTGATTTTCTAAATAATTTGATATCTAACTTGAGTATTCACAAGTTAATATGGTGGTTGTAAAACTTATTCATGTATGTTCAGGTTCATTTAAGTATCATGTATACAAATTAGGTAGTTCTACATTTATCTATATGAACCACAGCTATACGAGAATTTGCACGGCAACTTATCCACATGACTCGATCTCAGGTACTTGTGAATGCTGCCTTGAGTACATGTGAATGCTCTAGGTATTGTGGTGGAGTCTGCAGCACCCCTCAACTGTCCCCAGAATGATGCAGGGATGTGCAAAAAGCCTCAGTTAGTCTCTATCCTGGCCATGTTTAGAAAAGGCAAAATGGAGTTATGTGCAGTGATATTGGACAACAACGAAATATCACCCCTTCCACTCTAATACCATCTGGCACGCTTTATCACTTCAAATTATTCAACTTTTACTAAAAATATTTATTTCTACAAAAAGCATCCCCCAGAAGAAAAAAATAATAATACTCCTGCTGTGCTGCATGAGGAATGTATGAATGATACTCAGGTGTAATACTCCAAAAAGTTTGGCAAAGAAATTCACAGCAACAGTAACACTTGTAAGTACGATGATGAAAGCACTGATGATTTCATTGCAGATTTTTATCTACCATATAAATGAAATGTAAATGTATTCCTTAAAATGTTGGTGACAAAGCATTTATGGTAAAACTAAACTTGCCAATAATACCAAAACCAGGTCTCATTGCTCCTGCTGGTTTTCTGGTTTGGTTAGGGTGATGTCACATCTTAGAAGGAGTGGCTCTAAATATGTGAACCACAACTCTGTTCACACTGTCTTCATTGTGGTATTGGCACATTGAATGATGGCAGCACCTGTAAATTCATGAAGCCATGGTCCAAGATGGTCAGATAAACAGACCAAAATAATGGTCTACCTTCTAAGTGATTCATACGAGGATAAGATCTGGATGTGTATTAGGGGTTCTGACTGGAAAAAAATGATTGACATTTGGCAGGAGTTGGGAGAACATCTGCCATCACTGACAGGAATCACCCACTCTGGTCTCCAGTGGAGACACAGGTACAATGACCTATAGAATCATGGTACTGACCAGCTGGCTGATTGGGTTGACAAGTTAGCAGTCAGGAGGTCAGAGTTCTATTGTACATTTTTGTCAAAGGAAAAAACTTCAAAGATCAATACATGTAAGGTTCAGTTAAGGCATATTTAATTACTTGCTGCAAGGAGACAAAAACATGCAAATACAAGGATTTGTCTAACTACTAACAGGAAGTATGCTTATTCTTATACTGTTTTACAAGACATGGCCTTCTATGGCTGACGTAATCAACCACAACTTTCAGTATTGTTCTACAGCAGATGTTACTCAGATTTTCTGCTGACATGACTAGATTTGTGAGAAACTTTTGAGAAAAACAACCTGGCCTCGGTGGGCACTAATTCGTTTACAGGCTTCTATTGTACAGTGTTACATTTCAAGGTACTCTTCTAACTCAGATACAAGCAAATGCTGATTGCAGTTCATATTTTCAAACAGGCTTTGTCCTAATTATCTATAGCTTCTACAGCTGTGTATTTTCTCACAGCACAAACGGAACTTCTTGCCTAAGCATCATACAAGTAGTATTGTTCTATTCATTATTTTCTTAACATAAGCAGGAATCATCTGCTTCTCAGTAAATTTCCAAGGCACAAGCAAGATTTTAGCAGACAATACAAGGTCAGAAAACATCTGCAGTTTGTACAGATTTATGCAGTATGAAATAGAATATATGATTTAACCCTTTTCAAGCTCTAAATGCACTAAGCATATTACTAATACACACATCCATACATATTTTTCTGACATTTCCCCCCTTTTAATACTTTTATTCTACTTTCAAAATAAGCATAAACAATTTGTTTTCTTCTCCTAACCTCTTCCAATTAGGATTTGCAGTTAAGAGAGTCATTCAGTTTAAACTCATGAAAGCATTTTCAATCTTTTAACAGTTTTTCAAACTCAGTACTTTGGTATAATGGTTCAGAAACTGACATGTCTATAAAGTATTTTATCAGTCTTTTCATGCAGGGGATGCCACAACAAACACATACTCCCAGTAGGAGCATTCCTACACAAATGGCAATCAGGATGTTCATTAGGATGGTACCCCACCCCCCCAAACCATTTCTGGAAAAAGTCCGTCAGTGGGTTTGGGCTTGGTTTGGTTATGGCCGACACTTGCTGAATTAACTCAAGGTGATTGTCTATCTCATGTTTATGGTCAGGAATATATGAACAGCATTCTTCTTGGATTAAAGCACAAGTACCACCTATCACTGCTAGGGTGAAGTCGAGAGCCATGCAGCTTTGAAGCACTACAGTTTTCATAGCATTCAGTTCATCAGTCACCAATTCAAGAGTGGAAAAAGTTGCATTACTCATTACTTCGAGAAGTTTCAACAGTTTTCTCAGCTCCCAGATCGATTTCACTGCTCCATATGCTGGTAATATGCCTGCCCACGATATAACGCTATCACTCAAGTCCATATGTGTCAGTCCTTTGCCTATGAAATGATGGTCTTTCCAATGTGCATCGATTTGTCCCACTGGATTTACAGGTTTCTTGATGACCTCACGGACATTTCAAAATTTTCCTCGAGGCAAAATTGCAGTGTGTCGTATGGCCGGAACCAGGTTACCCAAAAAACAACTGCCAGACCAATTCTCAGGTAACCATTCGTATGCCTTTCTGCCACACACAAAATAACAGTCCTCTACTTTAGTAGTAACTTTGCTCTGAATATACACTCGCCCTGCATGAAACATTTTTCTATCAGTTATAGACAGTTGTTTGTAAAGAACAGAATTATGTTTTACTTCATCAAGTGTTTTGTGCATCAATCCAAGAAATGAATCATAATTTGTATTACAATAAAGATCTACATTGTTACCTTTAGTGTAACATTTATAAGGAACAATCACATTGCAATTGCTCCAACCCACCTGAACAATATCATTTTTATAAAAACACACAGTTCCCTTTTGTGGAACAGACAAGTGCAATGCTATTTTATCTTCTGATGTAATGGTTGAGGTATCATAAATCAAGTTCTCCCAGGTCTCATTGACCCCTAGGGGGACTCTAGTCATTAATAACCCCCCGTATGCTGTCGGCAAAGCTGTGCAAATCCAGCAATTCGAAACATTGAAAGTCTCAGCATACACATATTTAATTGCCTGGTAAGTGTTAAAGTTTGGATGCCAGTCTATGAGTAACGCTTCACGTTTATTCAGTTCAGTCTGTGTGGCTGGGAAAAAGAAAGGCCACAACAAAAAGATTATTGTCACTAGCACAGTTAACAGGATAATTATGCAATACTTCTGAGGAAAGGGTTGTTCTGCATTCCTGTTTCTTCTGGACTCTATCATTTTTACTCTTGGCATGTGACAAGATTTTTGTCCATTTCAAAGTTTTTGACTAATTTACAGTGCCTCAGGTGGATCCAGGAGGTGCGCTCCACTATCTTGACTGCAGTGGGTGTCGACAGAAGCACTTGATATGGACCTTCCCACTTTGGTGATGCCCAATTCTTTTTCTTTACTGTCTTCACCCAAATCCAGGTTCCAGGGGACACTGCCACTTCTGACGGTCTGGTTCGTTCTTTATCTGAAACAGAATTTGACTGCAACAAATGTTTAGAATTTAACAAGTTTCGCATATACTCAGCTAGTGTACTGTCAGCTTCCTGGTCTGCGGGCATGAGAGATTTCCACTGAGGTATATAATAAGCCCTTCCAAATAATTTTTCAAAAGGAGTCAATCCTTTTGCATTCGGAACAGTTCTCATGCTCAACAGTGCCAGGGGCAGACAGTACACCCAATTTCTTTTTGTTTCTACTATTAACTTCCTTAGCTTATTCTTTAAAATCCCATTATGCCTCTCTACTAGCCCTGCAGATTGTGGGTGATACGCACAATGATTTTTTAAAGAAATACCAAAATGTCTACTTAACTGTTGTATGGTCTGGTTTCCGAAGTGTGTGCCATTGTCAATGTAGATCCTTTCTGGAATGCCGAATCTAGGGATGATTTCTTTAACAAGAACTTTGGCCATAGTTGCCGCGTCTGGATTTTTAGTCAGAAAGGCTTCCACCCATCTGGAAAACATATCTACAATGACAAGACAATACTTCTTATTTTCACATTTATTCAACTTTATGAAATCCATACAGATAGTATGAAACGGATATGGTGGTGTAGGGAAACCCCCTTGCTTGGGCTTTAACGCCCCTTGTGCATGATGTTTATTACAAACATGGCATACCGAGCAGAATTTTTTAGAGTAATTTAAGAATCCATATGTCGTGAACACTTGGTTCACCAGCTGTACTATCCCCCCTGTTGAGACATGGCACTGCCCATGGCTCAACAAAGCTGCATATCTAAACAAATTAGATGGCAATATCGGTTTCCCTTCTTTAGAGATGTACAGCCCCTTTTCGAGAATTGCTCCTTGTTTTACCCATCTTTGTTTTTTCAACTTGCGTAGTAAGTGTCTGCATTGTCTTTAACATTTCTAAGTCTAAAATCTCAGATGGTTGTAATTCCTCATTCAAAAGAAATACTTCTGAAGCTGCCTGCTTTACAGCTGTATCAGCTCTCGCATTACCTTTGAAATCCTGTCCTGCTGCTTGGTATGAGCTGTGCATTTACAAATAGCTACTTTCTGAGGTAACTGAATAGATTCTAAAAGATCTAAAATAAACTGTGCATGATTGATTGGTTTGCCAGTAGATGTTATCATTCCTCGATTTTTCCACTGTTGCGCAAAAACATGTACAGTAGAAAAAGCATACTGGCTGTCAGTAAAAATGTTCACATATTTACCCTTTGCTAAGGTACATGCCCGTGTCAAGGCAATCAATTCTACTGCTTGTGCATATAAATTGTGTGGTAAAGATTTCGCTTCTATAATGTCAGTATCAGAAAATACTGCATATCCTACTAGGTTCTGTCCTGCAAGACCCCTTTTGCATGAGCCATCCACCTAGTATGTCACCTCGGCATCATCCAAGGGAACATCCATAAGGTCTTTTCTAGGCAGTGTCTTTTGCTCGATCACCTGCAGGCAGCTGTGTGGTGTGCCATCTGCAGGGGTTGGGAGCAAGGTAGAAGGGTTCAAAGTCGTACATCGTTCAATTGTCATATGAGGTTGGCTCAACAATATAGTCATACAGGAAAGATGCCTAGCAGGGGAAAGATATGCTGCCTTCTCTTGCAGTAAAATAATCGCAACTGCATGAGGCACTCTCAATGTGAGGGTGGAACAAAACTACTGAGGCCGAAGCCTGTACTGCCATTGCAGCAGCAACTACTGCTTGTACACAGTGGGGTAAAGACCGTGCCACTGGGTCCAGATGAGATGAATAATAAGCAATAGGGCATTGCTTGTCCCCATGCTGCTGTGTTAACACTGATGTCATATAACCTTGTTTACAATCTACAGTTTGGAAAAAAACATTTATGATAGTTTGGTAATCCCAAAACTAATGAGGACGCTATTAACTGTTTTAGTTTGCAGAAAGCAGATTCTGCTTCTGGTGTCTATTGTAACAAATCCTGTGCTGCCATAGACTTTTTATAAATAAGATTAGTCAATGGTGCAGATTCCAAGGCATAGTTTGGAATCCAACTCCGACAAAAATTAGTCGTACCCAGGAAGGACATAATTTCCTTCTTGGTAGTGGGTTTTGGTGCTTGCAAAATTGCTACTTTTCTGCCCTCGTCTAATGTCCAACCCTCCTTGGATATTACATATCCTAGGTATTTAACTTGTTTTTTTCCAAAGCTGCAGTTTATTTTTGTTTACTTTATGTCCTTCAGTGGCTAAAAATTGTAATAGCGCTAAGGTGTCTTCTTTACAGTCTTGCTGGGTGGGGGCCGCCAGCAGGATATCGTCAACATAAAGCAAAATCTGGCTACCTCTTGGTGGGATAAATCCCTCCAACTTGCTTGCCATTTCTTGTGAGAATATTGTTGGACTTTCACAATACCCCTGTGGTAGTCGCGTATATGTATACCTTTTCCTCTGAAATGTGAATGCAAACCAATACTGGCTGTCAGGGTGCATCGGTATCAAGAAGAATGCATTGCTGATATCTACCACAGAAAAATATTTCTGTTGAGGTTTTAAATCATTCAACAGGGTGTGTGGGTCTGGCACCGTAGGTACCCTTGGTATTACTGCGTCATTTACAGCTTGTAAATCTTGGACCATACACCACTCTTCATTGGCTTTCTTAACAGGAAATAAGGGTGTGTTACATGGTGAATCAGGAGATTCCACCAGCACCCCTTCCTTAAGTAAAGCTGCTATAATAGGTTTGATTCCTACCTCTGATTCTTCTCTTAAGGGATACTGTCTTTTTTGTGGTCTAAATGCTGACTTTGGCATAATAGTAACTGGTCCCACTGTACGAATAAGTCCTACATCTGATTTTCCTGTTGACCAGAGAGATTCTGGTATATTCTGTAAGGCATTCTCGTCCTCCTTCAATAGGAGTGCTAATCAACTGTCCTTGCTAGACTGCAAGTGCACAGCTGGGTGGGTCTGAGTTATCCAATTCAGCTTCTGCATTTGTATTCCCTGTTCTGACAGTTCTAACTCTGTCTGTTTTTCCCATCTCATAACTTTTTCTCCTAAGTCTACCCATTTTACATTCTTGTCCTTTGTTAAGCTAATGTGTGGTAATCGATTTGATTTATAGAGGGCAAAGAACTCCTGGGGCAATGAACAGCTGGCTACACTGTTCCCTTCCATGTCCCAGTACAGATTACGTAGTATCAATCTGTTTGCATGATTTCTAAACAATTCTTGCTCATATTCCTTATCAGGTCCTGGTGTGTTACAATAATACAGAGTACAGTGCAACAAATGCTGTTTATCAATGTCAAGGGAGGGGAACTTGCTGATGGCTACGTTCATCAGCTCTTCGGACACTGCCCCTGGACCAGTCGTAACCAACCTGACTGTACCAATAAAACATTTTACCCTCCATTTGCACTGCAAAGGTATCAATTTGTCGCTGTGCTTCCATACCCTGCATAGTCTGAACTACTGCTATACCAAATAGCTGCATAAGGTCTCTGCCCAAGAGGTTTACTGGGCATTTTGCAGAAACAACAATTTTGCTTTTCTGGATCAATCCTGAAACAGGATCAGTTATCACAATATTATGGGAGAAGGGCTCCCGATACAGCTGTCCATTAGCTGCTTTCACTAATATGTAATCAGGTGACTCTGAGTTCTCTGGCAGTTTGGAGGGATGTACCAGAGTCCGTGATGCTCCTGAGTCACACAAGAATCTGACTTCCCTCCCTTCTACCAGGAGTGTAACTTCTGGTTTCGTGTCTGCTAAACAGAGCTCTAAGCTCAATAAAGCCAAATTTAATATTTCATTTTCTTCACTATCCATGACTTCCTGCACTTCCTCTATTTCTTCTGTCACATTCTCTACTCCCTCTATCACATTCTCATTTCTCCCTTCTTTGCTATTCCCTTCTAGTAATTCCTGACTATCATATAGTCAGTCCTCACCCTCCTTATCTTCCATGGTTGCTTTCTTGTTTTTCTTGTAATCCCTTGCCAAGTGTCCCTTTTTACCGCATTTAAAACATTCACCCCTTTTCTTTCGCCCTTCAAAGTCCTCTGATTGCTGATCAGATTGTTTGTTTCCCTGGGCATTTCTCTTGCCCTTTTTCCCGGACTGTACTACATAAACTTCTGCTCCATCTTCTACAGAAAATACTTGGGCTTTCTTTTTCTTTTTGCTATTAAAATGCCTTTCCGCATGCCTATCATATTCAAGTAATGACTGTAACATGCTTGTACCATGATCTAACATGTGCTTTGTAATAAAGCTGCTTATGGGTGCAATACTGCCTTTCAAAAATGCATCCTTTAACTGCTGCTCATACGGGGAATCATGTGTCTGACCTTCAGGAACTTGCATTCCACAATGGTTATTAAAACATTCTAATAGTCTGGCATAATATCTATCAATAGTTTCACCTTCCTGTTGGATGCATTGATTAATGCAAGTCCAGTCTGCCCTAGGCTTCCATTTCTCAGAGATGCGGTCTGTAAGACCTTTCACTCTGTTGTCTAATTCTGCGCTGCTATGTGGGAGGGGCCTGAGTACAGCGTCACGGGGATTCCAGTCGCCACTAATCATGTGCCAATCTGGTCCCACAATTTGTCTGACTACTTTTTCTACCTCTTCTCTGTTTAAATTATAACTTAGACTCATTCCTTGCAAATCTTCTAAGAACTTTCTAAAATTAACTTTTGGATGGGGAATTCCCTCAGTGGCTTTCCGGATGTCTTCCGGAGTCCAGGGTTTATACACTAGAATAGTCAGGTTCTGACCTTCTTGCCTTGCCTGAGGATTAGGCACTTCTATAAGTGGGCATATTTCTTCTTCAATCAAAAATCATGAATTTCTACCCATTTGATATAACTCAATGTCCCCTTTTGAGTTACCTGCCCGTGTTCGAGACCTGGTCTCAACGGGATCTCTAATAAACGGTTTCGCTTTTGTAGTGTCTCTACTTACAGTGACAGCAGGATATCACAGGGGTGGACTAACTTGTTCACTTGCCTCATATTCTGGTAAGGGAGGCAGAGGGGCTGATGCTATTACTAAGTTATTGTCCTCCTTATCTAAAAACATTGCTTTTGAATTATTATTCTTTTGTTCCCTTCGGTTTACTTCCTCAATCCACCTGTGTGCCTGAGGAATTCCTAATTGACATTGCTTTTTTACCCGACCTTTAGAATCAGTTTTAAGCTGTTTGACAAGTTTGACAAGAGAGGATTTTTCTAGTTTACCATTAAATTCATACTTATTAACCCATTTTGAGTAGTATTTAATATTATCAGCACGCTGTGACTGCATGTATTTCGCGTCTTCGGTTAATGGCGAACTTTGGGATCTTTTTATACAATTATTACCCATTTTGTTCTACCCTTTTAATCGTTACATAACTTCTTATTTTTAACGTGGTACCACAGATTTTGTTATAGTCTCTTTAGAATGACTGCCTACCTGCTCTGCTTCCCTGATCTATGACAAGACAGCAATCTTTTTGTCCCTGACTTGTATAAACAAAGTCTTAACAAAATAAATACAAATCTAGTCCCTGATCTAAAACAGAAAAAAAAAGGTAGATTCACCTTACCTGAGCCTTCGTGATTGATCACCTGGTTTGAGTAAACCCATCCTTCAGTCGCAGATCAGAAAGTGGCTGGCCTCTTTTGTATGACAATTCAGTCGGAGGGCTTTCCAACTAAGAAGAACCAATGTGGTTTCTTCCCTGTACAGCTTCAAGCCACTTGGCCTGTCTGATCCAAGGCAAAGTGAGGTTTTCCGGTCCGAAGGACCAATCTGTCAAAGGAAAAAACTTCAAAGACCAATACACGTAAGGTTCAGTTAAGGCATATTTAATTACTTGCTGCAAGCAGACAAAAACATGCAAATACAAGGATTTGTCTAACTACTAACAGGAAGTATGCTTATTCTTATACTGTTTTACAAGACATGACCTTCTATGGCTGATGTAATCAAACACAACTTTCAGTATTGTTCTACAGCATATGTTACTCATATTTTCTGCTGACATGACTAGATTTGTGAGAAACTTTTGAGAAAAACAACCTGGCCTTGGCGGGCACTAATTCGTTTACAGGCTTCTATTGTACAGTGTTACATTTCAAGGTACTCTTCTAACTCAGATACAAGCAAATGCTGATTGCAGTTCATATTTTCAAACAGGTTTTGTCCTAATTATCTATAGCTTCTACAGCTGTGTATTTTCTCACAGCACAAACGGAACTTCTTGTCTAAGCTTCATACAAGTAGTATTGTTCCATTCATTATTTTCCTAACATAAGCAGGAATCATCTGCTTCTCAGTAAATTTCCAAGACACAAGCAAGATTTTAGCCAACAATACAAGGTCAGAAGGCATCTGCAGTTTGTACAGATTTATGCAGTATGAAATAGAATAAATGTGTTAACACTTTTCAAGCTCTAAATGCACTAAGCATATTACTAATACACACATTAATACATATTTTTCTGACAATTTTATTTTTTTAATTTGTTTGGTTATATGAATTATAGGGTTATCAAATTAACTGTGAGAAGGTTGCATAACTGAAGGCATTTGCCAGAAAAAAACTGCAAATGCATATCTATAATGTTATAACAATGAAAAAAGCATATGCATATATGTACACAGAACTGCATCTATATACAAATATAGTGAATATTTATGTGATGATCATCTGTATAAATGCAAATATATGATTAAAGAAATATAGGTAAGTATGCTTATATATGTCTGTAAATTACAGCTATACATCTGCATGAGTACACTTACAGCTATTTATTATGTATATAAATATCCATTTATTCATAAACTGAGTATATTTGCATCGCCACATAATAGTCACAAAAAATTGCATTGCTACATAATTTCATTTACAGCATTTATCACTTTAATAGTTGAAGTACTTTCAGATAGTTTTTATAAAGAGAATATTTTGTTTGTGTAGGCCAGAAAATAACTATTAGTATAGTGCTTGAATAAGACAGTGCAGATTGCAACATGGGAGAGGCAGGCTACCTCTCTGCAGAACCATCATTACCCACCAAGTATTAATGTCTATGATCCAACATGCACACAATTCCACTATTGGTACATCTGGTGTGGTCCTGCTAGTCAAAACAAAGCCTTGAACTCACAGTCATACTCGTTCACCTCCACATTGTGCTGTTACCCCATCAATCTTCTCTGTGGACCAACCTAGGCTATATGCCTCTGTACATGGTCAGGGAAGAGCTAACCATGATGTGATACATCAAAGAGGTTGCCGAGAGTGCATTAGAGTGTGTCCAACAGTGTCATAAACATAGTTGTTTTTACTGTGATATATATTTTTTGTGGTTATTAAATGTTCAGCTGTTGTTTCTCTTTTTTCATGTTTTTCATGTTTTTATATTGTAGAGATAGGAATGTGTAGCACTGATGTGTGTCGCTTATTGTTTTCCATACTGTGACACAACAATCTGAGTGTGTATGCATACCTGTGTCAGTTGTGCCCAGAGACGATGATCCCTGTTGTGCCACATTTGCTTATCTTTATATTACAATATATTATAATTATGGTGTTATATCTGATGCTTAGTTTGTATATATAATGGTAATTACTATTAGATGCTATTTCTGCTGCTGTGGTGGGGCAACACCTAACAGTCAATGTTAATCTGTGTATTCATGTATGTGTGGCTTGTAATGGCTCAAAGTAGTGGGTCAAATGCTGCCATGTTGCCTGGGCCTGCACTTGTGGTCACACCCTATGTTGCCTATGTCTGTGTCTTCTGTCCCCCTATGTCCTCTTCAGACATTGGGTGCTCCTAGGGTAGTTCACCCACATCTGCCACTGGAAGACCACCATGTGCACACTGTTAGCATCTGTGCTACCTTCTCAGATAAGTATGCAGTGCACTCCTGGATGTTTCCAGGCATCTGAGCTGAGCCTTTATTATGCCAAACATACATTCTATTGTATATTTGGTTGTTGTGTGTGCTTTATTGTAGGCCTCCTGTGCAGGGTTAGAGGGCTCATGGTACAGTATTATTACCCCACTCAAGTGGATATCCACAGTCACCTGTTGTGGGGAATGACAACGCATTTGGTCAGAATGGATATTGCTGTGAGGGGTATCCTTAACTTACATCCTAGCTGCCCTCCTGTACTTACCCAATAGTAGCCCTTCAGGTATTACATGATGCAGGAATGCAGCCCTCAGTCCACTTTTCCTCCATATGACAATATTATGAACACTTCCAGGGTGTGTTGCAATGATGTTTGTTATGCTGCCATCTACTGCTCACACAGCCTGGCAGCTGATGGATGGCTTTCCATTTCTATTTATGTATTGACCTGTTTTAGGATACACTGGTGCCTTGATAGGTATGGGTGTACAATATATTGCACTGAGTACATGGGAAAGTTTGTGCTGCTGTAAATCTAGTGCATTACAGTTCTCTGCTCCATGGTGTTTGGTTGGGAAGTGTATATAGTTATCAACCTTGCTGCACATTGCTCACAAAAATTTTGCCGGGATACGACTGGCAGCTGTCTGTGACACTTCCACAACATCCCCCATGTATCTCTGGAATATCCCAGGTGCAAGTGCACCCAGACTGAGACACACTTTCGTTTTGTGGGAAATAGGGTTACTTGCATGGTCTGTACAGACGTGTGGGGCACACATGTTGCAGACAGCCTACATCATTTGTCTGCCTAGCTAGTACCTATAGATTATTTGCTGAGTTGACAATTGGCTTACTTGCAACATTGCTCTGACTCTAGGTAGCTGACTTCTAAGGTGCACAAACATAGCCTCATTTATGCCTTGTATCACTGCAGCTTGTTGGAGTTCATTAACAATAGCAGGTTGCATTTTTATGGGTTTTTTTTGTTCTTTTGCTAAGGAATTTGGCAAACACAGAAGTATTACCTTGTATTCCTTGGGGTCTGTAAAGCATATGCAAAGGATTACAGAAATAGAGTCTGCATGGAAATTTGCAACATTTAAGTTGTGTTATGTGCACATGTGGTTTGGAATCAAAAAGGCATGCACAGAATCCTTAATTATCCTTTGCTGCATAGCTAAGTACTCAGACTGCCTTCAGTGTGCCTTCTGAAATCATATCTGCAACAGGTGCTCTTATGTCTTCCTTCAGCATGCTGTGCTATCTGTAAATAGCTTCAATGAACTTTACTGAATTTAGACTGTTTACTATGTACACAATTGTTATAATTTTCCTTTGTCTTTACTTATTCTAAACATTTTGATAAACCACAGTCTTCCTGCTTAAGCTATTAGAAAGAACGTTGTACTTCAAATGAGTGTATCTTTTTCATACATTATTATTTTATTAATAACTAAAGGAGAATTATGATAGTTGTTTGTGATTTGGCTGCATCAATAAATTGACATTGTTAAAAATAAAGAGTCATTAAGCTGATGTCACAGAAATAGCACAAGCAGAGACAATGATGTTTTGTGGTGGGAAATGGAAAAAAATGTGCAGAGTGTAACTTTCATATCTGAAAGAAAAATAACACATAAGCATAAATACAGTGGATATAAAAAGTTTACACACTCCTGTTAAAATGCCATGTTTTTGTGATATAAAAAAATGAGACTACAATAAATAATTTCAACACTTTTCCCACCTTTAATGTGACTATAACCTGTAGAATTCAATTGAAAAACAAACATATCTGTTAAAGGAAAAATATAAAAAATAAAAAATGTACAATAAGCTGGTTGCATAAGTGTGCACACTCCTAAACTAATACGTTGTTGAACCACATTTTGATTTAATTATAGCATTCAGTCTTCTTGGGTACACACCTGCCATCAATTAAAGAGACTCTGATTAACCCCAAATAAAGTATAACTGTCCTAGTAGGATTTTCCTGACATTTACTCAGTTGCCTGCTACAGCAAAAGCCATGGTACGCAGAGAGCTTATAAAGCATCAAAGGGATCTTATTGTTGAAAGGTATCAGTCAGGAGAAGGGTACACAAAATTTTCCACAGCATTAGATATACCGTGGAACACAGTAAAGACAGTCATCAAAAAGTGGAGAAAATATGGGACAACAGTGACATTGCAAAAAAATGGACGTACCTCCAAAATTGATGTTAAGACAAAAGGAAAACTGGTCAGGGAGGCTGCCAAGAGACCTACAGCAATACTAAAGGAGATGCAGGAATTGCTGGCAATTAATGGTTGTGTACTACATGTGAGAACAATCTACCATATTCTCCATATGTCTGGGCTATGGGGTAGGGTTACCAGACAGAAGCCTTTTCTTATACAGAAAAACATCCAAGCCTAGCTAAAATTTGCAAAACAATACATCAAGTCTCCCAAAAGTATGTGGGAAAATGTGTTATGGCCTGATGAGATCAAGGTTGTACTTTTTGGCCACAATTCCAAAAGGTATGTTTGGTGCAAAAACAACACTTTGCATCAACAAAATACCACCATCCCCACAGTGAAGCATGTTGGTGTCAGTATCATGCTTTGGGGTTGCTTTTCTTCAGCTAGAACTGGGGCTTTAGTCAAGGTGTCCAAATAAAAAGAAAAAGCGAACTGACCATGGCTGTTGAAAATAATGAAAGGTTTATTAGAAGTAAGCGCTTTCACGAAAAATAGCAAATCGCTTCATCAGACTCTAGTAAAACCACACAAACTCTGAAATTTAAAATATTGCATATCCAATCAGGAAGCTGCTCATCAATGACATCATTAATTAAGCTCTATTAACTAAATACGAATATAGACAAGATGTTCATATATAAAGTGTACATCACATTAAATAACTAGACACACAGGATGTTCATATATAAAGTGTACATCACATTAAATAACTAGACAAACAGGATGTTCATATATAAAGTGTACATCACATTAAATAACAAGACAAACAGGATGTTCATATATAAAGTGTGCAACACATTAAATAACTAGACAAACAGGATGTTCATATATAAAGTGTACATCACAATAAATAACTAGACAAACAGGATGTTCATATATAAAGTGTACATCACATTAAATAACTAGGCAAACAGGATGTTCATATATAAAGTGTACAATACATTAAATAACTAAACAATTTTTCATCTATACCTCAGAGACCTTACTTTTAGTAGCTCCTTTTATAAAAATAGATAAATAAATGTATATATTTCTTAAAAATATAATATTTATACATGTTGTATTTATTACGTTTAAATAACTTAATAACATTCCATCAATGCCTCAAAGGCGTTGCTTTTAAGAATGGTTTTAATGATACTGCACTATTGAGACCTGGGAATCTATCTGCCTTTAATAATATTGATTTTTGTTCAACTTGTCCCACTCTATTGTTTAATATCTCCCCCACGGATGTTAGGTTCAATTATCCCAAGTGCCATAAAATTAAAAACATGTTCTGAACCATTAGACTGAACATGCTGAGATAAAACACTGGTTTCTTTGAAATCTGCTATATCTCTGATATGTTCCTGTAGGCGTTCCTTGAGCATCTTGGTGGTTTTCCCCACATAAAAAGCATGACAGTTTTTTCAAAAGCTAAAATAAACTAAAAAGTGGGTCCTGCAATCTGCATATAAATCTATGTTGATACTAAAACCAATTACTGGGTGATGGAAAGAAGATTTGCTATATAGAAAATTGTATGCTGTACATCTCCATGGAAATACACCAGTTCTTTGTGATAACTGCCTCTTCCCATAGCTGTTAAGAGATAGCATATAACAAAGTTGTCTTTTTAACGATTTCTTGTTTTTAAAAGAGAAGCAGGGTCTATTATCTATTAATCCCCCTAATTCATCAATGGATCTCAGGATATTCCAGTTTTTCTCAAAGATCTCACATAACCTCTTTGAGTCACTAGAATAAGTCATTGGAAATCTAACCTTGTTATTATATTTCTCAATAGCTTGTGTTTCATGATTACTATTGCTTGAAAAATAGGGATAACCTCTAGAACTACATCCATTATACATTTCTTCAACACTCTTATCTATTTCTTTTTTGTTATATCATCTCTGTTTAAATTCATCCTGTAATAAAGTCACAGCTTCCTCTAAGCCTTCTTGTGTATTTTGTAACCTGCTCATGCGCATGAATTGTCCCTTTAAGACATTCTTATAGACATGTATAGGGTGCAAGCTATTCTTGTGTAGAATGCTGTTTTGTGACTGGATTTCCTGTAAAGACTGGTTACCATTTCCTTTAACATTGTCTTATGGATCTTTACATCTAGGAATTCTATCGCCTGCTCAGAGTAATGATAAATAAATCTTAAAAAAATCAGTTGAATCTTGTAAATATTGAACAAATGTCTCCAAGCTATCAACACTCCCTCCCCAAAGCAAAAAAACATTGTCTACAAAACGAGTATACCATAAGATGTCATTAGAAAAATTGCTCTGTTCCAGGAATAATTCCTTTTCCCATCAGAACAGTGTTAGGTTGGCATAGCTATTTGCACAAGCTGTGCCCATAGCTATGCCAACCTTTTGAAGATAGAAATTTTCATCAGAAATAAAAACATTGTTCTGAAGAATAATTTCCAATAAACTACATATCAATTCATTTTTAGCAGTGTTGTACATATTTTTATCATTGAGCAAGTCTCTTATACTTTCTATACCCCAGTCATTAGGTATAGCAATGAATAATGAGACGATATCCATGGTAACAAAAATAAATTCTCTTTCAATAGTGTTTACCTTATCATAAACTAATTTAAGGAAAACTTTTGTGTCCTTTAAAATAGTATCACAATTCCTAATATAGGATGTAAAAATTTTTCAACATAAATAGAGAGGCTTCCAGTAGCCCATCCTCTACTCGAGACAATAGGTCTCATCAGTGGGCAATTCATATTTTTAGGTATTGTAGGATGTTCAACCTGGAAGTAGTTAAAAAGTTCCCTACACATGTCTGTAAGAATGTCTTAAAGGCACACTTCATGTGCATGAGCAGGTTGCTCAATTCAAGCAATAGTAATTATGAAACACAAGCTATTGAGAAATATAATAACAGGTTTAGATTTCCAATAGCTTATTCTAGTGACTCAAAGAGGTTCTGTGAGATCTTTGAGAAAAAATGGAATATCCTGAGATCCATTGATGAATTAGAGGGATTAATAGATAATAGACC
Source organism: Protopterus annectens (assembly GCF_019279795.1). NCBI lineage: Eukaryota > Metazoa > Chordata > Ceratodontiformes > Protopteridae > Protopterus > Protopterus annectens. The sequence continues at coordinate 337,464,135 of NC_056725.1, forward strand.
CTGCTTCTCTTTTAAGAACAAGAAATCGTTAAAAAGACAACTTTGTTATATGCTATCTTTTAACAGCTATGGGAAGAGGCAGTTATCACAAAGAACTGGTATATTTCCATGGAGATGTACAGCATACAATTTTCTATATAGCAAATCTTCTTTCCATCACTCAGTTCTTGGTTTTAATATCAACATAGATTTCTATGCAGATTGCAGGACCCACCTTTTTAGTTTATTTTAGCTTTTGAAAAAAACTGTCATGCTTTTTATGTGGGGAAAACCACCAGGATGCTCAAGGAACGCCTACAGGAACATATTAGAGATATAGCAGATTTCAAAGAAACCAGTGTTTTATCTCAACATGTTCAGTCTAATGGTTCAGAACATGTTTTTAATTTTATGGCACTTGAGATCATTGAACCTAACATCCGTGGGGGAGATATTAAACAATATAGTGGGACAAGTTGAACAAAAATGGATATTATTATTAAAGGCAGATAGATCCCCAGGTCTCAATAGAGCAGTATCATTAAAACCATTCTTAAAAGCAAGGTCTTTGAGGCATTGATGGAATGTTATTAAGTTATTTATACATAATAAATATGTGTAAATATTATATTTTTAAGAAATATATACATTTATTTATCTATTTTTTAAAAAAGGAGCTACTGAAAGTAAGGTTTCTGTGGTATAGATGAAAAATTATTTAGTTATTTAATGTATTGTACACTTTATATATGAACATCCTGTTTGCCTAGTTATTTAATGTGATGTACACTTTATATATGAACATCCTGTTTGCCTAGTTATTTAATGTGATGTACACTTTATATATGAACATCCTGTTTGCCTAGTTATTTAATGTGATGTACACTTTATATATGAACATCCTGTTTGTCTAGTTATTTAATGTGATGTTGTTGTTGTTGCTGTTGTTGTTGTGTCTTTTGGCTTTTTCCCAGTTAGGGGTCGCCACAGCGGAACTCCGGTCCGCTAATGATTGGCAGTTGATTTTTACGTGCTGAGTTGCCGGCCCTAACGCACAACCTTCAACGAAGGTATGCCCATTCACACATGTCTCTACAGTAGACGCTCTAGCTGAGAATCGAACGAGACAACGTCTTGCTGTGAGGCGACAATGCTACCACAGCACCATTAATGTGATGTACACTTTATATATGAACATCCTGTTGTCTAGTTATTTAATGTGATGTACACTTTATATATGAACATCCTGTTTGCCTAGTTATTTAATGTGATGTACACTTTATATATGAACATCCTGTTTGCCTAGTTATTTAATGTGATGTACACTTTATATATGAACATCCTGTTTGTCTAGTTATTTAATGTGATGTACACTTTATATATGAGCATCCTGTTTGCCTAGTTATTTAATGTGATGTACACTTTATATATGAAAATCCTGTTTGTCTAATTATTTAATGTGATGTACACTTTATATATGAACATCCTCTCTATATTTGTATTTAGTTAATAGAGCTCAATTAATGATGTCATTGATTAGCAGCTTCCTAATTGGATATGCAGTATTTTAAATTTCAGAGTTTGTGTGGTTTTACTAGAGTCTGATGAAGCGATTTGCTATTTATCATGAAAGCGCTTACTTCTAATAAACCTTTTATTGTTTTCAACAGCTGTTGTTAATTCACTTTTTCTTTTTATTTGGATGCTTTGAGGTGAAAACCGAGTGTTTACCCAGCCTGGACACTTTTTTCTTTCTTCTTTAGTCAAGGTGGAGGGAATTATGACAGTTTCAAATACCAGTCACTTTTGGCCCAAAACCTTCAGGCATCTGCTAGAAAGCGGAAGATGAAGAGGAATTTCACCTTTCATCACAACAATGACCCCAAGCATACATCCAAATCAACTAAAGCATGGCTTCACTAGAAGAAAATTAAAGTTTTGGAATGGCCCAGCAAGAGTCCAGACCTAAATCTAACAGAAAATCTGTGGGGTGACCTGAAGAGGGCTGTGCACAAGGGATGCCCTCGCAAACTGACAGATTCGGAGCACTTTTGCAAGGAAGAGTGGGCAAATATTGTCAAGTCAAGATGTGCCATGCTGATAGACTCCTACCCAAGAAGACTGAATGCCGTAATTAAATCAAAAGGTGCTTCAACAAAGTATTAGTTTAAGGTTGTGCACACTTATACAACCTGCTTATTGTACTTTTTTTTTTATTTTTTTATATTTTTCCCCTAACAGATTTGTTTGTTTTTCAATTGAATTGTACAGGTTATAGGCCACATTAAAGGTGGGAAAAGTTTTGAAATGATTTATTGTTGTCTTATTTTTTGTATATCACAAAAACCTGGCATTTTAACAGGGGTGTATAAACTTTTTTTATCTACTGTAGGTCCTGTATAGTATGTTATAAGCAGGCAAGTTTGAAACTCAATTGTAACAGCAAATTTCACCCATTTCTGATAAAGCTACATCTTGCATTTCACATTGGTCTCATAATATTCTCATCTGTCATTTCATAAATTGTTCCAAATAATTAGTCAGTGTAATAATTAGATCATAATTATATATTGTTATTATATAATAATAATTAGACCAATGCACCCACAAGCCAATACACTTGGCTTACAGTTATTTAAATTTGCAGTCAGCTGTAAACTGGGTGTTGGTATTAATTCTTTTACTGATTCACTATTTCTCCAACATGCTTTGAACTATACTAACAATTTTTGCAAGGACAATGGTCTCAAAATAAATGTGAAAAATGAAGTATAATTAATTTCGATAAACAAAACATCTCCACATTAAATGATATGGGTGATGCAGCCCACAATTCACACATTGTCATAAGAGATCTAGGCAGTCTTATTAGTAATTCTGTATGTTTTCACAATCCTGTCTCCATGGTAGTTCAGAAATTCTATCTGACTCATCTAATTTCCAAAGACACCTGATCTAGATACAAAGATATCTTAATTCCCTTTTACTAATCTCTTATCCTGGCTGCTATTTAACACAATTCCCCATTTGGCACATATCAGTCAGCTTGAGAGACATTAGACATTTCTTACTAAAAAGATCAATGGTTAATGTTGTTGGCCCACGATAGTGGACTACATACACATTGGTTTACAAAGTTCAGTGATCATGTGGTAGGAGACAGCTGTAGGTTTTATAGAACAGAACTGGAAATGGTCACACATCTTGTTGCTGGTTGTGATATACTAATGGCAGAAGAACTGTACACCGAAAGACATAATAATGTGGCAAGGCTGTCGCATTGAGGACTGTGCAAACATTATAATACTGAAGTATTGGAGTACTGAAGTAGCTGAAAAGCATTGGATACATAACCCACAAAGCATTACAGAAAATGAAGTTTATATCACATGGGATCACCCATTAGCAACAGTTCAAAAAAGAGATGCGAGAAAAATAGATATAGTAGTACATGAAAAGAATACAAAAGTAGCATTGACCATTGAAATTGCTACACCCCATGACTACAGCATCTTATATACAGAGTGACAAGAAGTCATAAAATACTAGCATTTGCAGGCAGAAATGAGGGCAGTGTGGAAGAAGGATACCCAGACAGTTCCAATAGTAGTAGGGGAAACATGTCTTATAAAAAACAATTTACAATCGTACTTAAGTATGTTACCAATACATGTAATGTGGTAGTAATGTGGTATGAATTGCAGAAGGAGTCAATACTGGGTACATTTTGGGTGCTGCAAAGAGCACTTCTGGCTAACATCAAAGAGTGAAACAATACTAATTTCATGAACTTTAATCCTACTTTGACTTAGGAAGGGGGTCCACTCCCATCACGGTATTAGAAACACAGAAGACTTGTAGAAATTAAAAAAAAAAGATCAGTGATCTGTAAATTCTAAGTTATCTTGACAATCTGGCAGCCCCTTTCTGTAATCACCATAAAAACCATACACTTGTACTCCCCAGATACAGTCATCCTGACAGAAACCTGGCTTAAACCTCACATTACCAGTGAGCAAATACTCCCTACAGGTTATGGATTACTAGGAGTAGTCCGGCTAAACAAGAAAGAAGGCGGTGTAGCTATAATATTTAAACAGCATCTAAACATCCAGACCTTAAAATCATCAGCTCCACAAATAGGCAATAAAGAAATAATATATACCATCCTCAAAATAAACCAAAACAAAACCATCAACATAATTGGATGCTACTTCCCACCTGGCCAAAACATCCCTCCACTAGAAAACCTCCTCAGCTGGTCTACCCACCATCTTCCATAAGAAACTATCATTTTAGGTGATTTCAGTATTGACTGGCAATCCTGTTCTGGCAACCATCCAGCCCATCATGTAAACCTTCATGGCTTCACCCAACTAGTCCAGTCGCCAACCAGGATAAATAAAAACTCCAGCAAGCACACTACCCTGGATTGGATACTAGTCAGTAAAAGCCCCCAGTCATATATAACAGGCTGTTTATCAGATAGCCTCAGTGATCACTCCCCAACATTCCTACTCAAAAAATACCTATACCAAGCTAAACCTGTCATCTACTGTCAAATACGTAAAAAAAAAAAAACTTTAACCCACTCACATTCATCTCATCCCTCAAAGAATGTAACTGGCATCCTCTAAAGTACCTCAGTCTTGATGACGCAGTTGAATTTTTTAATACTACCTTCCTGAGCATCCTTAATTACTATGCCCCCATAAGACTTTCCAGAATCAAAGCACAACCCTCCCCATGGCTACAAAAAACCACAGTCAGAAATGAAAAACAGGGATAAAGCCTGGGAGCAGTGGTGCAAAACCAAAACCCCTCAACTAGACAGAAATTTTTAGAACTACGCAATAGAGTCAAAAGCTAATAAAACAGGACAAATTCCAATACTACCAGTCTGCCCTAGACTCCTCCCAACACAGCCCCAAAAAATTCTGGTCCTCCATAAACTCCATCCTCCACCCAGGTAAAGTCAGTACCCCTCCTCCTAACATCCCTCACTCCTCAGAAAATATTGCTACCTCATTCAACACACACTTCATACAAACCATACTATCACTAGCTAAACAACACAACCCCCCCCTCCCTCCAACCCACACCTTCAACTAGTAATCTCCCAACTGTCTTCTCTTTTTCTCCTGTACTTACCTCCAACATAAAAAAACTCTTAACTAAACTTAAGCCCACCAAATTAGCAGCAGACAACCTCCCAAGTGAATACCTGCAAATCGCAGCTGATGCTCTGGCCTACCCAGTATCCATCTTGATTAACATCTTGATTAACCGATCTCTTTCAGAAAGTTATGTTCCCACACTGTGGAAAGTATCACATATAATTCCCCTCCACAAAGGTGGACCCTGCACAGAACTAACCAATTACCACCTCATAGCTATTCTCTCTCCACTCTCCAAAATACTAGAGAGATGCATACACTCTCAGGTCTCAGACTACCTCCTTACTAACAACCTCCTTTCCAATACTCAGCATGGTTTCTGACCAAACCATAGCACCACCACTGCCTTACTCTCCTTTACTAACACTATCCTTAAGCATAAAAACAATGGCTATCTCTCCTCTGCTACTTTCCTAGATCTATCTAAAGCATTTGACACGGTCCCACACAAACAATTTATCTCTGTCCTCAATAACCTATCCTTCTCACAATCAGTCACTGACTGGTTTTCAGAGTTAGCTGTCTGACCGCCAACAATCTGTTGTATGGAAGAATGACATATCTCCCCAACTACCTGTCTCCATAGGGGTTCCTCAAAGATCCATCCCTGGACCCCTACTCTTCTCTGTTTTCACCTAATCTAGCCTCTGCCACCAAACATGGCACACTCATACAATATGCAGATGACTCAACCATCATCTGCTCTACCCAGTCCCTACTCAAACTGCAAAAAGTCACACAGGAAGCCTTTTCCTCTGTTGAAAATTGGTTATCCAATGCCCAATTAATACTAAACCCAAACAAAACTAAACTACTCATCTTCCAACCCACCAAACATACTCAAAACAACTCTCACTTTAACATCACAGCAAAAGACAACACCACTATATACCCAACTGAACACACCAAATTGATAGGAATGGAAATAGACAATAAACAAAAATTTGACATTCACATATCCATGACCATAAAAAAAGTCCAAAAAATACTAGGAGCGTTATACAGAAATAAGCAACTTCTCACCAAAGCAGCAAAGATTTCAATAGCAAATTCCCACCTTATCTCCACCCTCCTTTATGCCTCTCCAATATATACCAACCTAAGGCAATGCGATCTAAACAAGCTAGAGACCTGCTACAACAAAATCGCCAAATTCTCCACAGGGGCATCCTACCATAGTCACCACTGTCTCTCACTTGCTGAACTGGGCTGGCTTGAATTCCCTCACCTCCTTCAATGGTATCAACTCTCACTCGCCCACAAACTAGTAAACCATCCACTAAATGTCCCATCCCTCCAGAATCTACACCAACCCTATTGCACCACCAGAACACTAAGATCCAGCAACAAAAATCACTTGCAGATCACTAAAGCCAATAACTCTGCTGGTGAAGCACTATTCTCTTGCACCATAACCAAATTATGGAACTCCCTCCCACCCACAATTACCTCCATACCATCATGCGCCCACTTCAAAACTTTACTAAAAGTGCACCTAAAAACATGCTGGCTATGCCCTTGCAACTCCCACTCTAATATCACCCACCCCATCCAACCACTACCTTTCTTTCCACTCCACTAACTACCTTGATTATAGCAAGCTCAGATGCTCATAAGCCTAGTACTTATTATACAGCAGGAACTTCTTATTGTAACATTTGTTAATGTCTGTTATGTACTTTGCAGATAAAGATTCTAGTTGTCTACTGATGTACTATGTTCTTCGTCTGTAAATATGTTGTAATTGCTATGTAAATTGTTAATCACTATGTAATCCAATGTAACTACTGTCTGTTTATTATAACTGTGGAGCTTTTCTCCCCGGGCCTCCGCTGAAAATGGACCTACCTCCAGTCGGACACTCCCGGTCAACAAATATAAATAAATAAATAAATAATCAATGTCTTGTAGACTTCTTGTGATATGCGAATGACCTTCTGAACCATGAAAGATCTAAACCTTCTTGACCTCCTATTCCATCAAGGAACAACTTGCTCTTCAAATTCTCACTTAAAGGACCTAAACTATTTACAGATAAATTAGACATATTGAGGTGCTAGAGTTACATTCTGACATACCCTCACAAAACATGCTAAGAGGGTAGCACCCTTGCCAGCTTTAAGGTAAACACAGATAATTTCATGGGCAGCCTCAAGTTCATCCTGCCCTATCATGTATTGCCCTCCATGAGACTGAAGAGAGGTTTTGAATATGGCTTATTGGTTAGATTTGTAACAATCTGTTGACTGATAGCCAAGCACTTACCTGTAAACCTACAGACCTAAAATATGCAATATCGTTAAGGCAAGCACTAACAAAAGAATGCTGCGTTTCCTCTGCAGTGCTGGTAAAAAAATACTGTAAAATGACAGTTAATGAGTCAAACATTTTCATAACCATTATTCTAAAGTAAATGATAAGCTTCTTTCTAGAATCAACCTTGATATCATAATGGATGCATTCAGCATGAAATACGATAATATTATATTTCAAGAATATCAGACTGTTATTGCATCTGTGTAACAACATGTATAAATTGAAGTGCTACTGCACAGATCATTTTAATATATGCAGTGTATTTTTCATGTCCATTCACAATTACAGTCTATGCAATGCTCATACAGGTGGCACTTTGTATTTTAATCTAGTGATTTGCTGCCTATCATTGCTATTGTTCAAATCAGTTTAGCTCACACATGCCTATGGTGGCTATTATGTCTCATGTCTGCAGCACTGTGAGCTGCCTTGTTTCATTCAAGCCTACAACGCTTGAAAGGCAGACCGCACCCACAACCACTGTTACAGTGTAGCTTAAACACAGTGTTGAATTCATGGTATTGAATTGCACAATTGAGAAGCTTACATTTGAGAAATGTATTTTAATTTATCAAGTTAAAACTTTACCTGTTTAATTTGTAAGCGTTTTCTCACATTGAAATGTAATTCAAACTCAGATTTCCATCTTTGTATTCTTCCAACCTTCAGAAATTTGACAGTTTATTTACTCAGAGCTAGAAATTTGAATGGTTTTTATATGGCTTTTAAATTGTGGTTTGATCTTATGAAATTCTTTTATTCAAGTTTCTGAGATTCTGTCAAAAACTGGAGGCAAACAGCAATTGTGATCTTCTGAAGGTCCCATTTAATAAAAAAAGAATGTTCCTACCAGTAAGTATATATATGTCTGTCAAGCTTTGACTGTCAAATTGTAAGTTAAAATAATGGCCATGTTTCTATTTGACACACACTGATTGCTACTAATAAATCATATTGCTAATCATTTAGATGTGATCTTTTGACTCCTATACTCATATCAATAACCATTGAGAAGTGATCCTTTAACTCCTATAACTCTTTTGTGTTCATACATAATCTTTCTTCCAAAACTGATAGTGACATTTTGTAAATTCTCATATCTCACTGAAAGGAAAATGGAAAGTATTAAGGCAACCATAGTATATTTCATCTTACAGCCGTTAGAAACGTACATTGACCCACAAAAAGTTATATCATTTCAATTGGGTAGTAATTATGGAACTACCTTGTTCTACAACATACTGTATACCTCCTCACTCTTCCCCAAAACAATAACCACTTTGTGCAAATACCTATAATGTTGGAATGTAAGGATAGTGAATCGAAACAATGACCATAGAAATGTATTTTGACCTGTTGCTTTTTGACCGATATGAACTGCCAAACTAGCTATATCAGTTATTGTTTCACATAAATCTTTTTCACCTTTTCATTGCCCCATTAATTTTCAGACTTCACTCTACTCACAGCTAGTTAGCTCATTTGTTCCATTTCATCTTTCAAATAGCCATCAAGATGCTTTGTTTTTCTAATGCTGGGCTATCACCTTGCAAACACACCTAGCTAAGATTCTAGGAACGGATGTGCAATGGGCTGTAATAAAAGGGTTCTCTTTATTCTGAAACGGGTATTTCCTCTCAAGCATCCCCATCCCTTCTCATGAAGCACGAGTGAAGGTTACTTCCCTGGAGAAGAACTAGAAGAGATGAAGAAGAAGGAAAGCAAACAAGAGTAGAGAGAGGAAATAATATTATATAAGCAACAGTATCTGATATTAGAGCACTTTGGCTGTGATAAAAACAAACATTCACTTGAATCTCAGAATGTTTATAAAATAAAGAGTCTCACATTCTGGCAAAGATGTGTAAAATTTTACTTTTAAAAACTATTACATCAAGAGCACCGTTTTATCTCATGTTTCATTCTAAATCTTCTGCCATGCCAAATAACCATACCTCAGGTGTGAGGTATATCTATATCTATATATATATATATATATATATATATATATATATATATATATATATATATATATATATATGTGTGTGTGTGTGTGTGTGTGTGTGTGTATATGGATTCACTTCATAACACTGAAAACTCAAAACACTGAAAATGAGAAAACTTCATAATATAGAAGACCAAAACACTGAAACTTCAAAACATTGAAAACTCAAAACACTGAAACTCAAAACACTGAAAACACATATCATACATATACTGAGTTTAAACAACATAAATCATAGCACTTTCCACCAAGTGTAAGCAGGGGGGCAAGCCCCCCTGCACCCCCCACACCCCCTGCTACTTAAATATATCAACTCCAAGATTGCACTTAGTGTAGTGAAGTTCAATCTTGGAGTTGATATATAGAAGTAGCAGGGGGTGTGGGAGGTACAGCCCAAAACATGGAGGGTGTAGGGGCGCTTGCCCCCCTGCTTTCATGGTGGAAAGTGCTATGATTTGTGTTGTTTAAACTCAGTATATGTATATGTGTTTTCAGTGTTTTGAGTTTCAGTGTTTTGAGTTTTCAAGATTTTGAAGTTTCAGTGTTTAGGTTTCAGTGTTTTGAGTTTCAGTGTTTTGAGTTTTCAAGATTTTGAAGTTTCAGTGTTTAGGTTTCAGTGTTTTGAGTTTCAGTGTTTTGAGTGAATCTATATATATATATATATATATATATATATATATATATATATATATATATATATATATATATATATATATATATTTTTTTTTAAACATAGAAATCCATTTTTATCTCTGTTTTTCCAATGTATACTCATTTCTGGACAATACTACTGACTTTGATCTGCAGAATCATTCTGCCAATGCCAACATTCATTGTTTGCTAGATAGCTAAGCAGATTAACCTATGTGGTGAAATATGAATCTCAAACAAGATTTTATAATGTATAGTAACATGTATCTTCCTTATATTTATTCAATAATCAATCCATTTTTTCCAATACAGATTGCATGATAAGTGTCTATCCAATTTATTTTATCAAGGATAGCAATTAAATTTCTTATTATGCTATAATACTTTATATTTAATTTCAGTTTTAATTTTTTTAATTTAAATAAACTGGTTTCTCAATCAGCTGATCTTAGCTTAATTTTGTTATGATTTGTTCTTATGCAAATATATGTAATTTGCTAGATAGCTAATCAGATTAACCTATGTGGTGAAATATGAATCTCAAACTAGATTTTATAATGTATAGTAACATGTATCTTCCTTATATTTATTCAAGAATCAATCCATTTTTCCAATACAGATTGCATGATAAGTGTCTATCCAATTTATTTTATCAAGGATAGCAATTAAATTTCTTATTATGCTATAATACTTTATATTTAATTTCAGTTTAAATTTTTTTAATTTAAATAAACTAACTATATATCCACTAGAAACACAAAGAAATTCTCTCCTGAGGTCCTCAACACTTTACTCTGTAACTGTGACTGGACCCCCCTAAAAACCCTTCCACTTGACCAGGCTGTAGAATATTTCAACAAAACATTTCTACAACTAGACACTGTCGCTCCATTGCGCAAAATCAAGGTTAGAACCTCTTCAAACCCCTGGCTCAGTAAAGAAACCAAGCAAATCCTCAAGTCCAGAGACACTGCCTGGCTTTACTATCAAAAAAACAAAGAAACACAAAGCCTAACTAAGTACCAAGAACTGCGCAACCGTGCAAAAAAATGCATTAGGCTGGACAAAAAATCCTACTACACAACATTACAAACTAAATTCCAACACAACCTGCAAAAATATTGAAAAAATGTAAACCAGCTACTAAAATCCACCCAAAAGGCTACCCCAAACCAACCACCCTTGACACTAAAGTTTCCATCGAAACACAATTCAACTCCCACTTTGTGAACTCAATTCTATCCTTAGTATTACAGGACAGTTCCTTCCTCACTACCCCCCCCCAACACAAATAACACTAATACAAGCTTTACCCTCAAAACAGTTTCCACCACTTCAATCAAAAGCATGCTCTCCAAACTAAAAACCTCATCAACAGCAGCCGACCTACTCCCCAGCTATTTCTTGAAACTCACAGCAGATGCTATTGCTATCCCAGTCTCCACTCTCGTAAACAGATCAGTTGTTGAAAACTATGTGCCCAAACTCTGGAAAATAGCCTATGTTACACCCATACATAAAGGCGGGACCTCCACTGAACTTAATAACTACAGACCCATTGCTTTACTCTCCCTCCTGGCCAAAATCCTAGAAAAATGCATCCATACTCAGATGCTAAACTATCTCCTAGACAGCAATATCCTGTCATCTACTCAGCATGGTTTCAGACCTGCCCATAGTACCAGTACAGCCCTCCTCTGCTTCACAGACACAGTAAACCGTCTCAAAAATGAAGGCCTACAAGTGTCAACTCTTTTTTTGTATATGTCCAAAGCGTTTGACACAGTCCCACACCAAATCCTGCTAAACAAACTAAACCAATATTATCTATCAAATTCCACTCTTACCTGGTTCCAAAGCTACTTAACTGACAGGTACCAAGCTGTGAAATGGGAAAATTCTCTCTCTCCTCAGCTGCCCATAACTATAGGAGTCCCACAGGGTTCTATCTTAGGGCCACTTCTATTCACAGTCTTCACAAATGACCTCCATACCTCCACACAGCATGCATCTATAATTCAGTATGCAGATGACACTACCCTAATCTGTGCTGCACAAAACATTCCTACCCTCCTGCAAACAACTCAACTAGCATTCTCTGATGTTGAAAACTACCTTACCAAAGCCCAACTTATCCTCAATCCAAAGAAAACTCAGCTTATGATTATAACCAGTTCTAAGAAAAACACTAACAGTCAATTCACTATCTACTCCACTAATGCTACTCCAATTGCTCCAGTGGCACAGGCTAAGCTATTGGGAATAACCATAGACTCCCACCTAAAAGTTGATAGCCATCTCAACTTAACTATTAAAAAAGTACATGCCAAACTGTGGTCGCTCTCCCGTATCAAACCATTTCTTACCAACAACACAAGATCAGCCAGGTGTATTACCAGGTGGAATATAGATCACAATTGTGGTGATGACCTTTTTAGGGTGAAGTTGAAGTTCTGAGATAAGTATGTCCCAATTATTGGGGGAGGGGTAGGAGTTTGGTAATTGACAGACAGTTAAGTTTGACCCTACTCTATGCATCCCCCATTCTGATTAATCTCAACAAAACTGAACTAAGCAAAATGGAAGCCTGCTATAACAGAATTGCCCGCTTTGCTGCAAATTGCTCATATAGAACTCATCACTGCACTGCTTTGAGACAGCTCCACTGGCTTGAACTGCCCAACTTCCTAACCTACAATCAGCTCTGCCTCTGTCATTCTACCTATTACCTCCCCAATAAGTGTCCTGCCCTCAAAAACCTAGTACAACCTCACTCAGCCAAAAGGCCTCTTAGATCATCAAGCAAACTACTACTAGAAGTCACCAACAGCTACAATAGCTTTGGAGATGCACTATATAGTAGTTCAGTGGCTACAAAATGGAACTCTGTCCCTACAAGCATTCAAAATACATCATCCAAAGCCTCCTTTAAAGACCTCATCAGGCTACATCTCAAGGAAAGTTGGCAGTGCCATGATTGCTCCCCAGGCTAGTGAAAGCGGATAACACATACATACAAAATCTAGAGCACTTGATAATAGTTTTCAGTCTTACTCACAAACACTGGCTAATCTACAATGTATGTACTGTACCTGTGTACTATGTATGTATTCTACCTATGTTCCAAATTTCAGCTGTACACCACAAATCTATTAATTACCTTTATTTTTAAAATTAATATTTTTTTGTTTGTTCTCTCCACTGTAACTGTTTATGTGCCGCATACCACTGTAAAAACATGTCTCTTGCAATTTGTGTGTATACTGATCATGTCTAAATAACTAAATGTGTCTGTAATTTTTTTTTTGTGGAGCTTTTCTCCCTGGGCCTCTGCTGAAAAAGAGCCTTTTCGGCTCAGTCAGACACTCTCGGTTAACAAATGTAAAATAAAATAAATAAATAAAATATGATGAATTATTAACATGTGCTGTAACTGGAGCTTTTCTCCCCAGACCTCCACTGAAAAAGGACTTGTGTTCAGTTGGACTTTCCCAGTTATCAAATGTAAAATGAAATAAATAAAATAAAATAAAGCTGATGACCTACAAAGAAGACCTTCAGCTTCCCATATAACTTGTTTATTAAATCATAGCTTTGTTTGTTGGCTGAAATACATGCTATCCAATTAAGCATCACAGTTTCCAAGAAAAAAAAATATTTGCACAATGGAAAATAGTTACTAATTTGATCACATCTAACATTTCTTTCATATACTGGTTAAATTTTAGGCTAGCAATATACTCCTCAATTTTCATTTTTAATTTCCATGGAAGTTGGGAATTATTTTTATTTATTACATAACTTATCAATTCATACACTGAATTATTATTTTATTGAATATCTACGACAGTCAAAAAATAAATAGCTACAACATTCTTAAAGATATCAGGTACAAACAATATGCCTAGATCATAGCTTGGGCAGGCAGCCCTTCAGGGAATTTGTGAAGATACACAGCTCCATAAAAGTTTATCAATCATTATTTTCAGTTTATTATACCAAATGATTGTTGGGGGAAAAGTAGATTTGGCAGAACAAATAAAATCAATGGGAGGATTAATATGCTAATTATATTAACTCTCTCACATAATGAAATAAGCCTAAATGTAATGTTCTAAATTGTCCTTATATCATCTTACAGAAATTATTGTAATTTTCTGTTAATGTTATTTCATATACTGCTCCATATGTTATACCTAAGAAAGTAAATTCATTAACCAAAGGCATATTTAAAACCCCATCTTTTTCAGCACCAATGTCCATAGCTAGGGATAATCTTTCTGATTTCTTATAATTAATATCATAGGCATCAATAGATTCAACTGCTTTAATAATTTATCAAGTTTTTATTGTAATTATAACAGTGCCATCTATGTATGCAATTACACACTGCCCCTTTGTGTTTATTCTTAGTGGTGATATTTCTTGCTGATTTTTAAATAGCATAGGACTACTGCTATTGCAAATAAGTTGATAATGGGCAAATCTGTCTAATGTCAGATGTTCATTCAAATGTTTTGTCCAATTGATTGTTTACTTTTGCTAGTGTTAGCCTTTATAAGTTCATAATAGCTGTAATAATAATCTTGGAAATATACAGTGTGCACATACTTCCCTTCTACAACTTTTATTTATTTCTATTGCTGAATGTCTTAGCGACATCTAATTTCCAAATATTGACCTTTTCATGACCTACACTATGTTGTACATATTAAATATTTAATTGTAGAATTGTATTCACATCATATATTGTTTGATTAGGAAAAAACCCAAATGATGTTGGTATCAGTATATTAACAAAACTTGCACTGATTTTTCTATTTATTTCCCTTGTTATAATTATATAACCAATATTAATAATCAGTATTTGTATGTAATGTTCTGGAAATAATCCACGTTTTATATCTTTTCTAATTATAATAATTACAACAAGCTACATTGAGTTCGGAGGATTCCATCCTAGAATGGATAAACATAGCACAATTTCTAATAAATATGGGGCCAGCACATTTTTGAAAGTAATATAAAATTATGCGATATAACCATCTGGCCCAGGTCCCTTCTTCCTTTTTATCTTCTTAATGCTCTCAATTATATCTTGTAAGGTCACTTGCGTACTTCAGTGTAGTTCATGTATTGTATATCTCATGTAGCACTAATCCACTATTTTATAATTTTTTTATCTCAACACTAATTCTTATTGTATAATTTATAAAAATATTTGGCCAATATACTTTTGATTATTGTTTGATTCTTTGCTTTTATACCATTTTTATCACTTATCTCCAGGATTTGATTTTTTTTGTATAGTGATCCTGACCCCGGGATTCAAATATTTTGCCTGTCTTATCAGCAAAGATACAAATGTTAGAAAAATTACATTTACTTCTAAATATTTGCTTCTTATTTCCATAGTTTTCCATAATCTCAGCTTTTCCATGCAACAATTTATAATATTTACCATAGTTAACATCAAGTCATTTAGATAATATAAAAAACTTGTTTGTGCACCATTTTATCTTGCTCTTTAATGTTCGTAAATTATGTATGCACTAAGTAATCATATAGCTGTAAACATACACCCTGAACGCATTTCATTTATGCTGCATGTAGACTGATAAGCTCATATTATATCTCCAATACTGATTTATTTTATCATATCACAAAACTTATTGGAATCAAAACATTTCACTGTCATTTTTTCTTTAACCACATATTCGTTTATCATTTCTAATAGTTAATTGAGCTTTGATTGCTGCATGATCTATAAATGAATAGACAAGAAACTTATTTCAGAACATTGATGCACTAATTCTCTAAAGATCAAGAAATAGTCAATCCTTGTAGACAGTTTGTCTTTATGTCTCAGTTTATCATTATGTTTTCTCCAAACAGTTATCAAATTCTCTTGTTCAAGTAACTCATTCAACAGTCTGCCATGTAATACATGATAACTATATATCATGATAGAAGGAATGGTCTATCTAGATCATTATCAAGGATAGTGTTCCATTCTCTTCCTATTATCACTGACGCATCACAAGTTCATCTAATACATAAGCTATACTATTTAACAAACCATTATATTCTTGAAATGGATGATAAACACTTGGTACTGAATAACTTATAACCTTATTTTAATACAGAAACAGAAATGCCCTACTTTTCAATCCATTAATTACATAGGTTCATAAGTTTTGTAAGTGTTCAGGTCAAAATGACCACCAATTAACATTTTTCCCAGATAACAGGATCATAAACTCATTACTAAACTACGTATTTGACAAAATTTTATATAGTTAAATATTTTTAAAGTTTAACTCTGTCAGTTATAAAATTCCACAAATATATTATTCCATTAAAATATACATACTCCTAATCTTTTTCTACTTACAGGAACATTATATTCAAATTATCCACCGGATTCATGAAGCTCGGCATAAGTACGGCGGTATGCTTGCGCCGACAGTGCGGCATGAAGATGGCGCAGTAGCGCCAAATGCATATTAATGAAGGCATGCTGCCGACACAGCCATGTGCACAGGAAAGGAGTGCGGGTGCATAGGGCGTGTCAAAGTGCCGCACGGAGGCGTGGAAATGGCAGCTGTCGACGTGCAACCTAAAATGCTTGCATATAACAAGTTGCAAGATAGTAATCACATCTGTCAGTGTCCATGGATACTGAAACGTATGCAAAGCATACAAAAAAGTACCTGCGAACACAAAGTGAAGAAGCAAACACAAATGCACGGTAGGGAATAACGGGTCCCTATCCCACGAACAAATGACATGGAAGACCATGTGGCCGTAGTCCAACGCAGTGTAGATAGCCATACCAAGTGGAAGTGAAATGCATCATATGTTAGCGAGCCGCCGGTAGGTACTTCCAGCCCAATGGTGAGGGTCACCAGCTGACCCATAATGTGAGGGAGGGTACACAGCTGGGCAGATGTGTGCATAACAAAATACATGAGAAATATAGATATCTAGCGACCGTATGTCTGAAACATATCCCACAAGGCATGTAATAGTCACATACAAAAGGTATGTCTGTATTTCACATACCAAATGTGATAGGAAAATAGAATAAGCATGTAAACGAAACAGAAGGAGCATATAAACAGCTACAACAATAAGGACACATGTAGGCCAAAAGGAACAGTATTATCCGTACCATCGACTAGGATTACCACCTGCCCCACTTTGCGAGCGACAGTCCCTCTTTGGGCAGTTGTGTCCTGACAAAAACTTGTAAAAATGGCAAATGTCCTGAGATTATAGGACAAAATTATTCCCTATACGTTATGTAATAGTTGCATTAAACAGGTTTTCTGTATCTAAATTACATAAATGTTATAAGAAACAGAATAAGCAACTAAAATGCTACAAGAATAAGCATTTATATAGGCAAGAATATTAAGTTCTATCCTATGTACTGACCGTGGGTATGTGTCGGCCTGTAAAATGTGATGTTTGTACCAAAAATGTCCCACTTTGGCCAATTGAAAAGGTGGCAACCCTACTGTCGACTGTGGGGAGGTGTTGTCCACTACAGTCGGATATGGGTACAGAATATATCCCATCCTGGACATAGGAAAAGGTGGCATCCAACCAATGAGTACAACAGGCTGCCAAAATCCGGAAGTCAGCGGTACAAGCCGAACTTGTCAGGATGTGTCACAGTCGAACGGGTAGTACCCGGGTATACCAACCATGTAATGAAAGTTAAGTATGGGCGTGTACCTATGTGCGTGAGGTATAGCATGTGGAATGCAAACATGACAGGGTAGTCCACACAACCATATAGGTACCTGACACATGTAGGGTATTCAATGTGTTACTCTGGCCATGTCATGGGCCAACAACCAAAGCAGTGATGTATGGGGTGTGAGGAATCTGTGTGTGTGGGGTGGATGGGTAATGGTACAATCCTCCAAGGCGATACTGTGTTGTATGCAGAATAAGTGAACCGGAGGTGTATGAGGGAGCAGCGGGTGAAGCTGAAAGAAACACAAACACATGTATAAACAGCTGCAATACAAGCAGACAGGCAGACAATGTATAATGGACTACCCAGCATCCCCTCCACATCACACAACCCGCTCCCGTACCTGAACGTCCACCAAATCCAGCCATACTTGGCCTACTGGTTTGGTGCAGCCACAGCTACACATAGTGACTACTACGCATATGTAGTAGGTAGTGTCACCCTAGGCGGTTGCAGGATTGCACACTATGTATCCCTTGCATGTAAAGACCTCAGCACATTTTCATAACTCCAAAAAGATGTTCGGTATTCCTCTTGTTGTGGATCGGTCCAATTTTTGGATATCCCTCATGGGATGTGTAACCTGTGTAAACATTAGAATGGAAGACACGAAGTCCAGTCCTGTAGATATATGGACAGAAGTTGGAATGTGCATTAGAGGTGCACGACACTGTCCAGCCCTAAGTGGTCATGCATAACCTACTATCCAGGATCAAACACCTGCCCGTGACGCACGTGTCCCAACACGAATAAGCGGGAGAATATATTGCACACATTCGCATAGTGGCAAATGGTATAAGGGTGATAAAGGCACTGACATAAACAGGATAACTCTGTTCTACTGTGTGAGGGACAATTAATGTGTGTGTAGGTGTGACTGACCATACCTGTCAACCTCTGAGAGCAAGATATCTGGACAAAGCCATGAATAAAAGTGGGACAAAGGCCCAAAAGTAGGGACAATTTCTAAAGATTGCTCTTAGAAACGTAGAAAGTTGATAGAATAACAGTTTGTACATTGGCATTAATTTCCTGAAGAGTATGAAGTCTGAAACTCAACTGTCTGTCATTATGTTCTGACTTCAGTCTTTAATGATTAACTACTGATTTGCCAGAAAACAACAGTGTATTACAGAGGTCCGTACATATTTACAGTAACAAACATTCACATTTGTTTACTGTACTACTGCGTACCTGTAGTTAATTCATGTCCAGAATAATAATCCTCGTATGGATGCATACAGGAAATAGTCAAATGTGAATGGGAACACCCCTCACCGTGGATTATGTATTGTAACCACCCCCACCCATATTATGTATTGCCAACATAAAAAGCTGCTGACAGGTGCTGAAACACCTGTGTCTGTAAACACAGGTAAAAATCTATAAAATGGACAAATTCTGTCCATGTGCTTTGTCTGACATTTGAACTCGGTCAGGGCAGTTCCGTTCACCAGGCGGACAAGCCTAAACCCAGATCACCACATGAACACCCTGACAATCAAAGACTTGTATGTGCCAGGACTATGCCTTGAAGTTCTGCATATCCTTGGAGTGATTAAATATGCAGCTTGGGTCCAGAGCAGTAGGGAATAGGGAATGTGTAATATGTAGTACCACGTTTTTCCCAGCAGGAGAATGGATGCCTGTGTTGTAAGTGAAGCGGTGAGGCATATGTTAATGTAGCTATGTACTATGGGTATGCATATAAATGAGTCAGAACACCAATAGTATAGTGGTTACAGCATCTGGCCAATGTGAATGCAGTCCCGGGTCAACTACGACTACAGCACATATAAGTTTAAAGTGTAATGAACGCGTCTGTGCTGTAAAGACATTTAAATATGTAAAGGTGAATGTGTGTCTCGCATATGTCTGTTAACCGTATTACAGATATTTTACTGGTACCGTCACAATTAATAAAGCCCACGTAAGCATAAAGACTTAGTAAACATGTGTAACCCACAATAAGGATATGCAAGTGCGCCTGCGCATGTGTAATCCGCTCACAGCATAGCAAACTAATGCTGTTTTCTACACGTTTATTTATATATCTATATATGGATATATATATATTTGTGTATAGATATATATCCACAGACTTAAACTAAATAAATATATGAAATAAAGAATGTACAGACATATATATATATATATATATATATATATATATATATGTATATCTATACACACAATACATTAAATGATATATACATAACAAACATATAAACATATGTCCTTGTAGATATAACACATGTACATTAATAGGTTACATCATAGCTATTATGGATAGACATACAGACATGCAAGAAAGGTAAATACACTGCTGCTTTCCAAACCTATTGCCCGGAAAGTACCAGTGTGCCAAATCTGCAAGTTCTATTCTTTAAACATGGATATAGGTGTCCTTTGCAGGACCCCAAAAATTGGTCCACTACAGGCACCGTCCTGTAATGGTCGAAGCAAAGAAAGTCACATCCGCAGCTACAATATAGCTGTACATGCAACAGTAGCTTGTGCAAGGGTAATAACACATGGGTTGACAGAATGTATGACATATGTCCCGATATGTGGAGAGTGGATAGTGCTTAGAAGTGTCTTCATACTTTATTATCGCTCACATTAAATATGTCTTATGACTACTGTGGAGGGGTGTCAGGTATGGGAATCATGGGCATGCAATAATAGGCCTAGGTGCCTAGGTGTTGGTTGGCACAGATTTATTAGTTCCGCCCCATGGGAGTGATTAATATTCCTATGTGGGTATAGCACACGCCTATATCTTCCAAAAATGAAGAACCCATCTACTGGATATTGTGTAAACCATTGGGGGAAGACGTAGGGACTTATATCAGTGTCATGTAAGTGATTATCATGGACGTACATGCATACGAATAAGATGGTAACCATACCTCTCAACCTTTCAGAATAAGACATCTGGACAAAGGCATATGAAAATAAGTACAAATAGGGACTATTTTAAATATTCCTCTGACAAAGTTAGAACGTTGATAGAATAATGGATAATTCATTGTATGAACGTTTTGAGGGTTATTAATTATAAAATACTAATGTCTGTCATTATTATCTAACCTCACAGTCCTTAATGACTTGCCACTAATTTACCAGAAAGGCACAATATTATGAAAAAAGGAACAAAATTATAAGTCTAAGTTCGGGACATTTATCCAAAATGTGTACAGTTGAGAGGTATGAAGGTAACCCTGTCCTAAATAAATGTACAGAACTAGTGATATCAGGTGGACAGGTGTGAAGAAAGACGTGATGACAAATGACAAAATATGTATAAGTCAAAAGCATGTACCTCGATAAATGTGAATGAATACTTATGCCCTGTGATAGTCAATGTGGAAGGTTAATAGAAACAAAATAAATGTGTCCCTCAGGGTGTTATGCAGTGTCCCCGATACAGTGTTCAGTCTCCCACACTCGCATGTGAGTTCTGCCACTGACTGAAAGCGCAAATACTGGTGAACACATAAGGTAGATGATAGAATAATATGTTTTGATTAGCACCTGTTGGCTTTTGTGAGGAATACAACACTCTGGGCGGGTGTGTCCTGCAAAAGGAATGTAATGGCATCTGGCCTGTGATTTCTTCTTGTGTGTAGTGGTGTAATAAAATGATATATCTTGTATCAGAAACAGATACATGTTATAGGAAACAGTATTATCGACTATACTACTACAAGAAAAATCTGAAGGTATGAAAAGCGCTGAAGTAGTCGGTTTAGTATTGACCGCAGGTATGTGTTGACTTGTCAAATGTTACAGCTGTATATATAGTACCTGTAGGGCTGTCACCTTTACAAATGAAGAAAGTGGGAGCTGCTCTGTAGAAATGTCAGACGTAGCAGGTCAAAACATACCTACAGCCATGCATACTCCACAAATAGACATATTAGCACACAGCAAAGCTTAGGCCAGGAGTCATGGAGCCTTGGCCGGCGTGTACGAGTAGAGTAAGAGTAGAGCAAGGCAAGATGTCTGCCGAGCTATTCACCAATATCCTGTAGGGGCGTGTAAGACAGCCCCTAAAATGAACATTGCACGGACAATGTTAGGATATGCAAATTACCCCATTTGTAGGTGAAAGCTATGCAAATGATGTAAATCTGTGATACATGAAACAGTAAGCTGTCCATGCAAGAGTAGAGTTATGTGCAGAAATGTACTCGGATGTTAACCGAGTTACGTTCTGCAAGTAGCTAAATGGAGCAATGTCAGCTGCAAATAAAGGATGAATTTAGTTGAAGAAGCATGCCAATGGCCAAATACAAGGCCAGTGGCATTTTTTTCCATTGGAAATGAATAAAACTCTATTTGTCCTCCCCCGATCTCCGGTGTTTAAGCATAGCGCAGCGGAGCGAAAACGCGCTGTGCTTTTAAAACAAGAAAAATATTTAAAATATACATAGAAATTGTAATTTTAGTTAAAAGCTAGTTCACCATGCAGGAGAATGGCAAACTGAAGACAACATGGCTACTGAGTACTGGTTGCTATGTGTGGAAGCGCTCTGTCAGAGATGTAACCAAGCATTAGTAGGCAATCCGATGCAATTGAGGCTGAGGATAGTGAATCACAATTTGTCATGCCATATGGGCCAAGCCACTACAGTGTAAGAGTAGGTTAAGGGGACTATCAGAGTAGAAGATAGGTGACATCATGAGTGCGTATGTATAAAACACTGCAATCTTATCGGAGCAGTGTGTCACATGTTTGCTGTCAGTTACTCATCAGTGGAAGAGGCGTGTTATGACTTATCCTAGGTAAAGTCAGGAAACTGACGGTATATGACATGGATATCACTGAAGTTTCTTGCAAACCTGCTTACAGTGTGTTCACGCCTGTGCGAGCCTGTAAGCCTGAGTAAGAATGTATGCGTGTGTCAGCCCGTGTGCGCACGTTGAAGAATGAGTAAGCTAGTGTAAGAATGTTGAAGCCCGTGTAATGTCATGTAAGCCAGTGTACGTGTTTGTAAGCATGTATAAATCTGTACTACACACATCACACATGTACTGCACACTCTGAAACTCATGCTGCCAATACTACACACGGCAGTCAAATGGCACATGGATGGATAATAAATCTTCAGAATTAACAGTGCTGTAAACTATACTACATTGATGGTCATAGCTGCAATGCATCATGCCTGCTTACATACACCTAAAAGGATATCACACTTTGTGTTACCAACATTTTAACATTAATACAGTGCTATAAAGCCACCCTGTGCATCAGCACCATGTTAGTCTGTTCCTGCATCAATGTTACACATTACAGGTGGTGGCACATGTGTCATCATATGCACAGGGTATGGTGTTTCTTTTCCAGAGCCTGTCATTGAGCCATCCAATCAATATGTAAGTATGTGTGTGTGTGTGTGTGTGTGTGAGTGACAACAGTGTTTGCATGGCCCAATGTTGATGCAATGTGTGTGTGTATGTGCAAGCCCTAGCTGTTTGTTTTATGTGTGTGTGTGTCTGCATGTACACAGTTTCAGCATGTGTCAGCCATATACAGGAGGTTGTGGAACAGTCACAGACTGTACCTGCCAGGCTCTACAGATTGCCATTACTAGCCATGGACACCCCTCCATGCATTCAACAATATTCCAGTCCTGCACCTGTCAATGTATACACATACATTCTTGGGATCTGTATCACAACCTGTGGATAAACGGGAATCAGTAATGTTAACCTGATTTGCATAGTATTGTCAGTTAATATATAGTTATATGAGCTATACTCATCCTCCAACGTAATAACCACTGCTGACTATTGTTGAGATGTGCACACAACCATTTAAAGGTGCTGTACTATCATTGTTTTCAATGTCCCTTGTAATACCCAGCAACAAAATAACTGGTCACTACTCAACTATAACCCAGGATCACTACAGCACACAGTATGTGCACTATCACAGAGCCATAGCAGATTTACATACATCAAAGGTGATCACGTACAGATAATGCAGCACATTCAATAGTGCTAATATCCACATACATATCTACATACATTACATATATATATATATATATATATATATATATATATATATATATATATACACACACACACACACACACACACACACACACACACACACACACACACACACACACACACACACACACACACACACACACACTTGGCAGGGTTGGGATCAGAACACAGACCTAACTACCTTATCACACTACAGCATTACGCATGTACAGAACGCGCTACCATGATTACTAGAGCACAGCATTCACACAGGCATATGTTTAGCTTGCTGGCATCAGCATCAAAGGCAAAGATGCCCGTATGGATTCTATGGAGAGTGAATAGTGTAAAGTAATGTACTGTTGTCATGCAGCGGGAAACACACACACACATACACACACACACATGGCAGGATTGGGATTAGAACACAGACCTAACTACCTTATCACACTACAGCATTACGTATTTACAGAATGCGCTACTGAGATTACTGAACACAGCACTCCCAGAGGCATAATTCTAGGTGGGTGACATAATCCGCAAAGGCAAAGACGCCGATAGGGAATGTATGTGGTGTGAGGCATCTAAAAGCATTACCATATCCCCAGGCAGCTGGAAACACACACACACACACACACACACACACACACACACACACACACACACACACACACACACACACACACACACACAGAGGCACACACTTGGCAGGGCTGGGAGTCGAACATACACCTAACTACCTTATCACACTACAGCATTACGCATTTACAGAATGCGCTACCAAGATTACTGAACACAGCACTCCCAGAGGCATACTTCTAGGTGGGTGACATCATCCACAAAGGCAAAGATGCCGATAGGGAATATATGTGGTGTGAGGCATCTAAAAGCATTACTGTGTCCCCAGGCAGCTGGAAACACATAAACACACACACACACACGCACACACAGAGGCACACACTTGGCAGGGCTGGGAGTCGAACATACACTTAACTACCTTATCACACTACAGCAATACGCATTTACAGAACGTGCTACCGAGATTACTTAACACAGCACTCTCAGAGGCATACTTCTAGGTGGGTGACATCATCCACAAAGGCAAAGATGCCGATAGGGAATGTATGTGGTGTGAGGTGTCTAAAAGCATTACCGTGTCCCCAGGCAGCTGGAAACACACACACACACACACACACACACACACACACACACACACACACACACACACACACACCCACACACAGAGGCACACACTTGGCAGGGCTGGGAGTCGAACATACACCTAACTACCTTATCACACTACAGCATTATGCATTTACAGAACGTGCTACCGCGATTACTGAACACAGCATTCCCAGAGGCATACTTCTAGGTGGCTGACATCATCTGCAAAGGCAAGGACACTGATAGGGAATGTACAGAGAGTGAGCTGTCTGAAAGCATATTACTGTCCCAAGGTAGACGTAGACAAACACACGCCAGTGGTGTGATCGAGGCAACTAAATATCTATGGAGCACTACAACAACACTACATAGATACGGGACGAGCCACAGACAGTACATCCTGCAAGACAGTCAACCAGTGTGTTCAATGTAGGCATCCATTGTGAAGTTGAAAATGAACATCTGTTGCCTGGATGTCCACCATCGCTATACAGGATGTCAATGGCCATGCCCATACACAGAGGCACATCACCGACACAAGGTGTCACTGGCCATGCCCACACGCTTAGTATCACATGTCCGTTTGGAAGGTACTGTGTGTCCATCTACACAATGGCGTACTGGGCATGCTCACACACTTAGCAGTTGCAAAGGGCCGTCTTGCATGCACACGGATTCTAAACATGTAAGGGAGCAGTTTGGAATGTACTGTGAGTCCAACTACACAACGGCGTACTGGGCATACTCACACACTTAGCAGTTGCAAAGGGCCATCTTGCATGCTCATGGATTCTAAACACGTAAAGGCACAGTTTGGAATGTACTGTGTGTCCAACTACACAACGGCGTACTGGGCATGCTCACACACTTAGCAGTTGCAGAGGGCCATCTTGCATGCACACGGATTCTAAACACATAAGGGCACAGTTTGGAATGTACTGTGTGTCCAACTACACAATGGTGTACTGGGCATGCTCACACAGCAGTTGCAAAGGGCCATCTTGCATGCACATGGATTCTAAACACGTAAGGGCACAGTATGGTATTACTGTCCCCACGTACATGAAGGCCACACACATGTATTGACCAGTACACACTCAGGAACCATCACAGATGTCTCAGGTGCAGATCACAGAGGTACACACCGCAGTCTACAATGTAGCCCTCAGACATCACCATGTTGTTGGACCAGCAATACACAGCCATACATCAACACAACACCGTGTGACTCATGACCAGTGGACTGTACATAGGTGTACAGCAACTGTGCAGACTACACATGTACCAACAGGGTTCTATCATGTGTTATGCATTGCAATGATACCACTGTACATAACCAGGTCGGCTCTACACATACCAGAGGCCCTGGGTCTTACACAGCTGTAACAGATGACTGTCGCTGTACACCATCGAACACACATGTTTGGATATATCATACATGTAATTGCAGTGGATATGTGCATGGACCACACACACAACACATATGTACATAGCATAGCTTTTGCTGTCCTTCGTGCAGACAAGTGGCTACAGCAATCATACGCATGCAAATGGAAGGTGGGTCCATGGCTGTTGAATGCTAACAGTACATGAGGTAGCAATGTTGACTGAGGACACATTGCATCTGTACTAGTTACCCATGACACCCATCATATCATACAACAGTCCGCATGTTATGTATGTCAACACACATGTCCACCAATTGCAATGCATACACACATGGTTACATGACAGGCATGTAGGACCAACACACATGTACAAACTGTAGTGTGCATGCAGCTACCATGCATGTGCAGTAGCTGATGTAAGTAACTCATCTGTGCCTAACTACAACATGCAGTTGCAATGCAGCCCCATCACTGACACCTGTATATGGTGATATACTGACAGTACGGTAGGATGTACATCAGGTATGGATGGATGTGTGTACATAAAGTGGTGATCCACCTGTCTAGATGGATGTTCACTGGGGACAGCTCACAGGTGTGTCAAACGCCATCCTACCATTACATGTGCAAACAGTACGCTGTTACTGTTACTTGATGATGAAGACATAAAACCTACACAGCGGTTGGGTGTTACCGACTGTACGTCACTTGACACCTGCAACACTTACATCCTCCCATGTGTATATAGCAGCACAATTACTGGACATAGCATTGGTACACATAATGCGGCCAATACTGCTGCATGTCTGTCAGACGTATCATCATATAGCAGGTGTATCATTCACAGTACTGCCATGTGTGTTTGCATGTCTGACCACACATGCCACATATGGTGGGGAATACATCCCAATTGTTACACACCTCTGTACACTGTTGTAGACATCTGTACATACTGCAGTGTGGAAAGCATGACGTAGGCAGGTGTGGTGTGTGTATCACACACATCAGCTATCCGTATGTGTATGACATTTGTGGTCTCCACAGTGTGTGTGTGTGTGTGTGTGTGTGTGTGTGTGTGTGTGTGTGTGTGTGTGTGTGTGTGTTTATACATGTATGGCTGTCTGGTGCATGGAGTGAGGGTGTATGCTAACATACAGAACACACAGGATCCCTAACTCCTCATGGTGATGCAGTCTACTACCCTGTTGATGCCATTGGTCTCAGCCGTACTGGCTACCTGTACATGTCCTTTCTCTGTGTCGCATCATGTGGGTGCACAGTACTGTGAGGGTGATGACCACATAGGCAAGTGTCCTCACCTCAACACTATCGGGTGTGCGTTATAGTGTTGTTGACCCCGTGAGTGTGGGCATGTTCCTGTAATGTGACAGGGTATTACTGCTACACAGTGAGGCCTCATGCTATCAAGTGGCCTCTAACGTTATCATTGGCCAGACCACTGTGTACAACCCCTGCACCATGTCAACATACCTGTGATGTGACCTGGTATGGATGTCACGTCTCTAGCCACTGTAGCCTATTAAACTGCACACATGCTGCTGGATCAGTATATGTGTGGACATCTGTGGTATGTTAGACTTTCTAGCAGTCCGGTTGAGGCTACATATAGCATGCTGAGATTGCCATACATGCCTGTGAGTACTCCACAGTTACACATGGGAGACTGCAAACACTGCTACCTGTAGGCACATGAAAGTAGACCATAAGGAGGGAACCAGGGCATCATTACCAACATGCTGTTACTGTTGTTACCGAGACACATACTGTGAACATGTAACAATGCATGCTACATCTGTACTACATGGTATGTCTGGTGCGCGTCAACAGTACACAACTAATGTAATATACACATCTCTCACTATTCTTACACAACTAGTGTAATATACACTTCCCTCACTAGTCATACACAACTAATGTAATATACACTTCTCACTATTCTGTTCACCCTGTGCATCAGACCATTTGAGCATGTCCCTGCACCGATGGTGTGGATGACAGGGATGTGGCACAGGCTTCATCATATGCACAGGGTGATAATGTTTGCCAGGGGCATAGGATGCACCAATGGGTGACATCATGTGTGTGGGTAAGGGCCGGTGATATGATTGGACATGTCTGTTCAGTATGCATGTGGGTGTTGTGATGCCCTACAGATGTGTTTGCTGTGTGCGTGTATGTGTGCACACAGTTCTGCCTTTTGTGAGGCCTACACAGGGGTATTATTGACAGCTCCAGATTGTACAGACCAGGTTGTACAGCTCACTGTGTCCGGCCACGGCCACATAACCTGTGCCTGCCAGGGGTTGCACGGGCACTACCAGGTGGAGGTACAGATTGGCTACTGTCTGATGACACATGTCCACTGGAACCATGTCCCCACTGGGAACGTCCAGGGCCACATCCACGTGGCCTGCTGTGTCCTGGTGTGGACAGCGCAGCACCAGCTGCACTGCTACTGCTACCAGCACTATGGGAGCGGGCATGTGAGGTGGCACATTCATGTCGACCTGCACTAGGTGGTGTAGCTGGTCTACGTCCACGTGGCCTACGCCTCACTCCTACCAGATGTTCCAGCACAGACAGCTCACGCTCGCGGATTGCCATGCCACGGTCAAGGATTCTGACCATGTCACCCAATCATCTGTCCAGAACATCAGCAATCTGCTGTTGAACATTTGCCAGTGCCTGGATGTTGTCATTTAGGGTACGGATAGCAGTCCTCTGCAGCCTCTGCTCTTCTCTGTTCTGCCGTTCAGCACGTGCCTGTGCCGCCATTACAGTCTGGAACATGCGTCTGGTGATACCAGCTGCTGCGCTTTGTCCTGCAGGTGCATGCCTGCCAGAGGTCGCCTACGAGCAGCACCGGCCACATGCCTGTGTGGCACATCTGCAGACATTACACTGACACCATGGTGTGGAGACACACCTTCTGTAGCCACCACATGTGCCTGTTCCACGCTAACAGATGCTGACTGTCCTTCCACTATGGCCACTGGTGATGCGGTATGTGTTGACAGCAGAACTGTGTGCGGGGAAGAGGGGGGCATAGCTGGGATGGCAACCATTGGCACAGATTCAGCCCCTGACAACCCTGCCTGTACCTCATGCATATGTTCATCACTGCTAGTATCTGTGGGGACACTAACATCAGATGGACCGCAGGAGGGTAATGCACCTACATCACCTGTGAATGCAAAGAAAGACTCTAAATTACAATAGACACACACACACACACACACACACACACACACACACACACACACAGATACACACGCAGACACACACAGACACACACACACACACACACACACACACACACACACACACACACACACACGCACAATGCATGTGATTTGACAGACAGCATGCAGCATGCCTGTGATACAGCAGACGGCATGCAGCTCAGACATTAATAGTGTTAGTAAGCATACCCCCTGGGGTGCACACTACACCAAGCAGGTGTCATATCAGTAGCCATGCAGTTCACACAATCATGGTAGTATGCATGCATCCCCGTGATACACCATGTGGACCAGAACAGGATAACAGTACACATGGCCGACGTGACCTGGACATGTAATCTGCTGATGTGTGCATTAACATGCATACATGTCTGACACAATGGTGTCCTGACACATGTACAGCGTCGTAATGGGCATCACATTGCGGTGTTGTCTGTATGCCCTACAGATAGAATGCATGTTTAGCAAATGTGCATGTGCATGGAAGGGTAGTGTGAGCAATCTACATTGCTCTACAGTGTGAAGTACAGACACTGTGCCATTGCATGGCATCATGAGGCGTCTATTTTGCTATACAGTGCATAATATGTACACATTGCATAGCCATAACTGCATGCATACCCATGACATAACTGTGGATTGTGACCCACGATGCTGAGGTGTATACACACCAAACCATGCTGTGTCATGTGAGAGGTCACTGGAGGACCTACAGATGACACCCCTGCACAACTACAGAGTCTTAGCTGCCTGGCAACCATGTCCACACATAGCGGACTTGTCAATTCACCATGTCCCACATGACATTGATGTACCACACACACGAGGTGCACAGCTAACGGTGATGTCCTACAGCAGCAAGGGAAATGTACAGTATCTGTGGCCTGATGTGGTGTCAATGTCTGTGGAAGCTGTAGAGGTGACTACTGTCTGCTATGACACAGGCGTGATGTTCAGTACATCTTATATGGTAGACATCAGTGACACCTCCACTGGCTGTGCACAGGCTTTTAGGATGTCCAGTGTACCACATCAACTGTATAATCAGTCAACTAAGGCTATAATTGGACCATGTGTGGACAATGTGAAACAGGGTGTATACACATCACATCTACTGTGTGGCTACGTATCTCTAGCCATCCCCCATGGCCATGTGTGCACATGTGTTGGACAAATGTGTGTGATGGCCATCTATCACACATGTCTGTGTTGTCCCATATGACATACAACCATAGATGTCAGATATGTCACCATCCACAGGGCTATGCAGACAACAGGTTGTATGTGTGGTATGTGGGGTATGGGTTATGGGATAGTGTGACATTATTGCAGCCAATAAACTACGTGTCTGGGACATGTCAGATGGCACATCACAATGTGTGCACCCATTGCAGGGGCATATAACACAATGGTGACTCCTGTGGGCTGCCCATATCACAGCTCACTGTGTGGTACTGTTTGCGTACCACACGTGTTGTTCCAATGTATAGTACATATGCCTCCATTGTAGAACACCTCCACCGTTGTATGCACAGCTGACCACACATGTAACAATGAAAATACTGTGGTTTCATGTCGGTGTATCATTTCGTTTGTATATATTGCACATGGGTGGCCTGTGTGAATGATGGGTGATGCGACCTGTATATCGTGAACGGAACGAACATCAAGTGTACAAGTGTTAACTGGCCACATGGCAAATAGATCTATGCTTTAACATGCCTGATACTGATGACAGTCTCACCTGCAATGGACTCATGTCTGTGCGGCACGCCAGAGGTACCTGTATAGGGGTGACACAGCAGTATGAACATTATCCATGACTGTATGACAGCCACAGGGGTGCACTGTGCATGTTAAAACATTTGCCTGTACAATAGCATATAGTATGCACATGTGTGCATACCCAGGGTAGCATACTGTAGTATGCAGCATGTGTGTCCACATACCATGCATATGTTGTTACATTACATAATGTACAGTGACACATGCACGTAAATGGGATATAGTAGCCGTATGTGCAGTACTGACTTACCCGGAAACTCCAGGCTCATTGGTTGGGAGACACCCACCTCCACGATGGCAGCTAGTGTTTGTGGATGCTGTTCTGAGGGTGTCCCCAGACTGGCCAGTAGCTCCTCAGTGTGTGTGAGTGGGGGCTGGGTTGGTGGCCCACCACCTGTTCCACCTTGTTCCCTGGCGATTGCAGTGACACGCTGTTTTGCATGTCATATCAAGTCTGTGCAGTGTCTGCGCACCTACTGGTAGGTGCGGTTATGGCCACCCACATCGTTCACCCTCCTGCGAAGATCCTGCCACAGGTTGTCCCGCTGCTGGGCATGCTGTGGCACATGGCTGAACAACACCTCGTAGTTCTCATGGAGGTACGGGATGAGGACATCATCCTCCTGGCGGCTGTACACTGGAAGGCGTGTACGAGGCATTATCTGTAAGACATAATGATGGTGACAGGTCAAAGTTTCAGACATGTACAGAGATACTGCTGCACATACATTTCTATGACATCTAGTACATCTGCACAGTTATCTTTGCAAATCATCATGACACTGACACGACTGACATGTTTGTGTCACACACATGTAACACCCGTTATGCATTGGATATCATCACCATATATGTGTGTCACCTCATTACAGTGTTCATACTCCATGTGAATGCTGTCTTGATGTGGACATGTCTGTTTGCCTGCACTGGTGTTCTTACCTATCTGTACATGCCTGGATGTGTCCACGGTAATGCTGTTGACCTTGATGCTGTGTATATGTCACATATCAAGACAGACACAGCCTTAATGGACTTGAGCAGTGACAATGCACACATATGCATGGATACCTGTACATGCATGTGTTTTGCCATATACATCTACACAGCACTGTACAGCTGTTCAACATCCTGCCATGGATCGCCTGTGTTGCACATGTGATAGACATGGGACAATGGCTAGTCGGACGTCATTCACAGGGATGTTTATCAACTATAGCATGTACGGGCAAGGTTTCCTAGCTGTATCTGACAGCCATTATGCCACCGCAAGGTGCATCAGTGCCACATTTCTGATCCAGAGAGTTGATACTACATCTACCATGCGGCCATCACACCATGTATGACAGGGATGACATGTGCAGCTTTGATGGACAGGGTTGCATGGTATGACGGGAGTATGTCACATGTATGGCACAGGGATCTGTCCAGCATGTGGCGATCCTAATATTAGGACAGTGGCTGTCCATGACGTATGTCTTTCAGATCAGGATATGGACATGTAGCATGTCCATCATCATAGTGTAGCAAATGTCTTTATGCAAGGTAGACAGCATGCTGCATAGTGGAGGTGAGGATTGTGAAGGCTGGTATCGCCCATCCACACATGGCTATTACCCCTTAAAGGTGATATGTGATCAAATATTGGTCACCCAACTGCTGTGTATGCCTGTCCAATGATCTCCGTGCTCATGGATGGCACCCTGTCATGACATGGGTACCTCGTATGACTACCTAAGAGGCCTGGAGATGTCACCAAGTCAGGGAGGTGTACTGCACAGCACCATCCCTTACACAGTGTCCATAATGTTGACCACAGCCTAGGTGGTAGTTAATGGGTACAGGGATGTTCACCTAGCGGTGACATTGCTGATATCATCCATCAGAATGTGCACATATGTAAAACACCTCACCCACACAGCCCATTCTGTATGTTGTTCACAACACTGACACATTTATTGCTCATAGGTCATGGCCATTCACATCCTTACATACACAGATGCCTGACATTTGTCTGTGTGGTATGGGCTACAATGAGGGTGGAGTACAACACATTAACCCTGTTTTACTGTAGCTGGCACTGGTATGATATGCACATATCACTCTGGCACCTTTTGTAGTTGTGAGTCTGTCAACAGGCCACTGGTAGAACACTCCTGTGACATGCAAAGGTATTTGTAATCAAACATCCGTACTGTCTTGTACATCTGTACTGCTAACATCTACATTGATAATGGTTCATGGACATGCAGACCATAATCAGCTGGGTTATAGTGCGGTGCCACCCATTATGACTGCCGTCACCACTTGTGGGTTGATATTATCCAACACCCAATCTGTATTGTATGTTCATGCTAGGCACTTGTTCAGAACTTGTGAGCATGTCATGAGCTACTGATTAATATAGCACCCATTTCACACCATTTCTCACAGGTACACTGTCTGTCCTCACATTTCCAGCTTGCTTACAGTACAACAGCTGTTGTACACACGTAACTCACATATCCTGTGAGACATGGTTGTATATACAGGCATGTCCAACTGTCACGTACCAGTGCTATTGCCTGTCTATATGATGGATATGTCGTACATGTGGCAATAGAGCAATTGTCTCATGTACACAGTCAATGCTCACCTCCCAACATACAACACTACAGCCTGTGGGGGATGCACATACACAGCCCTGGTGGGGGTAATGCTGTCACCAACCCTGACTGCACCTAACAGTCATGTGGGGATGTGTAACATTCGCAACACACCCCACTCATCACATAGTCTCACATGATCTCCACCACAGGCCACACATATGAGGACAACTTGTGCCGTACCTCTCCATACTCTGTGTAGGCACCAAAGGCAGCCCTCATCACTGAACACAACATCACCATCTTATAGCCCACAGACTCATGTGTGCCCATTACATACAGCCAATAGGGTGTTATAACATACACAACACACCAGTCATAGGTGACTCTGTAGGCGGTCACACTGCTGTTCCACTCAGCAGGCTACAAAGGCGATAGTCGCTTACATCCTGCTGTTGGGTAACTGGTTCTGCAACATAACCTATGCACCCATGCCACACCTCACCAGGTATGATGTGACTGTCATTCTCCATGTTACTGTGACTGCCCTGAGATGCAACTTCGCAGACTATGTGTGCAGCAACATGCAATAGCTCACCAGTCTTGTAGCCCTGAAGGTGTGGGCCAAGCTCTGGGGAGCATTATGCATTCATCTGGACCTGATACCACTGTACAACGATTAACTGTGTCACTTCAACAGTTGCCTATGCTTCTGCTGTCATTCCACAGGCATCTGGTATCTGTCCGCTTTGACTGACCTGGTCAAACAACACAATGCTTTGGCACAGATGACCTGCACCTGTCAGCCCTGGGAGTACAGATCACATGTAAGGCTCTTGCTGCTTCTATACTGCCTGTCTTGCACAGTTTCCAATAACAGTCACCAGCAGAACGGGAACTGGCAAGCAAAACATGGGGTCATGTGACACAATGCTTGACATCTTCCTCTGTGATGCACTCAGGCAAGGCACACCTTATAATGCACCACTTCAATATCTCTGCAGTGACTGGGACCTGCCTCTAGGCTCTGCAGAGCACACCTGCAATGACAGGTTATAGACAGACCATACCTTTCAGGCACGTACCTGGACCAGCACACCCACGGCTGAGGTGTTCCCATATTCCACTATGTTGTACACACATCCTGGCTAGTTACTTAGCAAAATGCATCAGAGGTGCTCCACGTATGTGCAACTAACTGTGTCCAGAACTGCTATACACATTGTAACAAGCTATGGATTCAACAACATACCCCATGGTTACCAGACCTCATTTGTTAGTGCACTGGACAGTAGGGCTCAGACAGCTACTACTGATGTGGACTGACACTACCCGACACATAACTGGGATAGCCACTCATGTACCGACACATTAGGCCAACGCTCTCCATGAGTCATAACCTCCACTCGGCTGGATCAACCCATACACACCACCTCCAAGACCAACATTATCCTTGACATGAACTCTACCAACATGTGACTGGTGTTTCACACCTTGGGTTATCCCCTCATTGGTGGATTCTGAACATATACTAATCACCCTTGTTAGCCACATCCCGGTACCACACCCTTCACGGCATACACAGTACATGAGTACTACAACACCTACTACAGACGTCTTATGACAGCGGTAGTTAACATCATGACACCCATGCAGATGGACAATGCACATACAAATGCTGAAACATATCCCAGTGCACTTCATTAGCACGTACACGACTGCATGGATCATGCTATTCCACATAGAGCCATGATGGTACCCACCAGATAACAGACGCCACTCTGGGGGTCAAGTTCCATGGACATAATTTACAACAACAGGTGGAGGCTGCTGCACAGTGGTGTACAATCCCATGGGTGGGGTAGCTCACTGGTCAGCCTCGGTAGGGCCACAGGATGCCTCATCACATACTCCAAAACTAGTTACGTAAACATTACTGTGACACATTCCAGGGTGTACCACAAGGCATTATGGTGGTATGTCAGTAGTCAATGGCAATACCCACATCTGCTCTCACATACAACAGTCACTCAGGAACATTACAGAACCAGGTGATGTTGGCAACATGCTGGTGGATGGATTCAATGCTAACATTACACCTTCTCACTCACTACAGGGCCACAATCCATGCAGGAACATTGCGGTGTCCCTGCGGTCACACCTACACAGTACTAACCTGCACTCTATATGTCCTGGGACACTGGCCCCATGTCACCTTCCAAAATCCCAGGCTGTGATGTCCACAAACCTCTGAACGTCATGTCTCCCCACTAGGCCACCATATTCAGTAATAGCCTTGTATCAGACATTGTGGCCCCTGAATGGCACACAGCAACAGTTATCACACTCCACACAGGTGGCGCCAGAATGCACGAGTGGGACTATTGTCCTACACACCTGACTGGACTGTTCTGCACAGCTATGGGGCACATCATCATGGACATCATTCACAGAGACATTGTTGGGCTCCGGTCCTTTGATGCCTCCCGGGTTGGACTTGTTAGGGCCAGAGCATGGCTCCTACACCTGGTGGACTCCTTTCATACAGTTACCAGGGTAGTTGATGATGGTACGGGGGTCCACACAGCTTACATTGTCCTCTCATTGCCTTTCAGCATCATTCTCCATTCTGGTATTGACAACATACACATACACCTGCACATCGTACCCTATGTCTCAAGATGTTATGCAACATGGCTCATGGACAGGACACACACAATGAGGGTAGCATACCATAGTACCTACTGCATTTCAGTTACACTTGGCATACCACAGTCCTCAGTCATAGGGCCCCTCATGTTCGGTATATGGTTCCCTGTGGTACAGGCTAGCACAGAGGGACTTTCCCTGCCTAGCTTTACAAACCCTTGCATACAAAGCACCATGATTGATCCACCAGCTGATACTGACTCCATCCATATGGGTGTCACTGTGACAGATACCTGATATGAATATCATTGCCTCAAGCTGCATGACACAAGGTGCATGAACATCGCCTTTGCATTACACCCCTCACCCACTGACTATCACATACGTGGTAGTCCCCTACATACATGTCACATTGTATGTGTTCATAGTACACACGTATGTCGCACCCACTCCTGTGTTTACCATATTGCCACTGTGGTGTGGATATCCTTCTACGTGGCCACACTTATCTGTACTGGGTGTGTAGCTGGTACATAGGCACCCATTGTACCTCTGAACTCCAGACTTCTACACACATTCAAGGGTACAACACCCTGTTTAGGGTGTACCTTACACAACAGCTACAGCTTTACATACCACAACATTAACACACCATGATGTTTATTGAGCTCTGACAGTTAAAGTATGCGGCTGAACTACGGACACCACGTCTGTACACATTTGCATACTACATACTCAGGGGTGACCTCTGCTGAATAGACAGGGCCCATGTCCACAACAATATTAATGGATATACTCCACATACGCGACATAAGCAAAAGCCACTGTGAGCAACATGCTCATGGATATGTGCACACACGCAATAATGAGTGGGATGTGCTTGAGGGTTACATTCCCAAACCAGACACTCACCATGCTTTGGAACATGATTCCTATGTACATCACGCAGGGACACTCAGTAGCACTGTTCATGTGATACCTCACTTGGTGGATGGGAGACACATGTACACCAGGGATCACTGCAGTGGCTGTACTGTGCAGAGGTGCAGGTAACACATGGCTCTGCTGTTCACAGGACACTACCCTAGAGAGGTGCCACTGGTGTGAACACTGTAGTTGCACTTACACATAGACCTGACAGTCTGCATAGTACCCCACTATGAACCTGTGAAGCTATTACATGTCCTTTGTGCATGGTTACTTGGTAGCCCTTCCATTTAGATTAGCTATCATGCTATTGCAATGTCCCATGACTACAAGCCATATGTATCCTGTTATTGTACATGCCAATAGACGATACCTTTGGTATGCATGATATGCCTGTTATGCTGTGTAGCATATCTGACATATCTACCTACAATACTATACATTACACCTATTTTACATGGTATCCCATAATGCAAAGCATACTTGCACAGCAGGACCACCTTAGACATGTCATTGTCGTTATATGCCCATACACATACCTACTGTGACAGTATATCAACATATACTATCCCCTGCTATGGCACGTACTTGTTGGACATACCCTATCACTGACGGCGGGTTGTATGGAATTGTTCTGTTTAAAGCCCTTATGCAGCATCCCTTGTGGTGTCTGCGATGTTTACCTTGTGGCCCACTGCTGGACGCACAATTTCTACAAGCGTTAGTATGCTCAGCAAGACATCACTACATAAATACCTTTTCCCACTTTGTGCATTGCGGACACTTTTAATTAATGCAAACCAGGCTATACATACACTAAATAATTAATACAAAACATGCTATACATACATTTACATACCGAGTGTTCTACATACCTTGTTATCGTTCCGGACTTTCGTCTCTATCTCTTTTACACTGTTTAAACAGTTATATGGTATGAGCATATGGTTTGAATATCTGGCAAGTCATCCTTATATACGTCGATACCTGTAACATGTGGTTTCCTGCCACCAATTGGTGTTCCTGAGTGACTAGTTACTTGCACATCAGCTGTGCAGCTACTCCATTCACCAATTACACGGCAACAGTGGGGTATAATCGAATTCTCCACTTGGGCGTTGCCCATTTGCCCTACCTTCGGGGAGACGGCCTGTATTGGGTTTTGTTGTGTGTAATTGCAACTGCTATGTGTAGAGACAAGTATACTTTGGATTCATGTCCCCCGTGGATTGTGAGTGATGGCTAGAGTATGTGGTTCAACATGTGGGTGTACCTGTCATCCCAACCATCTGATAACGGACTATTGCAAACAAAACCTGTAACATCGCCGTTTGTTCCATTATACAATGTCTACAATTTTTCATGGCGCCTTTAATTGTGCCTCTCACAAGGTATGTTAATAGTTCTGCAAATGTAATTGACTGACTGGATGTGTGTGCTGTAATTACAGTCTGGATTGCTATAGTTTCTAGTGTGGGGGATGTCGGTGGGTGTACGTAGCATATACAGGTTTGTGGGGATTGCATTTCTACATATTCCATATATATGTGTGTGGGCTCCTTCCCTAATTAAAGAGCTCCTTCCCTAATTAAAGAGCTATCAGTTAGTAGACTTATGTTACGGGATTTTACATTGGGCCGTTGTTAATTGGTTTCTATATAGTATGCAGGTGAGGTTGATACTTCCATACCTCCAGAATTGCAGCGATATCTAAAGGGATATTTCTAAATGACAGCTATCCCGTGTATTTCTGTCCCAGATATTTGCAGTCATTGCAGTTGTGTTGGTGACAGAACCTCTTTGCCATGGGTTGGCACCTTTTCATATGGCCATTGTTGGACACTTGCGGGACACACAGCAGTGTTCGCAGGCCGACACATAGCCACGGTCAGTGCACAAGATAGCACATACTTTTATCCTCAATACAAACCTATTGTTGTGGGACTTTGGCTACTTATCATATTGCATGTAACATTTACGTTTCTTACATGCAGGCATAACTATTTCATGCAACTATTACATAATATATGGGACATAATAATGTCCTACAATCTCGGACAGTTGCCTTTTGTAATGTTTTATGTCAGGACACACCTGCCCAGGGAGGGGCTGTCCCTCCTAATGTGGGACAGGTGGTAATCATATGCCTATGGCTAGCTATACCCACACCTACCATAATGATCTACCTCCGAGTTGGCACTAACAGGCACATGATGTGGACACACACACACACACACACACATTACAGTCACACGGAAATGCGAACGGCACCCTCAACACACACATACACAGACTACAGCACTCACAAACACAGTTGAACACAGTACCTACGTGGACCGCAACACCGGCAGCGGTAACTAAATGTCCCTTCATATCGTCATACTATTACTCACGGTTCTACTGTTCTGATACTGTGTTCTTTCGGTCTTTCAGCCTCGTTGTTACACGTGTCGGTATGTTGCACATTCCATAGTTGGTGGTATCCCATTTATTTGTACCTCCAAGATGTTATGAATGTCGTTGACCTATCTATATATTTGCAGATATCGTTGAATCCGTATATATCAACATATATCACTCTATCCCCCTTTCTATCTGTATTATATATATGTATATATGTGTGTATATATATATATATATATATATATATATATATATATATATATATATATATATATATGTATATATCTGACAGGGAAAGTAACAGGCAAGCTACACCTTTCATTGTGTACTTGTCAGTGTATACTGTTTCCTGGACTCCGCATGTTTGTGTCTGTACCTGTCACATTACATACCTGCCATAGGTTAGGGTTACCAGCTGTCCCACTTTGCAAGGGACAGTCCCTCTT
This sequence comes from Protopterus annectens, assembly GCF_019279795.1. Classification (NCBI taxonomy): domain Eukaryota; kingdom Metazoa; phylum Chordata; order Ceratodontiformes; family Protopteridae; genus Protopterus; species Protopterus annectens. The sequence continues at coordinate 337,504,644 of NC_056725.1, forward strand.
TGGGCAGTTGTGTCCTGCAAAATATTTGTAAACATGGCAGATGTCCTGAGATTTTAGGACAAACTTATTTCCTATAGTTTATGTAATAGTTGCATAAAACAGTTATTCTGTATCTGAACCACCTATATGTTATAAGACACAGAATAAGTAACTAAAACATTACAAGAATAAGCTTTTATCTAGGCAACACAGTGAAGTTCTGATTTTTGTACTGGCCGGGTGTATGTGTCAGCCTGCAGATATCTGACGTATGTCCCACATTGGTCATTTGAAGAGGTGGCAACCCTACCCTAGGTACATCTTGGCTAGCAATAGTGTTAGGTGATTGTATACATGATTGCGTGTTCTACTGCTGGCAGTGGTCATTTTACCCTTCAGAGCAGGCGCTATTAGTACAGGGGTGAATAATGCTGGTTTCACCTGTTCTGGACATCATTGACCATGATCTGTGCAATATTCGGAGAAGCTTAGCCCTGTTTTGCACATATCCGTATAGTCATATTTAAACGTTGCTTACCAGCAGTGGGCAACGCATATTCCCGCTAATGTGTGCTAAACATGATCTGATGACCTGCATCCAACATGCATTACTCATGCCTTCAGGATTACGTTACATCCCTTGCAGGACGTGGGACCGGGAACATGCACGACGATCACTGCATTTAACACTTGGACATCTGGGATTTGTACACGTGTTATGTCATTTTGTATGTGGATTATAGTACGGCTCTTACTCCATACTGCACTCACATGGGTAACTCAGTTAGTTTACATATTGATGAGTCCAGTTAATGGTATGTCCATGTGATGTTTACTGGATGTGCTCCGGCATTGGGTATGTATATCACAGTGAGCCACACACGATACTGTGCTAAACCTTCAAATGACCGTAGGTGGAGCATGCTGGGGTGACGAATACCTGTCATGGGTACACCCCACGCCTTGACAAACATCCATGATTACATTATGTGGAGTCCCTCATTAATGCAGCAGGGAATCCATGCTGAGTGTGTGCAGAACAATGCTTACACACATGTGCTCCCGTGATTGCCTCTGCTCCACAAAGCTACAGTAGGTTAGTCGATGTTGTGGTGACAGCGGACACTGTTTTCCCCATTTGGTGTATGGCCTCTGACAATCGGGCGTGTACCTACTGATGTACCTGGGAACCTATACATACAGCACCAACATATGCTGATAGGTGCATGTACTGTTCAGGTGTTGACATTCCGTGTTCCAATAGCTGTTGTGTGTACTATGTTTGAGGGCTGCCTATGTAGGATTCACACAGTGGGCCACCTATACATTTTACAGGTGGTCGTGTTTGTGTGCCATCCATTTTACTGTGTGTGCAGGTGGAGAGGTGTGTCAGTCCATAGGGGCCTACACTGTCAGAGTATGTGCTATACGTTCCCTCTTTGCCAAGGTGTAGGCATATTGGGCACACCTCCATCTGCCTACTGGGGCTGGCACAGTGTGTTCATGTTCTGAATCCCTCTGTGCCTGTGATGGCCTTGGCAATTGCGGTGGGCTATGAGGGCCTTCACCATTTTGTCCCTGCTGCAGCTGTTTCCGCAGGATCATATTATGTAGCATGGCACATACTATGAAGATGTGGGCACACATGCCTGGAGAGTACTGCAAGGCTTCACCAGATGTGTCCAAGCACCGGAACCGTGATTTCAGCATCCCAAACACATGCTCTATGATGATTCTGGTTTGTGCGTGTGCCTCATTATGGCATTCTTGTATGGGTGTGTGTGCATTTCTGATGGGAGTCATCATCCACGGCTCCAGTGCATAGCCAGCATCCCCTACAAGGTGGCCATGTGGGATGTCCCCCCTGACAAATACATGATACAGCTATGAGGCATGCCAGATATGGGAGTCATGGTAGCTTCCAGGGCTGCCAGCACACACATCCATGATAATGCCCTAGGCATTGCACATGACCTGGCAGTTGATGGAGTGGAATCTCTTGCAGTTTATGTAGTGCCTACCATGCTCACCAGGTGGTGACTTGATATGTATGTGCGTGCAGTCTATTACACCCAGTACCTCCGGGTAGTGTGCCACATGGTGGAAGTGACGCATATTGCTGGCCAACTCCTCCTGAGTTCGGGGGGAAGCATATATGCTCATTGGCATGTGGTAACATGGCATCCAGGAACTGGTGTAGTACCCTGGATGCTGATGCCTGTGAGATCCCCATTATATCTCCAGTTGGCCTTTGAAAGGTACCTGTGGCTAGTATTCGCAAGCTTACACATACCTTCGTGTCCACTGGGATGGGTTCCCCTCTGTTGTTTCTGGTCCTCAGGCATGGCCGGCACAGCTCCACTATTTGCTGTAAGATGTCCCTGTCCACCCTGTAATGCTCTACTATCTCCAGATCATGTAGCCCCTGGTAGGTTACCCTTGGTCTGAACACTCTTCTCCTCCTCCGGGGCCTGCGGTGGTTGTCAGCATCATCCTCCACAACACCGTCAGTCTCTAACACATGCTGATGAATCACAGCTATGGCAGCTCCCAACATGTACATTTTAAAAGTTCCCCATGTGTTTACACCTATGGTGCAGTGTTTGGGAATACACAGGTGTGTGTAGAGTGCTTTCACACTTTATACTATTGTGCTGTGAACACCGATGATGTCATAGGGTGTGTATGTACGATCATAGCTACAGGGTATCTTATGTGTTTTACTACTGGAACTACTATTATGGTGCCTTTGGTGTTGAATTACATTTGGCTGCCGTGGATTACCTCTTGACCTTCCCTTTACATTTCTGCACGTTCCACCTACCATTTTCTGGCATGCATCCAGCAGCCTACTTTCATTTGTACTTTTCTAGACCTGGCTTATCTTGCGTAATGTGTTCTATTGCCGGTCTACTGTCGGTTTGCTTTGATCTGCTATGACAGATCTCCTATCTTTGCATTCCGATGCCTCCCCTATCCTGTTTTGCAGGTTTCTGCGAGCAGACTTGTCAGCTGCCATCGATTGGCCACCGTGAATTGATTGGAGTTAATTGCTCAGTAGTACTCCAATTACCCTACTTCGGCATTTCCTTCTTTTCTTCCCCTGACCTTCCTGTTTGTGCTATTGTTCGCGGCACGTGCATCCACTTACCGGGTTTCGGGCACGTTTTCATCCCCGTACACATGCACTTTCGGGCACCATATGTGCTCTCAGCTAAACGATTCTATACCTTCCTCCCCACCCCTGTCCTGCAGCTTTGCTTAGCAATGGCCAGGCCAGATTTGCATTGCTCCAATGTGCTTACTGCTACGGTGGCACACCCCCCCTGCTGATGTCATGTATCTCCTCTGAGCCACTCCTCGGTGTTATAGCGCTGCGTCGTATGGTACATCCTTCATCCGGCAGGACGTTTCCGATTCAATATTACCTGCCTCATTTGCATGGCATTGACTACCAATTCATAGTTACCGCGCTGAACACTGTCACAGGCCCTTAGCAACCCTTGCACCTTGGTTGTGGTGTACCATGCCTACCATTGCATATTATGGTGAAATCCTGATTTGTATTACATTGTGATTTTATGACATTTGTATATATTTTCTTTGTGTTCCTGTTTGCGCACACATGCCCTGCGGTTGTACTGTGCGTTACTGTGGACATGACATTAAATGTTGTTTTTTAGGTGCTGTGCATCTTTTCTTATGCCATTGGCTGTGTATTTAGCCATTGGCATATGTAAACTTTGTAATACATGAGTCTGGTCCGCTTCCATAGCTTCGATGCTCTGTTTGGGAAAATGTAAACTGTATTTTTTGGTTTACATTTCTGTGGGCTTATGCTGTGCCTGCACCACTTCATGAATCACTATATGCCTTCATTTGCATGGTGCAACACTGTGCATGGGGTGATTAGCATACCTATGCCGAGGGCTGTGCAGTTCTGGCGTACGCCGGTAGTGCACGTGGAATTGGATCATACCTGAATCGCTCAACGGCCATATTTGGCATTATTCTGCCTACGCTACGCCTGCGCCTGGTGCAAGCTTCATGAATCCCGGGTGTGTTTATGAGTTTTACTAGATAAGTGAATTTCCATATCATATAACGCCTGAAGTGCATAATCGTAAAATACTTTATAATCATATAGCAATGTACCATGTATATATATATATATATAATGAATAGAATATAATTTGAATATGTGACATGCGTCAATATATTCCATATCCTTAACTTTAAAAATCTGTTTGGTAGATCTTATTTGCACCCTTTGCAAACAATTAAATTGGCCAGCAGCACATGAACTAAAATACCGTTATATTCAATAATAACTCTTACATGTGCTTTTTATAAAGTAATGAAACAAAATGAAACCTAACTTTCTTAATCATTTTTACAAATATTTTCAATGCAGCTAGAAAATGAAAATTTTAGATAAAATCGAAATGCCCACATTTTTATAACTAGTAACATCTCCTAATACAAGCAATGAAAGGGACATAGGTTTCCTTATTTTAGAATTACCAAAAATGTAGTATTACATTCAGTTGCACTAAACTGAAAACCCAACCTGGATTCCCATTTTCTAGTTTCAGACATAGTAAAATTAATCAAAATCATCATCAGAAATCACAAAGAAACCAACTTTACATTCATTAGTGTTTGTTATTCCAACAAGGTCTAGTAACTGGGACAGTTCTGAATACTAGACCAAATAAATGGATATGGAACACCAGATATAGCTTTAATTGAATCAGACTCAGTACCCTGAATCATAATCACTTGAGATTGATCAGACAACCAGTTAGAAATCCATCTGATTATGTAGTGATTTATATCCAAATCACTCAATACTTGAAAGATCACCTGATGAGACAGTAAATCAAAAGACCTGATTAGGTCCAGATAAATTACTCCAGCACTCAAAGCTAAATTCAAAGCCTTACTGATTAACAAATAAAACTAATGGTTAATGAAGAATGAATGTTCTTTAATAAAACCATGTTGAATAAAATGTCATGATTCTTAACAATTGCATTATTATTCAAAATTGAAAGAAGAAATCTTTAAAAACATTTCTCTGTATTTGATGTTAGGCTACATGGATGATTATTCTTGACCTCCAGCTTATTCGCCTTTTATTACAGATTGCTTCCAAGAATTAGGCACAATGTGCCAAACTTTAAAAATTATTCAAAGTATTATATAACAAATGTTCAATGAAATTCATTAAGTTAACAAGTACAATTGCAGGAATTTTATCAGGACCCATACTTGTTGATTTTTTTTAATCTTATAGAGTGCATCTCTCAAAATGTCCAAGGTAATCAATGGACAGGTAAATATATGACCAACTTTTAGTTGAACAACCAAATTTTAAATTTTTGTATAGTTATTAGAAAAAACTGATAAAATGGAATACATACATGTATGATCAGTTATAATATTTCCATTTGCCTCAACAGTTCTTAATGGAGGGGAATTATTACTATTATGATTTAAGTATTTGAAAAGTTTCTTCTTATTATGTGATTCTTTTGCTAAATTATTTTCTTTTTTAATAAGGAGTTTCGGAGCTCTACTACACTTACTACATTTATGTTTCATACTCATATTATTATTTAATTGTCCTCATAATCTATTCCTCTTACTAGACAACGATGGACTATATAGCTCTGTCAAAAAGGAAAATCGTTATCATTATTCAGATTTTTCTTTAAAAAAGCAGTATTTTTTTATACTTTATCTTGATATATTCTCAAAAGTAACATATTCAAATGTATTTAAAAAATGTATACCAGTCAATATCCTTTAACAGTCTGTATAAATTCCTATAATGAATATGGCCATAGTTATATCTACTCACTGACAAATTACAAACAGATGTTAAATTTAAATCAAATACAACAAAATTGTAGTCAGAAGATCAACAAGGAGAGGAAAGACAGGTATTACTAACCATATTTGCTACATTATTTGCAATGACATCCAATATATTACCTCATGTTGATTCTAAATTTAATTGACTCAATTCATGAAAACTAAGATATTTAAAATATTTTGGGAAATAATAATAATGAGCTATCATATCAGCCCAAATGATGTAAGTATAACTAAAATGTCCTAGTAATATTGTATTCTTTCTACCAAATACCGTATCTAATTCAGCCAAAAATTCCCAGAGATTTTTGGAATCTATGCTAGGAGATCTATAACAAAGCACCAACATGACTCTCTTAGTCTTAAATCTTAATTGAACTACTACACACACTATTTTATTAGTAACCTGGACAAGACTGGAGCCAACCAAATTTAATGCATTCTGGAAAAAAAATTAGAATTCCAGGAGTCAGTTACTGCAATCATTTTATCATTCTTAATGACAGTAACTCCCTTTATCTCATCTCCCTTAGTAATCAATGTCTGTGCATCAGTAAAATACATTAAATATCTACCAAATTTACTGGATCTTGAGTTAGACGTATTGGTAACTGACCCTTTCTTAAAAGTCTTAGCATATTCAGAAATCATACTAGAGATGATTGATGAACCATAATCATTCAAAGGCAACATATTCTTACAAAAAATATGATAATCCCTAACATGTTCTTCCCAGTATTTAGCTAAATGTACATTATAAACAAAATAGAGATGTCTCAGTCAATTATACAAATGAGCTTTGTGAAAAGGTAATCATTCCGAGGTGGAGAATGAATACATTCATTCAACACCAATTTCAAGCTTGCAAATTCTGTTTTCTTAACTAACTGTAACTTATTATTTTTCATAATTCTTACACGTTAAATACAATTGTTAGATGCAATGTGGACTGCAATATGCCTATATTTTGGACTACCTTTAAATATCCAAGGAAGTGAATTTGTGAGACTGATCAGTTTCAATCCAGGTAAACACGATACAGTTACACTGCCCTTGATAAGTTTGCACAAAGAAATCACAATTGATCATATAATGGAATCACCAATTACAAGTACCTCCCTATTATTACATTTACCAGACAAATTTCTTCCTGAATCCTCTGTGTTACCCATGAAATCCACAACAGTTTCACCAACATACCTTCTACCCAGTTCTTCTTGTAAATTTCTTATTATTACTACTACTGACATAAGATCTCACTAGTTCAACATTATCATATGCATTACTGTTACCAACTACAAGTTGGTTATTAGATTTTACTACCTCAGAGTAAAATCTATTTCCCTCATCTTTACATATCATAGAAAACTCACATGTATGCTCGCTTTCTATTATTTTATTATTTTGAATTATTTTGTTTTCAGAGGTGTGTTTATTAACTTCTGCACTGGTGCTATGGTTAATTCTGGTCTATTATAGTTCACTGAAAGATATTTTCAGGGAACACCTTTTCATCAACACCTAATTAGTGAAAATCACTTCAGCTATTCATAGAATTTTCCCAAGTCAATGAAACAATTCCCCCACAGCAAAATGGAACCCACAACAAACTAAATCAAACCCACTCTCTCTCTCTCTCTCTATATATATATATATATATATATATATATATATATATATACACACACACACACACACACACACACACACACACACACACACACACACACACACACACACCAACTCTGGCATCACACTACAGTGGGGAAAAGGGCAAAGTTGTGCAGTTGGCCAACTACTTCATTGCCATGGGAAAATTCCATGAATAGTGGAAATTATTTTCACTGATTAGGTGTTGATGAAGAGGTGTTCACTGAAAATATCTTTCAGTGAACTAAAATAGACCCAGTTAATTCAGATACTCTATGTATGCCTTCATCTAGATTTTCCATTCCAATCCCCATAGTTAAGACTAAAAAAATTGTATTGCTAGATACAACACTTACACTATATACACTTATAGTCTCATTAATTGAGAGAGCTTTTTTTTTAATGAGGAACACAACACCTGTGTCCTGTTCATATTTTTATTTACATACAAACTGCCATATTTCTTATTCCTTTTCTTTAAAACATGAATCATTTTCTTGTTCCTTTTATTAGACTGTATTAGAAACCTTCGTTAAACCAGATGCATCTATATTCTCATCTTTAGAGAAAAGATTAAAACTAAGGTTTCCATTATTAGAAGCATTTAATGTATCTACATCCTGTTTATGATTCTGAGAAACTAAAGCTTTTTATCCAGCTTTATACCCAACATCTTCCAACCACTGAGTGATGAACGCCATAAATTACCTTATACCTTATCCGCTGTTAGAACAAACACACTTATCTTATAGTTCTATCTTTTTACTTTCAAAAATAATGCAAATTACATTTAACTTACTACAGTGTCCATTATTTAATAAGTCTTCAAGAACAAATGAATGTAATGATTCCATCAGAAATTTAGTTAAGAGATTCCAAAAATGTATTTAACTTTAATAATCAAATAGTACTTCTAACCAGCTTTGATAAAAACATGATACATTTGAAAAAAACTAAAGCATTTTTAATAGCTATAAATCTTACCATTGTTATTCCCTTCAATTTAGTATTGTAACAACATGAAATAATTTCCAAATTTGATTGAAAAAATATTCACCAGTCAAGTTGGTAAATTGGTATCTTGGCTTCAACATGAGATGTGAACATCTGCTTGAGAATTGCAAGTAAATAGACATGAATAATTTCCCTATGACAGGTAAAAATGCTATCAATCAGTGTATATATATATATATACACACACACACACACACACACACACACACACACACACACGTACACACGTACACAGGAACAAGAAAATTTAAAATAAACTAAGAAGCAGCTGTCTCCCTATTGTCTTTATAAGGACAGGCGGTAAGGCAGAAATAAATTATACAATATTAGCCTTTCTGCCACAGGAGAACTTTGGAACAGTTCAAAATCTCAAAACTCACACCCTTTTGAGAAGTGTGAGTATTTAAACACCCAAAAGCTGTCAATTAGTGCACACACAACTCTCCCCATACACAGGAACAAGACATTTTAAAATAAAATAAGAAATAACTCTCTTATAAAAAATATTAGTCTTGCTGCCACAGCTGAACTCTTATGAAAAAAAAAGGAAAAAAAGATTGTCAACTCCATATTCCTAATAAATGTTAATCACAATCTTTACTTTTAATGAATTTTCAGATCCAGATTAACTGAAAATGTTTTAATCCATGTACATTTGCTACATAATTTAGCAAACATGCTCTCATCAAAACAGATTTCATTAAATAATATAACTTTCTTCAGTCTGGCTACTATATATATTTCATTATTCTTCTATGTCTGGAATATTTATGAGTAACTCTAATATTTGTGCTTAAGATGTCATTCTGCATTTTCATGTAGATTCATATTATAATGATAATTTATAAACCTTTGAAGAAGAATCTCCAGTAGTGAAACCAATAGAAAAGGGAATCCAATGTACCATATAAGTGTAAAAGTTGGAAAAGGTGTGCTGAAGCCAAAAACAAAAAAGCAAAACAGTCCATGGTTAAAGTCACAAATGCAAGCTGACCAACAGTATGAATTTGGCTCAGGTTTCTGATATTCACAACACTTAAAGTTTATGCTTGGCTTTAAATACTGATTCAAAAAGTTGTTGTGTCTTTCGGCTTCTCTGGTCCGCTAAGGTTTTATTGGTGGATTTTTACGTGCCAAGTTAACAGCCCTGACGCACAACCTTCAACGAAGGCATGCCCATTTACGCATGCCTCCACATAGAAGACGCTCTAGCTGAGACTCGAACGCAACAATGTCTTGCTCTGAGGTGACAACGCTACCGCAGCACCACTACCGCGGATAAATACTGATTCAAAAAGTAAAGGTGCCGATTTCCAAATAACTCTAATATTAGCTTTAAATATGAAAGATGGTTTGACATGCTTCTCCCATAGCTTCCTTCTTATTTCAGCAAATTCCTTTCCTCATTTTATTTCTTCATATGGGAGGTTTGTATATATGCATATAAAAAACATTCTTTATCCTTCTACCAGGATACTTATTTTACAGATCACTGCAGATATTCTTTCCTTCTCCAAAATAGTACCATGATAGGTCCTGGAAATTGACTTTGCATGGCCATTGTACTGTTATTGGCAACTCAGAGATGCCTATTTATTTTTATTTTACTTTGTTTCTTATTTTAGACATCCTCCTGTAATATGAAAATATTCACAAGTACCCATTTTGCCATCAACTCACCCTGCTGGGTGCGCCTTACCAGAGACCTTCCTTAATGCCTTACAACTTACAAGGCTGTTGCATGCATGTTGCATTTTAACTAACATTCACAAAACACTGTTAATTAAACTTGAAAACTGATACAATAAAATTATAAAATTACCACAAACCTTCCCAATAAAAGCCTTCATTGCATTGCCTTTGGCAAGTTCACTTGTTAGAGTTCCAACATACTTTAACATTCAGCCAACTTAAAACAGCACACGGTATAATATATAATCCAGCTGTCCTACAATTTCTCACCTGTAGATTTACTCCAACCAGACAACTTATTTCCAAATACCCACCCTTCTTGTTCTTTACCAAGTGTAATAACCAGTTTGATGACTCCCTTTACTCACCTTATAGATTCACAGATTCATAGGTACTTACTAGGCTTTTGATCTGTGAGTGTCCTAAAAAAGCCTAGCCCTGCACTCTCAGCCATGATTATTAGCCCTTATATTTTACAATATAAATTTACATGTTTCTGCCTAGACATGGAGGCCACTGGTGCTAAACCAAGGGTGAATTTCTAGTTACTCATCCATTTGTCCTAGTTACATTTGAGTACACTAAGACAATTGTTCTGTTTTATTGTTTTATAGAAGTGGTATTGTTTGTGATACTTATCTGTCCCTTCAATATGTTCTATTAATCTTGCAAAAGAGATTGAGGGCCTTTGAGATGGTTTTCCTGATACCACTTGACTTCCAAATGTCTGACAGAACAGGGTCAGTTGAGCTCTATATGAGAGGCAGAGGTGACCTATCAGAAGCATGTATTATACTGAGAAGAGAAACAAGGCTTTGATATGGTCTCTATAGATTTAGTGTATGCCCTTGATTTTTAATAAGGAAGTATTCTAGTCATTCCAACCATGAAAAGTGTTTGGGCAGGTAAATACTGAAAGGGGAATTATACTCAATGATCAGCCTAATGAGTGCTGAATATGGAGGAACTATATATCCCTGAATCTGGATGCTGCACCCTTAGATATAAGCTGTGCAATAAAAAAGACTTTCTTACAATACTGGATATGTGGTGATCAAAGGACAATTCACTGTCAACATGGATGCTCAAAATTTCATCTGCATGATCAGTTTACAGGGGTTGTTTTCAATGTGATAGTGCTGAGTGAAGGCACCCTTGCTTTAGGATGCATTTATACATTTCTTGGCATTTAGATTCAGTCTGTATTTTTTGCACTAACTATTTGTTTGGGATGTGCCCTTTTGCAGGATCCTGATGTCCTCAGGGGAGTTTATGAAGGCACCACATTTGCAGTCATCTGTGATACTGATCATCTACAATCATTTTACATTAGCTTTAACCTTTGTGAAGTAAATGGCAAAGAGAAGTGGCACAAGGACTGAAGCCTCAGGCACTACACTAGTGAGAGGTCTTTTGGAGGAAGTAGATACACCCACCTGTACTTCCTGTGTTCTATTTGTGAGTCAGTTTGCTATCTAGCAAATTCCATAAGCATTAACATTCAGATGTGAGAGTTTATCTATGTTGCCCAAGTGTCTGATGGTGCTGAACACCTTTGCAAGGTCCATACAGGAAGTGTGCACTGACTTGCCCTCATCCATTGCATCAGTGCCTTTTTCAAAGAGGTTATCTAGGTTAAATAGGCAGGTCCTGCTCTTTTCAAATACAAACTGGGTTGGGTCAAGAGCCTGTACATCACCTATATTTCTATCTATTATTTCCATGATGTTCCTCTACATAGCATTATAGACCAGGCTTAACAGGCTTATAGGTGTTTTAATTACCTGGGTCCATTATAGCCCCAACCTTGTGCAAAGAAATGACCGGTGCTGTCCTGAATTCTCCAAGCACAAAGTCTCTGCTGAGGCTAATGTTGAATAGCCTCTGTAGGGGGCCTGAAAATTCATATTTCAGGCTAGCCAGTAGCAACCAAGTATATGTTATCTGGCCCCATAAATATAGTGTTCTGGCCTTATGAAGTACCTTGAGAATTTGTTCTTGGGAGACTTGAGGAAGTGAGTTAGATCTGGATATTTGAATTGAGAATATTGGGGGGGAGTGAAGTTGGAGTTGAATTTGTCATCTAGTAGTTTGGCTATGTCCTCTGGGTCTCAGTATGGCATATTATTCACTATTAGCTCATGAAGTTTTGGGCATTGTTTCTGAGATTTATAACATTGTTGGTTATCTTTCACCTGGGTAACTACTTTTACCTCATAGCTGGCTTTGGATGATTTGACCAGGATTCAGAGTATGTAACAATATGTAGGAACGCTATACCTCCTGAGCTAAGAGGGAAATCAAGACTAAACCACTTTTAGCAGAAATTAAAGACAAAACTTACTTTCACATTGACTTAGTATTGTTGAAACTGAGTTCTGCAGGGTGTCCCTATTTACTGACCATAATACTATTAACAAAAACATATGACATGCCAGCTTTCCACCAAACTTTCTTTCTTTCTTTCTTTCTTTCTTTCTTTCTTTCTTTCTTTCTTTCTTTCTTTCTTTCTTTCTTTCTTTCTTTCTTTACCTCACAGTTTTCTATCACTTGATTTTCATGTCTCCAGTGTACTACCACAGCACATACAATGTAATGTGAATCTGCATAGCCTTTATAACCCTTGTTTTAAGATTTTCTACAGTCAACATAAACTGTAAATAGCAAACTAATAATGCCGTGGCTGTTATTTGCTTTTTTGTTTTATACCTTGTTTATCAGTTATTGCAACTTGGAGATTTTGTTTCTCAAGAACTTTCTTTTTTTTCCAAAAACATTTTTTTTGTTTTCATTATAAAAATACGCAAATGTACATATAACGAAAACAATAAAACAATAACAAAACTATTTGCAATATTTACATTCATCCGTGATAAACAATCATTTTATCCATGAGAAGTTATTTGTTCAAAAGGTTTTCCAATTTTTGCCATGCTATCTTTTTATGAGTAAAGTTATGAGTTCTACAACAAATGGTTTGCAGTTGTTTTTACAAACAACTTTTGCTAAATTAATAAAATCTTTAAACATAAAATCTTGTTTACTTTTCCAGTTCAAAGTAATAACTTTTCTGGCAATTGCAATAATTGACCAGAGTAACTGAATCTGAGATTTAGGTATTACATTAGGTATAGGAACATTGAATAGGATTAATGAGTTAGAAATATGACAGTTATCGGACCATAAAACATTTACAAAATATTTGAAGTCTTTCCAGTATTGAACAACATTTCTTCATTCAATGAACATGTAAACCCAGGTGGCCTCTAGTAATTCATCACATTTCCAACATTTATTTTCACTGTTTTTGAGTATAAGATTTATTTTATGTGAAGTATAGAAACTCCTATTCATAAATGTCCATGTATACAATCTCCAATATAATGACGAAGAGGTACCATACATAGATTTCAATAACCTCAAGGACATTCTTGAGAATGGGCCATCAGCCCAGTCAGACTATCCCATTTAACAATGTAAGTGAATAAATAAAGAAAATAAGGGTACATTGTGTTGTGAGATACATATAGTAGTACCACTGTCCAGAGGTCTACCTAACTTACTATCAAGACAAAACCAAACCTTGAAGCTTGGAATGTCGGTACTCCTTGTTGTCCCTGGTAGCTGGTAAAACAGGTTCTTAGAAAACATAGTAACGAAGCTTATATTGGCCTGTTATCATGTTCGTGCAGTGTATATGTACAGTATTGAATTCATGCTTATAAAAAGCATGAACTTTCACATTCAGATTGGATTTTTCATTGATTTTAATTAGACTCTGTGGGTAATTATTTGGCTAATACAGTGATAAGAAGAGAAAACGTTTTTCTTTATTTCAAATCAGTCTGGGTAGACAAATGTTTCTGCCATTTGACATGCATGAGTGATATGCAGTTTGTTATATCTACTTTCAGTTACTATTCTGCATGAAAAAGTTGCAGAACTATAAGGAGATATTTTTATAAAAGGAGGATGGAAGCAAAGCTGCACATAAGTGCTATAGTAAAGTGTAACGGTGTATCGGAGTAGGGCAAGAGGTCTGTTAGCAGGAGAGAGAGAGAGAGAGATGTGTATTGCTTTTGTAAATACTAAACACGTGGAAAGAATCATCCTCTAATAGCATATGCAAGAATGCATTCTGTTTATTTTTCATGAAGGGTTAGTCCCAGTAGACTAGTGGCCTCTCTTCAGGTGAGACCTGAGGTCATATTTATACTACCTGAAAAACTTCAGCCATGATATCAGGAAACTTTTCCTTTCTTTTTGGTAAGTTCTGTTGTATCTTTTACATCTACCTGAAATGCCAGCAGCTGAAGCAGATGGGACTTTGGTTTAATATCTTATTAGGAGAATGGCATACTCAGAAATACAACACCCCAAATGGTTCACTTGCTGGTTTAATATTTCATCAGGAGAATGACATACTCAGGAATACAGCAACACAAATGGTTCACTTGTTGAGCCACTGACACTGACTGTTATGAAAGCAGATTCCTCAATAATGGTTATTTATTTACTGCTAGTTATCTGAATGTATCTTACATTAGCCAGGACTTTGGGGATATAACATTGTCAGATTGGTAGGACAGTCTTCCTGTTTGATTACAAGAAAATTGTTAATGTTTCAACAATGAGAGAGAGAGATAGGACGTGGTGCTACTTAAGAGTCCAATTTTGTAACATGATGTTTATCTACTCACAATACTGCTGACTGAGACAACCATTGATGGAACCTTAGTAGCTGGTTTGAGTTACCACCACAAAAATGCATATTATTAAATACATTTTATCAGGGCAGCTACGCTAAAATAGACAGCAAAATGAACAATTAGAGGTGTGAAAAGTTAAAGTGTGGGAAGATGATTTCAGGAAAGTTGAAATAATCTAAAATATTCTATGATTGTTTAATGGATTTTGTGGATTCTCAAGTCAGCAAATATATTCCTGCTGAGACTACATTACAGACTCACAAGGTTAATATGTATCCATTTTTCCCCAAGTTTCACATTCACTCCACTTAATAAGAAAATAGATTTAGAGATTGAGCAGGAAATTTCCAGAAAAAGCCATTAAAAGAGAAAAGTAGTGTTATAAAAAGAAATGAATAACAATAAAGCATTTTTAAACATTCGGCAGGTGGCATTCTGGAAACACTGAGTTACTGATGGATTATTCTATTATGGTGGAACACAAGTATTTTACCAGCATTCTGTGTAAAAAAATTGATATGTCTATATCTGTATGTAATACCCCAGATATGATCACTGATGGTAATACAATTGCCTGTCTGTGTATTCAGTCAGGGGCAGAAGAGGCAGTAGTTAATGCTGTTAGATATTGCATTGCAGCAGATCCCAGTGAATACAAGGGATACTTTCTTTTCAAGACCCTACTGAAACTGATGAAGCATCTTATTTGTCTTTTTCCAGCCTCTCTGAGCAGCGGTTATATTCCTGAAATGTTAGGGAAAAATATGATGATTCCTATTCAAAGTGCAGAAACCATGGGACTGCATTCAGTTCTTGCCCAATCCATCAAAACAGTACTATAGGGAAGGTATTTTTGAGAAAATGACTTTCCCTACTTTCTGTTAGTACTCCATAGCTATTAGGCATTACAAGGTCTTCCTAGAAGGTCTTATCTAGTGACATTACTGAGATTTACACTAATGTGGTTGATTCATTTGAATATCATCTTCCTGATATTTGACTAGATTTAACAATATCTTTTGATTCTGTGTGATATCAGAATATTCTTGAGGTTATAGAAAGGTTAATATGTATTAACTCTGTTATAGTGTGCATTGCAAACTGGCTGCATGACAATAAAGTTATAAGGTCAGAATTAAGGCTGAACCAAAAATAACCAAAAACATAAACTAAACAAAAGAAATCCACGGGCACACAGAAGTGTTGAACGAAACGCAGTTTTAATCACAACATGTAAAATAAAATAAAATAAAACACGCAATTTTGTGTCACGTGGACTGTGTGTTTTATTTTATTTTATTTTACATGTTGTGATTCAAACTACGTTTCGTTCAGCACTTCTGTGTGCCCATGGATTTCTTTTGTTTAGAATTATGGATGAATACTCAGAAAAAGCTATTATCAATGCTGGCATCATACAGGGCTCTATGTTTGGGCACTTTCTGTTTAATATGTTTATGTCTAACATACCCTCTTCCACTGATGTTTAAATGAGCAAATACCTGGATAATATTGAGATAGGGATGGTGAATAACAATGCTGATCACTGTATCTAGCAGAAGTATATTGATGATCTGTTTTGCTGTTCTAATACTAGTACAGTTTAATCATAGGAATTGTAGTGCGGTACATGTTGGAAAGGTTAACCACAGGTATCAATAAGGTATAGATAATGAGCTCATTCCAGCAGTAAACAGAGTCAAGGATTCGGGGGTAACTGTAGAGCAGGAATTCAAATATACAATCATGTGGCTGCTGTTTTGTGCTAAAGTTATGGGATCATGAATAATATCTTGAGGACTTTTCATAGTAGAGACATAATGTGATGATTTATGTATACATTACATTATATTTTGTTGTCTGCTAGTAGTAGTAATAGTAATGGGATGATTCCCTTATAGATTCCACTTATTAAGCTACATATAGATTATGGTGAGGCACTGTGTGTTTTTAGTAAGTCCTATGTTAAAAGACTAGAAGACATTAAGAAAACATTTACAAAGCAAATTACTGGTCTTTCTGGTTTGAAATATATGGGAATACTTAAGGTTCTAAAACTACATTATATTGCATATGGGTCTATATTTTGTGATCGAAGAATCTCTTCTTCGAACACATAATAATTGAATGCTGTAAACTGAGAACAGCCACGTCCACAATTTTTTTCCTCGGAAAAAAATTCATGTTGCCATAAAATAAAAAATACACTTTAAAACCATAATTAAGTGGAAATATTTGCCCCTGTACCCCCCGATGTGGAAGGCTGTGCCCCCCACACCTCCCTAACTATATATACCAACTCTGAGATCTCTCTACATTGACAAAAAGGGCAATTCCCGATAACAGCCAACTTAATTTTTTCCCAAGGAAAAAATTGAGGACGTGGCCATTCGCGGTTTACAGCATCCACTGTATATGTGTCGATTATTATGTGTTTGAAGAAGAGATTTTTTGATCACATAATATAGACCCATTCCATATAGGTTGATGACTGAAGATATTTTTTTCTTTTTTTAAGTGTTTCAGTAATGAAAATATGTCACTATTGTGCAGTGTTGCATTTGTTGATCATTGTGTCAAAACCAGGAATATGAATATATTGGTTAAATTACCTGTTGCATCCTCACAAGTTAAAAATAATAGTTTTATTTATATGGTGATAGACTTTGTAATTCTGTGTCACTACATATTAGATTGCCTCCTATTTAGCCTTATTTAAAACAGGATATGTTTATTGGTTCAGTGAGTACCTGTGTGATACAAAATGTTATTTATAGTGGCATGCACCTAGTTGGCCTATTCTGAGGCCTTGGGTTAACATTAATTATTGCATGAACACAAACAATCCTATAAACAAACTGGAAGTGGTATAGTGTCCATTTTATTCTTGGCTTACTCAAACTATAGGTGAGTTGCACAAAAGTGGTGTCAGCTATTTTGTACCACAATATTTGGCAAATTATTTACAAATGATCCATTAGCTCCCTATGTTACGCTGAACAGAAAGTACATAAAAACTTCATGGATCCTCATAGATGCAAAGTTGTTTCAGCTAACAATAGTATAACATTTAGTACAGAAGAATTTTTATTTGTATTTGTATATATTGAAACTATTTTAAATTTGACAGCAGTCATAACTGGAAATACATTATATTAATTGAAACAGTTTAAATGATGTAATGTTGAATACTATTATGTATTCTATGATGTAGTTTCATTCTATTAATATATAGTACATTGATTTGTTCTGTAGGTTCATAGATTAGTACTAGGCTAACTGCCCTTGCGAGCCATTTTAAGCCTAGCCAATTATCCCTTGTGAGAGTCAAACCCTGCACCTTGTGTTTATAAGGCAAGCACCTTAACCATTAGGCCACCCTCCCAACCCAAGGTTCATAGACAAGGACAGAATTTATAGACTAGTTATATTGTGAACTTATTACATTTTTGATTACTGTATAGTTATATTAGTTATAATGGGCACTTTGCACATGGTGGTTGGTTGATGCTGCTGTGGGGGGTATAGATTGCCTACATATGCTAATGTATATACACATTATTTTCAACACCAGTTTGTTTTTCATTAACCATTTACATCATATTAGTATGCACTTTTTAGATGTATCTTGATAAGTAGGTATGCCATAAAATTTACAGGCATATGCAAGCCAAGGACAATACAGTAAATAATTTTCTTACAGCACATAACAATTGGCCCTCTGTCATCTTTCGGTAGTTCTTAGATGATAGATGTCATTACACAAAATCTATGTGAAAGTTGTTGCTGCAGTTCTAGAAATGTGGTGAATGGACTGTATTGTACTTATTCTCAATGATTATGATAAAATTGTAAAACAAGGAATTAAAAATGTACCTGCAGGACCATGATAGGGAAGCTCTGATTGTTTTACTATTCACATTTTTTTGCATTGTATATGGTTTTAAGACTGGCCATTAAGGGGCAGAGACTGAGACACTAATTTTATTTTATTTTACTTAATGAGTTTTAATGTGTGCTGATTATGCTTAGTTTAAAAGATATTTTGTTTCAATTATAGTTAGATCTGAAGAAGCGTTACTTTAATGCAAAAGCACTCATCTGTTATACCTTATTTAGTTCTATTGAAGTTTATATTCCTTTATGTTTTTTTACAAGATTGTTTTTACAATTACAGCTTTTATCTACTCCTTGATCATTGTTTTTTTTTTCTTTAATGTATGTGGTTTTGATATATGTGGGAGTACACAGTTATAAAATGTATAGTATTTAATAATGTTGTAATGTATTATGGTTGTAATGTGTAACATAAATTACTGTTAAATGAAATGCAATGCATACTGAAATATAATACTGTTATACTGCCATACATGAATGAGTATATTAATTGGTCTTAGTTTAATATTATGTATTTTAATAAAGATGGAATATTTAGCAAGTACTACAGTTAGCATGAAATTGGAATTCCTTGACTCTAGATGATTGTCACTTGTGAAGTGACACCCGAACTGTATGTGCAAAAATAGGAAAAAGGGTTGTTGGTGGATGGATTTGTTCAAGAACACTTTAGCATTTCTTATTTGTTTCTGACATTGTTGATGGACTTATCACTGAGACATAATTTTGTATGAACTGTAATTCTAATCATATTAATGCAGACAGCTTAGAAATTTCTATAATAATTGTTTTACGTAATTTAAGGAGTTGAAAGTAATACTTAAATGATTAAAATATGTTACTAAATATAATCAATTGTTATCTTGAGAAAGAGGAGGAGAATATATATAAAAACTTGTGAGGTGCTTTCTTATCAAGATGGCAACATGTTGTATTTATTTATTAACTTTCATAGCAATATAACGATACAGTATATTGTAATAAGGTAATCAAAACACATTATCGTACTCAGCAGAATGTTTTTAGAGGTCTAAGTGCAATTTTGTATTGTTGTCTAAGATTTCTCTGCTGCACAACATTAGAATAAAAGCACTCTAAAATGTTAACTGACAGTAATACTGGAGCAGTCGAGGTGCTAATCCATCCATTTATCCAATCACTCTGCAGTCAAAAGTAGTGCTCCACAATGCATAGATAAACATAGACAAACAAATTATAAAAACAACATCTACTCGGTACTAAATTATGTTTCCAGACTAAAATTGTTATGTAGTTAAATAAGTATATTGCCTTATGTATTTGTCTGTGTTTATCACATTTTGTTAAAAGGTATACCTATCATTAGGCCTCATAGGAAATTGTCTACAACTCTATAATAATTCTGAATTAGCAGCAGTATGCAAATCAACAGCTGGTATTGATAAATTGTTTATTTTTTTTTAATTTCTAGTTGCCCACATTATTTTGTAAGGATTACATGGAGTGATATACATGCCATGTAGTCCGTGTTCATTTATTCCCTACAATGTGGGTCACTGTGTGTCCTGCAACTACTGCACATATCATTCATGTCTTTGTTGTTCCTTGGTTTGGCTTACATTGCCCAATGTCTTCTTTTTGTATTGCAATGAGTATAGCTATCTGTGGATTTGTGGACAACTGTGTTTCAGTGGAGTACACATTGTATGAGTAGTCTTTCACTTTAGCAGCTTTCCATAAGTGTATATCTTCCAAAACTTCAATGACCACATTAAAAAAAGTAACAACTCCAGTTGCATTCTTTCAAACAGGCTTACTTTCCTACCTGAATTCAAAGCAGAGTTTAATAAATCTCCTACTCCAAATTCTGAATATCTACCTCATAAGCATTCCCTAAAATAAATATCTTTACATTCCTACCATTTTTCACTATATATATCTAATTCAAAGATAGATTAATAGATTAATTCCCACCAAGGGGTCACGCAGTTCTGATCAGTTTTTTCCCATGGTTCATTGCACTCTGCAAAGAACATATCAAAAACCACTCCAGGATGTTTATTGCTCATTCTTCTTATAAAGTTGCTGTATACACCTAATTAAAACATTCTGAAATCCTCTCTCTTCCAAAACAAGCCACATAGATAAACCAGAAATTGGACTCCCACCTTTCTTCTATCTATTCTAGATACATTTTGAGTAAAATTAATCTAAGCCCAAATGTGTGTACATCAACAAAGATTTGATACACTTAATCAACTTGATGTTTGGCATGGCAGAAATTCAATTACTGCATGAATATTTATATAATGTCTATTACATAGTGTAGACCATGGTCATTCAAAGGAAGATAACGCTAGTGACAGGCTAAAAGCTTTGAAATTGTTAATATCAACTGCCAGTGTAAGGTGGACAATCTGGGTTCACTTAACAGATCTAGTTTTAAGAAATAAGAGGAGTAGTGGGAAGGTGTGGCAATTTTATTAACTAATGTATCACAGGGGATATATCTGACAAAGACAACCCACGGAGATCAGGGGTTCTATCCCTGCTACAGCAGTGGAGAACTGCACTAGTGTACCAGAAAAAGGATAGAGTATATCTATCTATATCTATCTATATCTATCTATATCTATCTATATATATATATATATATATATATATATATATATATATATATGGGTCTACTTCATATGATTGAAAGTTCATTTGATAGAAAATAATTTGACTGAGACCATAACACCGAATTTTCAAAACACTGAAAACCCATTTGACTGAAAACTCATGACACCTAAACATGAAATTTCAAGGATTATGCCCTTTTCCACATTGTAGTGCAATCTTGGAGTTAGAATAAATAGTTAGGGGTGTGTGGGGGGCAGAACCCCCCATAATGTGGGGTGTGGGGCGGACAGCCCCTCACATACAACATTTTAAACCATACACATGTATACTTATAACTGCAATGAATAACTCTTTGCAAAAAACAATATTTACCTAAACTATGTGGGGGGCTATTCCCCCACACTGCCCAATGTGGGGGGCTGTGCCCCCCACACCCCCCTAACTATATAGTCTAACTCCATGATCGCACTATAGTGGGGAAAAGGGCATATATCATTCACTGTAATGTTTAGGTGTTATGAGTTTGCAGTGAAATGGGTTTTCAGTGTTTTGAAATTTTGGTGCTATGGTCTCAATCAAAATGAACTTTTGATCATATGAAGTAGACCCATATATATATATATATATATATATATATATATATATATATATATATATATATATATATATATATATATATATATATATATATATATATATATGTGTGTGTGTGTGTGTGTGTGTGTGTGTGTGTGTGTGGTATGTGTGTATGTGTATACACATACACAAACTGCAAGAGAAAATCATCTTGCAACATCAAAACATAAGACATACTAAGATCTTTTCTCACCCCCCATAAGTTACTTATGCTGTTGGATTTTTCTTCTGCAGATGGGTAGTTTCCCTTTGAGATACCAAGAACTATAATTTCCACAAATTTCTTTGATTGTTTTTTTTTTTTTTTTTTTTTTTTTTTTTTTTTCATGCAACTTCACATGATCGCTTACCTCTTCTGGATAAGGATCACTGACCTCCCATGTATTACTAAGATGAATTTCCCTCAAGGTGAAGAGTATGTTGGATAGCTGCCACAGCTACTGCTGACTAATTCTGGTTTTGTCATTTTATGTTCTTACATTTCTCTGCAAATATTCAGTATCATCCAAGGTCTTGACATGTAGTGCACTTGCAATTGATGTCCATGCCTCCATATGTCATGTGACCATAATCAGCTCCCACCCCATAACCATAGCCTCCATGCAGTCATAGTCTTGAGCAGATGTTTTGACATGACAATGTACCCAGAACCAATGTTTTGTACCACCCTCTCAAGACGAAAGTCCTAATCATTTCACTTCCAAACCACTCATCAGATCTGGTTCACTGTGTCTAACCAGGGATTTATCCCACTGTGCCAACTGGTCTGGACTATCAAGGCATAGTGAAGTGGTTCACACATTCTGGCAGAAACAGATCATTTGCTATTCAGATACATTTGTGTCACTCTCAGTCTCATTCAACTTTTCACAAAGCCACCCCATTCTCACTATAATTCTGTTTGCAGGTGACACTGACATTTGCAAGTCTGTATCCATACTCTCAGCAATTATAGCAGGACATATGCTATATATAAAAATGTCTCCAGAGAATGAAGGATTGGTAAGAACCTTATCAAACTTAGAATAAACTTATATAGAAAAAAACAGTGTTTTAGGCATATCCCTGTTAATGACTTTATTACAGACCCACAGGTAGTAGTTGTAAGGTTCTTTTTCAGGTCAATGGGTCATGATTTAATTCTTTGCTGGAAAGAGCTATTAGAAAGGGGTCCAGAAGTGCCTCTGAGTACTTTGTCAGTGCATTCTCTTCCCTCCTTGAACAAAAGGCATCCTGGTAGGGTTTATATTACATACACCTGGAGTATTTCAGCAATGATATATGACTGTGGCTCACTTTCATGTAAAATGCATGCTAAATATTTGCTTAAACAAACTATTTAAGGATCATTTAGGCATGGAACACAAGAGTGATTTAGGGTTGCACCAACATTTGTTTATTTACTCCTTTTGTTTACTAAGAAAGCCTGAATGGGTATGAGACGTATTTCAGTGGAGTCTCTGGGAGAAAAGCTTTACCATGGGAGGCAGGTGTAAATGGGAAACCCTTATACAGCAATCTATGTGATATTATGATGGGCATTGGGAAAGGGGTGCAAGTGCTTGTCCCTGGTAATGAGCACAGCTGACAAATGCTAAGTGATGGGAGTGAACCCCAGAGATTCAGCACATTACTAACAATGTTTTCAAGTGGATGCATAGTCATCAGTGCACTACCACAGTATAAAAAACAAAATAAATAAAACAGAGCAAAAGATTAAACTGAATTATTACTACAATCCTAGTAGTGTGTAGCGTAATGTCTTTTAGTTGTCTGTGTTGTTGTTGTTCATCCGTCATTATTGACGATGACCAAGGACATCTTGTCAAAGAGGTTGACTGAATACAGTGTTTCAGTCTGTGGCTGATCAGTCCAATGCGAACTCGGAAAGCTCTTCTGCACATCAGGCACAAGTGATCAGTTGGGTTGATTGGCAAAGATTTGGCTTTGGATTTACGTAACTCATTCCACCTTTGTGTCTCTGCAGTCCTGCTCTGCTCATAGGAGGTAGCACCTTTGCTGATGCAGATTTGTCAGGTGGAGCTGTCTTGTGCTAGGGTTTCCCAGGAGTCTAGGTCAATGCCAAACATCTTCAGAGAAATTTTCAACATATCCTTGAAGCACTTTTTCTGCCCACCTTCTGTGCATTTGCCTCCTGCAAGTTCACCATAAAACACTCTCTTGGGGAGGCATGTGTCTGGCATACGTACAAGGTGGTCTGCCCACCTGACTTGAGCTCTCCTCAGCAGGGTGTAAATACTTGGCAGTCCAGCTTGAGAGAGGACAACTGTGTCTGGAACTTTGTCCTGCCAGGTAATTTTCAGCAGCCTTCTTAAGCAGTTCATATGGAAGCGATTCAGCTTTTTGGAATGACACTCATACACAGTCCATGTTTCACAGGCATGCAGTAGTGTGGGCAGTATGACTACCTTGTACACCTTCAGCTTTGTGGATAGTTTGATGTCTCTTGTCTCCCGCACTGACTCCTGCAGCCATCCAAATGCGGAGCTTGCCTTGGTGATGTGTATGTCTATCTCATCGTCAATGTTCACAAATCTGGAGAGTGTGCTGCTGAGGTATGTAAACATGTCATCAGCCTTCAGGATCTCATTCACTGGTGATAGTTCATTCTGCATACATCTTCTGCAGTGTGGGCTGATGCAAAAGCTCAGTCTTCTTGGTATTAATTGTGAGGCCGAAGTTTCTGCAGGTAGTGGAAAAGTAGTTCATACTCTGCTGCACCTGGTCTTTTGTGGCAGCATGGAATGCGCAGTCATCTGCAACAGGAAATCAAACACAAAGTCCTTTTCAACCTTGGTCTTGGTCTGTAGCCTCTGCAGGTTGAAGAGCCTGCCATCAGTCCTGTATCTGATCTTGATGCTGGTTTCTTTGTCATTGCAGAAGCCATCTGCCAGCATGGCCGAGAATATCATGCTGAACAGCATAGGTGCCAATACACAGCCTTGCTTGACTCTGTTGGTGACTGGTATGATGATAATGATGAAGACATTCAGAAGCTGCTGGATAAGAAGCATGAAGCCTTCAGATCCCTCCAGCAAGACACTACATCTGTCTTCAAGAAGGCAGCCTACAACTCCATCAAAAGCATGGTGCAAGCAAAGACTCCTGGCTCAGCAGAAAGGCAGACGAGATCAATAAATATGCTGATAGCAATAACTCCAAGGATTTCTATGATGCCCTGAAGACCATCTATGAGCTAAAGTCCTCTGGAACATCACCACTGCTTAGTGCTGATGGGTCCACCCTGCTCACTGACAAGAAAGCCATCCTGGAAATATGGGTTGAGCACTTCAACAATGTCCTGAATAGGCCATCCTCTATCAATTCTGAAGCTATTGACCATATGCTGCAAGTCACTATTAACACCTCCCTCTGGCAGAACCTCCAAAAGTATCGGAGGTTAAGGAAGCAATTAAGCTTCTCTACAATAGTAAAGTACAAGGATTTGACTCCATTCCAGCTGAAATCTACAAGACGGGGGACCAGTCTTGTTACAGAAGCTCACCAAGCTCTTACAGACCATGTGGCAACAGGAAGTTATCCCTCATGAGTTAACGGATGCCTCCCTCATCCATCTCTACAAGAGAAAGTGAAACAGGCAGTCTTGTGACAACCTCAGAGGAATCTTTCTCCTGGTCATTGTGGCAAAATCCTTGCCAATGTCCTCCTCAACCGCCTCATTCAACACATGGAAGATGGACACCTGCCAGAGAGTCGGTGTGGCTTTAGAGAGGGCTGAGAGACAGTAGACATGATATTTTTCTGCATGTTAAGTTCAGGAGAAGTGCCAGGAACAAAACATTGACCTTTACATAACATTTGTGGACCTGATCAAAGCCTTTGACACCATCACTTGTGAGGGGCTATGGCAAATCATAGAGAAGTTTGGCTGCCCTGCAAATTCATCTGTATGGTGCACCAGTTCCATGACAGCATGCTTGCTCAAGTACTAGATGATGGAGAGTCCTCCGTTGTCTGTGTTATTTAAAGACTGGCATACAAAAATTGCTGTAGGTTGTCGACTGCTTTCATAATCAGTGTTACTGGTTCATGACTGTTCTGTTTTTAGATGCTGTAGCTATTGTACTGCCTTTCACATGACTGTACTATTTTGGGATGAGTGGCTAGAAACTGTTATGTCAGGGTGCATTACAATTCTGCTTAGTATTACTGCTTAGCAACTGCTCTGCTTCTACAGGCAATAGCTGTTGTAACCAGTACCCAGTGACAGTCTGTGGTGCATGCTAATATGCCTGTTCTGCAAGTACATCTACCTCTACAAATTAGCTGTATAAAGTTAGCAGTCATGCCCTAAGGATTTGTGCTCGTTCTGCAGTAAATATCCTTATCTGTTGTACCCAGCATCTCTGACCCTAAAATTTAACTTTATTGCATTAGTAGTTCAGTGTTAGTGTTTAGAGTTCATCCTGTCATATAAATTAAAACTACAGTGTTGAGTGCCTACAGCTCATCTTCAGTATGGGCACATGACCTGTGTAAGTACTAGGACAAATTATCTTTGTGCTAGAAGGACCTGCAAATCTATGAAGCAGTTATAATTACAAAAGAAGTAATGATACGTATATAAAATATGTACTAGATTTTAATCAGGCCTTTGCAGTTTTTGGCAGTTGATTATTATTTGTTAAGTAAAGGATAATGCATAGGTATTCCATCTGAATTATTTGTTATTTTATTACCACTCAGTATATGTAATTACATGTTTCATGAAACATAATAATTGACACTATATAATAGAATTCTTGTTTTTGATTTATGTGAAGCTAATTAGTTATATTTACTTTACTAACAAGAGCTCATTAGACGTCTGTGAATTATGTGTGACCACATGCAGAGATAATTATGGTATGGTTTCTAAAAGATTAAATTCAGTGCACTTCAGTATACTTTGTTATTACTTTTATCAAGCTGTTTTTGGACTGTTTTGCTGAATGATGACTACTAATGTGTGACAGTTCTTATTAACCTTGGCAGTATATTGTAGAATACATGGAATACTATCAAACGTGAAAGACAAATCTTCATTTTGCATGCTTTTTTTAACATCTTTATTTCCAGAATTCAGAAGACATTACACAATACTATAGTAATTTACACCTTTTTCTAATAAGGCTGTAGGACAGAGAGACTGTTGAGGTCAACATTTGCTCTAGTAATGACTGTTACTGCTAAGAAGAGTTACTTACTGTTAAAATATTTTGTTGAGAAACATAGCAAGACCATTTTTTTCTAAAAAGAGATCTGTGTACTGAATTAATGCTGTGCTCCTGATTTATGAATATCAATTTGTTTGCTTAGCATGAAAATCTAAAAGGGTAACAGAATGTACTCAGACCACAGCTGGATCATGAGTAAATGGGTCACTAGGCAGGGCAATAGACCCTTCCCCCAACATCCATTCCAGTGCCCATTACTTGGCTATCTCTCCTCAGTTACCATAAACACTGTTCAAACCTGAAGTGCACAGACTATTTTCTTCTTTAATTCTACAATGATTATAGATATTTTGATTCAATTTAAAAGTTTTATTTCAAATTTTATAACACAAACACTGATAGATAAACACAGCAATATAATCTCACAAAGAAAACATATTTGTCTTGAACAACAGTAAACTTTCTGCCCTTGAAACTCACATTCATAGAGAAAGCATCTGGACTGTGGCAGGATAAGTTCTACCTTTGTGCTGTTTTCAAAACATGGACCCCCTGCACACCTTTTTAGGACCTTACATAAATGCATGTGTTGCTTGATTCACCTTTCTAATTGTATTGCATTATATTCCTTGTATAATACATCACCACCTATTGAGTATGTTTAAATTTATGCTTTTGAAAATGTTTTTCAACAAGCAGTGAAGCAAAATATATGAACCAGTAACTGCAAAATTAACCATTTCAGAACATTTCAGCCATAAAAGGCCACTCAAACTGCACAATTATTTAAACTTAAGTAAAGGGAAATAGAACAAGTTATACATGTCAAAATTATGAGAAGAATTGTTAAATACCTTTACAATTTATAGGTCAACACAAGGAAAATTAATGAAATAGTTAGAAGATAATGTGATGATATAAAGCAAGAAAGCTATAAAAGAAATATATAGAAATTAACAAGATGACTGTAAGTGATGTAGTGAATTATGAAAGTGGACTATGTAAGAAAGAAATGTTTATTAATATAGTTAATGGTTGGTTGAATATGGAATTTTATAATCTTGATTTTGAGTGATTGTTTATAAACAAAATATGTACATTTACTTGACCTCCTCAAAGTAATAAAAGCTTAGAGGAATTTAATCAGAAAGGAAAAAAATAAAACCGTATGGTCAGTTTAAATGGGACCAGATGATGCATTCTATAGATAACACTGAAAAAAACTGACAGCTGATTGCCTTCGGTATATGAAGACAAAACTATTGCTAATATATTGCCAACTTAGTAAAAAAGAATGCTTCATGTAGTAAAAAGGAAAAAAGTATTTAACATCTGAAGAACTGAAGACAATAAGATACAGGCGTGGAAAATTTCAAATAATTTGCAATAAAAATCAATGAAAAGATATTAACCAAACTGAAAACCACAAGTCTCCAGGATTAGACAAGGTTTCCATACTGCTCAACTGTCTACATTTCCTCAGAATGTCCAGATTTTTTCATCATATTTTTGGTCTGTTTCTCATAAAATTTGTAATCTTCTGGCAAGTCACTAAGAACTGAAGTCACTAAATAATTGCGTACATATGAGTTTCAGACTTTATATCCCTCACATAATGCATGTTAACACATATCCTGTTATTCTAGCAACCTTCTAAGTTTATGACAGCAATATTTAAAATATGTCTATATTTTTGGGCCTTCGCACCCCCCCCCATTATTTTAGTCTTTGTCCAGATTTCTCGCATTACGCAGTTGAGAGATTTGATGATTCCTAATGAATGTTATAGAATTACTCTGAAACAGAGCTGTGTCAAGGTGGTGGGAAATGGAATGGCTGCCCTGAATACAAGCTGCTGGGGGATCACTTGACAGTTGTTGATGAGACAAATGCAGGTCTAGAAGTTTTTATGAAGCTGGGTGATATTGTGTGTTCTTAAATAAAAGTAGATATTGTACTTGCATATGCTGGTAGGATTTTAGTATTCTAGTAACTGTAGCAACGTTTCATGCTAGAGTTACAGTTAATTTCTTCAAAAAAAAAGTTAAAACTATTTTAACTGTTGTCAGAGTGATAGTTTCATATGTCACCACTAAGGTTATGGCTGAAGGCTAATCAATGAGTTTAGCTGTGACATCCTGTGGTACTGGATGTATATTAGTAACTCCTTATAAGAAGAGTGTATATATTAATATCACTAACAAAGTCAGCCCTTTTTTATTGGAAGCCATCTTACTTTGAAGACAACAGAGAAATGTTTTCTCTCTAAGATATAATGGTATTATTTCCACATCGTGACTTGTGAAAGATTGTGATGAGGTCTGATTTTTCTTAGATTCTGAACTTATTTTGAATAAACAATTTTATACATGATTTAGAAGATGTATCTTGATGATGGCACTCCTTTTTCAGGTGACAGGAAGTAGGATAGGTTTCTATCCCAGAATAGAAGTTTGTTTATCTCTGATTTGGTTTGGTTGAAGTTGTCCTGGAAACCTAGCTTTTGATCCAGTCTGATTCATAAATATTTAGACTTATATGAGTTTTTATATTCATGGTTATTGTGTACTATGTGCTGATTCTGTGAAAGAGAGAACAGCTTTTTGATTCACAAAGATCATTACATTTCTTTTTTTTTTTCTAATTTTGGTACTTACATATTATCACAACCACATTATCACAGTTATCACAACAACGTTTCAAGTCTATCATCATTATTCATGTTATTGAGAAAGGAGTCATTGTGTTTTTACAGGGAATATGTTCAGTAGGAAAGAATAACACCATAAGCCATTTGATCAGACTAACTAGATCTTTATTTGTCTTCTCCAGAAATGGCAGATAAGCGCTGTGTGCTAATGTGAAGTAGGATGGTAATGAGGGAGTGGTGTAAGGAGGCATCCACCCTGGGGATGTGTCAGTTGGTGTGGTGACATTCCCTGGGGCTGGACAGCTTACAATGCTCCCCACCCTTGAGTTATGTCATTGCCAAAAACACTTGCATTTTATTCATGTATTCATTTATCAGTATGGGCTATGTACAAAACGCATTCTAAAAAAAGAGAAAAAAGTGGACAGAAATATTCAAAAGTTGTAGTGAAACATCAGATAACTAGCCTTGAAATTAGCGGTGGTACAGCGGTAGCGTTGTTACCTCACAGCAAGAGGTTCTCCCATTCGATTCTCGGCTTGGCAGTGCCTTCTGTGTGGAGTCTGCATGCCCTCCCCGTGGTTGGGTAGCATTCGAAAGACATGCGTGCATAAATGGGCGGGCCTTCGTTGAAGGTTAGGCATCAAGCTGGCACCTCTGCGTTTTGTAAAAAAATCTACTGCCAATCATTAGCGGACTGGAGTTCCACTGTGGTGGCCCCTTACCGGGAAAAAGCCAAAAGACAAACAACCATTCCAGCAGTGCTTTCACATAAGCTTCATTAGATCTGCCATTTTATATGAAAAGGGGGGTCCAGGAAATTATGGTTTTCAATGTTTTTATATTTTTATTGTTACTTTATAAATGCTATTGGGTCTTCAAACTGGTCTTCAAACTAAAGAAAAGTAGATAGCTGGTTCCTAAGGCTTGTTCATTTTAATTGTTTTTAAAATTAAGATTAATTTGGGGCTGAGGGAAGGCATTCTCGATTATTGGTGTACTGGATTCAGGCAGTAGGAGAACCACGTGACCTGTTTCTACTGATTGAAGTGATTGCATCTGGTGGAATGTAGTTTGGTCTTCATATAGTTGCCTTTGGACTGTAGTAAATTGTGCCCTGGGTAACATAGGATGATATGGGAAGATATCAACACTGAGTTGCTTGGAACAGAGTTACAATAATACATAAGTACCCTAATTGTCTTTCTTTATAGTGGATTGCACTGAGCAGGATCCAGAGGTAACTGCATCTCAACATACAGTATGATGAAAAGATGGTGCAGGTCATTCTAACATTTTAAGGATATAAAAAGTGTGCCTCATGGGACTCCTGTTTTGAGGATCAACACAATCCAATGCAGAATATATTATTTTACAGCTTTTTAAAGTCCTTTCATTGCATTACAATGAAGGATGTGTTGCTGTTTGACATACTCTGGGGATTTTCTTCCTACTGAGATTTTTCCTTGCAACTGCATTTGTAACACAATGTGGGAGATGTTTTCAATTTCTCTTAGATTTACAAATGTATAAAAAAGAAATTTGCCTGACTTCTTGAGTCCAAAGAACAATATGCACATGAGTAGATTTTGACATAGATAGTCGAGGAAGGAGGAGGGGAGAAGGCCAAATCAGAATGAATGGAATATAATAAAAAAGGTTTTTAATTCTGGTCTAGGCTCATATACCTCCAAAAGAGCTAGCATGTATGACTGGTGCACAGCATACCCAAACTGATAAACAAAATGAAAAAAGCCAGCACTCAGGGGCAAACAATGTTTATTCCTTTCCTTCTTCCAGGTCGGTTTTGGTATCAAACCTTCTTCAGTGATATAACATTCATAATTCAGGAACAGTTTTTATACATATTGTATATCCCCAATTAAGACATCACTTCCCCCATTTACCTAATTAAGCCTCCAAATACATATAAAGCATTAAACAAAATAAACAATATAGTTATGATATCAAATGTTAAGCCAAACTTCCATTAATAACCTATTGTTACATATAGAGTTATCAATAAAAATCCTTAACAAAAAGAGCCTGATTCTTTATCAAGTCCTGGATGAAATACGGCACCCAACTTTATAATCCATTTTCTTTCTGTTTGAGTTAGTATAGTGTGTCAACCATGTTTTGTTGATCTATTTACCTTTACCTGGTCAATAATAACAAATCCAAAAGTGGCAGTTTTGTGTAACTGACAATGTCTATACAATGCATTGGTCATTTTCTTATGACGTAAATCACTCAGATGTTCTGAAATGCGACTCCTTAGTTGCCTAGAAGTCTGCTCCACATAAAAGGCAGAACATTGGCAAGTAGCCAAATAGACTACCCAGTCTGAGCTGCAATTCCCAAAAAATAGAATGTCAAAAATTTGGCCAGTATTTTTACTGCTAAAGATGTGGTTTTGAACATGTGTTTACACAAACTGCAATGTACACAAGGATGTGAGCCAACAAGCCTATCTCCCATTAGGGTAAGCTGATGTTGGTTCACATAGTCTAAAAAGGTCTTCTTATATTGAGCAAAATAAGACGTAAGTGTTCTTCGCCTCCTAAAGGAGAATTGACATCTAGTAGGCAGTCATTGATCCAGATCTACATTAGCCCAAAGAATGTTCCAATGTTTATTGACTAAATCCTGTAATAAGTGTGTATTGCTACCATATGTTGTAACTAACCTCATGGTCCCCGATCCGTCCTTTTGAGTTTTGACTTTATACTCCAATAAACTGGACCTCTCACAATTAGCCGCCCAATCACTGGCCCTTTGTACTACTGATTTTTTATAGCGCCTGTTAATAAATCTACCCTCAAGATCATGCCTAGCATTCTGAGATTCCATGTCTGCAGAACATATTCTCCTAATTCTCATGAACTGAGATTTAGGAATGTTGTTGATGGTGTGTGTGGGGTGTAAACTAGTTGCATATAATAACTTATTATATTGTGGGTATTTCCTATATACTGAGGTTTTAAGTGTACCATCTCCCTGTCTCAATATATTCACATCTAGGAAATTGATCTCATTACTGTGATAATTAACAGTGAGTTCAATCCCCCACCAAGTACCATTAAGGTATTCCAGAAATTCCAACAAATAGTCCACACCCGCACACCAAACAAGCCAACAATCATCTAAAACATGTCTCCATATATCCATCTCAGAAAGATATATGTTATGCATCATGTCATATATAATCTGATCTTCCACATACCCCATAAAGAGGTCAGCATAAATGGGGCAAACGAGGCCCCAATAGCTGTTCCTTGCTGTTGCCAGTAACATTCCCCCCTGAAATAGAAAACGTTTTTTGTCAATACATGTTCTGCCAAGCATATAAGAAGAGTATTGAATCCTGTTGCATATAGATTGGCTTTGTTGAGCCAATACTCTAAAGCAAGTAATCCCACCCAATGGGGGATACTGGTATATAGGGATTAAACATGACGTGTACACATGAGCCAGTTGGGTTCCAAATGAGAGTCCGAAATAATTTGTAAAAACTCCGTGGTATCCTTGATCCTTGCCCTAACACCTGACAATAATGGTTTTAAATAATGTGTCGAAAAAGCAGAAATAGGTTCAGTTAAAAACCCTTGTCCTGAAACAATTCATCTTCCTGGGGGTCTACTCAAATTTTTGTGAATTTTGGGCAAAAGATATAGGTACTGCTGGGTTGGATCCTGAACCATGAGTTGTTCTTTCATCTTCACATCAATAATTCTTTCTTCCACTGCTTGATTCAAATCCACTGCTTGATTGTCATCGATAGCAACTCCAATGAGTTTAGTGTGGGGCACTACTTTGATGACAGTACTGTTCTGAGACTGAATAGTAAATTCAGACCTGTTTATGGGGGTGGATCATTTAGGGGTAAATAGAAGGAGTTTGGTTTTGTTAGCATTTAGAGCTAGGCGATTGTTGTTCATCCATGTTTCTGTGGATGAGAAAGCAATTTGAGTTAGTTTTTGGAATTCATTGGTGAAGTAGGCAGAGCAGATGATGGTGGAATCATCTATGTATTGAATAAGTGAGGTTTGGGACAGGGAAGAGTGGAAGTCATTAATAGATATGCTGAAAAGGAGGGACCCGAGTATAGCACCTTAGAGAACTCCTGTTGATATCGGGAGCTAAGGTGAGAAGTACTGGTCCCATTTTTTTGCTTGTTGTCTATTTTGTAAGGTAGACAGAGGACCAATCTAATGTAGGGGGTAAGATTCCTAGGTCAGGTAGTTTAGTGAGTAGTAGGAGATGTGAGATGGTATCAAATGCCTTTGAAAGGTTGAGGAATAAAGAGGGCACAATGTTTTCTATGTCTCGTGCACAGTTTAGAGTATCCAAGAATGATATAAGTGCAGTGGTGGTACTGTGTCAAGGTCTAAAGCCGTGTTGGGAGGGGATTGTCTAGGAGGTGATTTAGGAGTTGATTGTGGACAAATTTTTCTAGAATTTTGGATAGAGGGGAAAGGATTGTTATGGGTCAGAAATTGGTGAAATCTATGTTTTTGCCTCCTTTATATAGTGGGAGAATATAAGCTTCTTTCCAGATAGTGGGCACTTGCTGTTCTTGGAGAGTTCTATTGATAAGTATGCTAACTGGATAAGCTATAGACTTTTCCGACATCTGTAGGTATGTTGGGGTAGGTTATCAAGCGCATTAGTACATAGTTTTAGTTTAAGGAGTAGTTTCAAGATAGGTGAGGTAGGGATGGGGGAGAAGGTGAAGTCTGGTGTGGAGTTTATATTTGGTGAGTGTGCTTTGATATTTATTTAAGGGAAATTTCCTGTAAGTTTAGCAATGGAGTCTATAAAATGTGAGTTGAATATCGTGGCAATTTCTGTGGGGGATTTGTCTGGGTCATGATAGAGCTTGTTATTGGATCCCAAATTGTATTCTAGATTTTCTTAGGGTTTTCTTTATGTCATTTTTGGTTAGATAGATTGAATTGCTTTTTTGTCTTTTACTACTGCACATTTTGCTTGATTACAGAGTTGTTTGAATTGTAAGAGGCATTGGGGGGGTCTTTGTTTTTATGCCAAAGCTTCCAACATTTGTCTCTTTTAGACATCAGTTGTTTGGTGGGATAAGTAAGCCAGTTAGTGTTGTTGTTTTTAATTCTTTTTTGCTGTATGGGAGCTAAATTGTTTAGGATATCTAAGAAGGCTGAAATAAAGAATTCAAAGGCTTCATATAGTGGGAGGAATTTGAGAATGCTCCAGTTTACTTGTTACATGTGCCAGAGTGTTATTTAGAGTTGTTTGGTCGAAACTGGAGATACTTCTAATTAGTCTGCACTGGGGTTGGCTGAGGGCTAGGGTGGAAG
Organism: Protopterus annectens; assembly: GCF_019279795.1. Taxonomy (NCBI): domain Eukaryota; kingdom Metazoa; phylum Chordata; order Ceratodontiformes; family Protopteridae; genus Protopterus; species Protopterus annectens. The sequence goes on from NC_056725.1 coordinate 337,539,889, forward strand.
GTTTCAATCAAACAAGTTTTCATCTAATGCACACACACACACACACACACACACACACACACACACACACACACACACACACACACACACACACACACTTAATCACAGAATCCAGACCGAATCAGTTTATGGAATATTAAAATAAAGTTATTTCCGTGTAACCCCTGAAAATGAAGATCAGTCCATTTTTCTATGTAACTTCTTGAAGAACTAAAGAACTTCAGGAATATGCAGTTTGTTAGACAAAAGGAAAAGTAAAAAGAAATTAAAAAATATTTACAAATGTCTCTCCAGACATCACTAAGAGAAGATGCTATCTATTCAATCCTAAGAGCAGCAAAATTACGTATAAGTAATGAAAGGATAAATTGAATGATTAGGTAAGTCAAATGACTTGTGCATGAGTAATACTGAATAGAAATGTACTAGGCCTTTTAATGCAGACATTAGAAAACTGGAGGTAATGATCTGGAAAGCCAATTTTCTTTTTATTTAAACAACATAGAAAAGTAGCCAACACTTTTTAAGAAATAAAACCTATTACAGAGAACTCTATTTCAGTTTTATCACAGTGAGCTTTGCCTCAGAGAATTATAAACAGGCCATTCTTCATATAAAGGGTGATGTACAATTGAAATAAACTGCCAACAGTGGTAAGGGCATATGTAACATATAGCTACGTTTAGTTTAGAAAAAGATGTTTAAGGGGCTTTTCTTAGATCTGATGGGGCATTAGGGCCTTGTGCTGTATGAAGTATCATCCATAAGCACAAGGTCAGCTTACCGTGTCACTGGGATCAGTGTCTTAACAGCAAGATAGATCATTCAATGTACATTTCATCCAAATGTTTTGTTTAAAATAAATTTCACATCTGTTTAATCATTCTGTGTTTTACTGTATGTTTCATCCAAATGCTTTAGTTTAAAATTAAGTCCAGATCTGTTTCTACATTTTCGCTTAAAGAAATTACATTGACAAAGCTAGTCACATTTCTGATGGCTGAATTAAATTAAACATAAACACAAAACACATTTCAATTTTTTTAGTGCTGTGTGGGGTGAGGACTGTAAAACAATGGATTTCTATCATCTCAGCACAGGAAAGGCATATCATTTCATGGATTATACCACTTTATCAAAGAAAACTAATTTACAAAAACTTTCATTTTTTGTTGTTTTACTACTTTTAGAACTACCATTTTGTCTGGAAATAAATGTATATGTGTGTGCGTGTGTGTGTGTGTGTGTGTTTGTGTGTGTGCGCATATATGTGTGCATATTATGTAGTTATAATCCACTTTTATTTTGCTTAAATGTAGATGTACTTAACAGGTATAATGAAATTAAAATAAAGACTGGTAAGTGTACTTAATTACTTGTGCAGTTTTCATTTTTTTCAGCTATATATCAGTGTCCATGATTAACCCCAATGTCACACTTGAGAAACATGCTTTTGGTGGAAGCATTCATGCTAAATGTAGAGTTTGTTCTCACTCTGTTCTTGAAGGAGAGGTCAGATGCTGACATTATATAGCGTGTCCCCATAACTGGAAAAAGTACTTTACTATTGCCTAAATCATAACGATTGTTAGCAAATTATTTATAATCTGTTGTCAAAGAAATTCTGGCATTGACATGAACTACAAAGTACCAGACAATTTTCACACATCTGTGAAAATTACATTTCTGCTCTGTCTAAGCACTTCATTAATAAAAGCATAATTGTGACAGAGTCTTTATATATTGGTGACTCACTATAAGCATTAAGGCTTAATAAGGAACAATTAAAATAAGTAAATGGATGTGGAATCAGCCTTGAACTACATTCCCTATACAGAGTGCATGCAGTGAATTTGAATATCTAGATAAACAGAATTTAGTACACATTCATGCACGCACGTGCATGCGCACAAACACACACACACACACACACACACACACACACACACACACACACACACACACACACACACACACACACACACATCCATACACACATTATTTTTTTGATATTATTTAGGGCAGAATTCATAAAACTTCACCACATGGGATTCTGCAGCCCAATGAATAACAAGGTTGGTCATTTTATATACTATTGACAGCATGACAAAACACTATGTATGTTAACAGGGCAAAAACAAAAAAAAGTGAGGGAGCAATTCAGAAATATTTAAAAGCTACACTTTGCTGCTGCATCCGCCTTTGATTTCTACATGGCCAAATGCTTGTGCTCAGGCAGTGTAATATAATGAACAATGTTAGGGGTTGTCTCAGCTATAGTATACCTGTATCTGCAATATGGTTTTATAGCAGTTACCACAGCCAACAGCATGCAGTGTTATCCCCAGACTTACCCAGTCTTCCAACCATGCTTAGTATTTCATGACCTCCATGACACTGACACTGACATAGTTGGCCAATATTATGTGGACAGGGACAAAATACAGTAAATTCAGGACATGTGTTTGCCTTGCCTGCAGCTCAGTGAGAGTCGTGGAATGCAAGTGCATATGTGGCTTTACATATATTAGTTATAGGGACCTTTCAATGAAACTCTGGGGACACAGTGGTGGTATCTAAGGTATCAGCCTCAAGACTACATCATCAGTTCCTCAATGCCATGCTTCAGCATGTGGGGGTCCATATCTGGTAACCACATACCTCAGTGAAGAGAACAACACCTTGTGGGAATTCAATGTTATAGCCTATTTTCCTAAGGTACTACGGGGCATAGACTGTACCCACATTGAAATAAAAGCCTCACCTTGTGAACCGTGAAAGATCTATGTGAAACAAAAAAGGTTTTGCTCCATGAACTGTCAGCTGATCTGAAATGCACAGGGAATTCTCTACAATGTATCTACATGCCAACCAGGCAGTTTTCCATGACTCCCACATATGACACACATGTGACCTCTATCAACAGTTTGCGAGGGTTGACTTTGCACATGGGTATCTTGTGGGTAATACTGGATATTCCCTGAAATCATGGTTAATGACACAAATCAAAAATCCTCATAAGCAAACTGATCATGATTACAATCTATAAACCAGAAACATTGCAGAATATGTATCTGGGCTGCTGAAGTCACAGTTCTACTGCCTGTATACATTCAGTGGTGCTCTGCTGTATGGAACCCACCATATATGCAAAAATATTTGCAGTGTGCGCTATGTACACAATATTATAGTAAAGAAGCAGCTATAGTAGGGTAGTCTCTTTTAAGGACTTCAGTTCCCAGAACCACAGGCAGCATCAACTGAGACACAAGACATCAGTGGAAGAGTCAGCAGCAGGGGATAACCATGGCAGCTGGATGCCGCCTTATTATACCATGACACTAGCAAAAAGGAAAAGGATCGCACACGGCTTTACAATATAACTATACAAGGGCTAAACAGACACATACTGTGAAAATGATGCATACAAAAACACCAGGCTTTGCTTACCTGTATAAAGGCTGGCCAATCACATCAGACACATGCGACCCAAGTAACAATGTACAAAGGCCAGGGCTCAACTGTGAACATTTGCACGGGAGGGGAAGGGAGCTCATAACTACACACCTAAGCAGATATATGTTTAAAATAATGCATACAAAAGCACCAGGCCCTGCCTATACATTCATAGGCTGGCCACACTATGCAAGAGACAGAGTCAACCCAAATCGCAATGTACAAAGGGCATGGCAGAGTTTTCATCATCTGCACAGGTGGAGACAGGACTACCTAAGTATACATCTGGCAAGAAGAACATACATACAGTTTTAATGATGGATACAAGAACACCAGACTCTACTCATCTATGCATAGGTTGGCCATATTGTGCATCAGACACAGGCAACCCAAGCAGAAATGCATAAAGGGCAGGGCACAGTTATCACCATTTCTACAGGTAGAGAAAGTGGGACACAAGTTCATGTCTTTCCCAGGGAAGAGTGTGAGCTGAAGTACTGAGGTGACTAGAATTAAAAAGTGCTTTATGGGAAAGTGTCAGAACTAGTATGATGGGGTTAGTGTCAGGACTGGCCAGAGTCATTGAATGTGCATTATGTGCTGTGGTACTGTGTTGGTGGTGATAATGTGTGTGCATGTAGGGGCACAGTCTCATCATGTGGTGCAGGACTGCACTTTGCTTACTGGACAGGTCCAGGTCATGCATGGCAGGAGATTTTGCATCTTGTGATTGTCATCACAAATGAGAGCTGACTCTGCTAGTAATTGCTCTTGTTGTTCTATGACTATTGCTAGATGTCTGAGTGCTAGCAGACAATGACCAATGTCTGCTAGAGAATGTACCAGCATGACGACATCCACTACCATGGGTTCAGTCTCTCCAGGAAGTATAGACAGCCACAAATGATGTTGTGGTGGACATGCTAGCACTGCCTGTACAGGACCTTTCTCATCCATGGCCATATTAGCTAACATCCAAAGAAATTGTAGATGTCACAGGGACACCCTCTCCCCCATGGATAGGTGACCTAAAGTAGATGCTGCACATTCCAATGTGTGATTCTTTCTATCCAACAAATCACACATATGGCTCCTTCACACCTGTATATCAGCATACACAGTCTGGATCACCATCACAACTTGGAATTTGCCTGTGCCTCTGCAATGGCCCTGCATATATATTGGATGGCAGCTACTGACACACCAACCTTCGTGGGGTAGCAGTAGCCATACCTCTGATGAGCACCTGTACAAACTACCCTATGCATACCCTCCTACCTAAGATGACTAGAGGCACATTCGTGTATGTCTGTACTCAGGGCATCCATACTTCCCTGCGCTACTGTGGCACCACCAACCTGTCCACTCTCAGATGGCAGTGTGTTTCACAGAGGCTATGTTTGTACTCTGTGAATGAGGTGTGATAGTCACTCTTGTTGTGTCCTGTGCACACTCTGGATCTCCCTAACTGTGCCTCGTCATCTGCTACCATCATTAGAGGTTAAACATCATCCAACCTCAGATGGCAGTAGTTCCATAGTACTACTGACAGTCAAAGCTTCACCTGCAAATACACCAAAAGATAAAATATCCAGTGTAAACATAACCCAACACCAAAATTACATATGCAACTGATATCACTACAACTATAAACATAAAATATTGATGTGCAACCATACATATACATTGTTGCAGATGGATGTTGCACCTGGATGCCAGTTGTTCCTATATGGCACAAGTGAGACAGATATTATAAAACGTAATATGAATAACAATTAAAAGTAAGGCTGAGTACAGACAGTAGTGCTACATACATGGGGGCATTATCAGTGTAAATTCTCTGAGGTCTATGTATCTTTGCCCCCATATCCAGCACTCCACAGTGGAACTCTGTACATGTGGTACTGCTGTCAAATGAAGCCAAGACCTCCTGACTTCATAGAGGTGGATAAGTAGATTGTCTACCAGCTGTCACCCTTTGTTTTCCTGTTCTGTGACAGCCTCTGTTCTGTGAGAGGCAACATGGGCCATTTTGGTCACTTGACAGTGAAACATTTATAATTTTGATCCTGAACAACCGCATTGGCACCGGTGACAATCATGTACCAGAGACAGTCAAAAAGGGCCAGTCAGCAGAGGTGGTATCAAAGAACCATCTACCATGCAGAATAAGGTCCTTTAGTGCCATCTCATTTTTCTGACTCTGTAGGCTTGGCTTTGCAGGTGAAACTGGCTTTCTGTGTCAGTTTCTTTGTTGATATGGAAAGTACTGGAATTAACAGCTGTGTCCTCATAATAGTCAAGTAGCTATGTTTTAGTAAGGCTTGGCAGCAAAATATATGTATCTACAAAGCAATCTTTAACCAAATCATAGACAATATTGTGTCATAAGCACAAGTCTCCCCAACCTAAAAATACCAGCACATGATTGGACATTAAGAAGCCCATAACTGTGCAATGATCATTTGTCACAACCTTTGTAGACATTCCATATTATAATGGCATAAGTGTAAGGCTTACAACATTAGTAATTTACATGTCTGTACACCCCACCAGTGCATGGCTCCATACACATTTTCATACTGATTTTTCTTTATTTCCATCCCTGCAGAGATTGAAAGGAACAAAGAGATGTACTGGGACTGACCAGAGCACCAAAACGAGTAGTGGGGTAACTATAGCTCCTGTTGTGAAAGATGAATCTATTTGCATAGTTACAACTTCAGCAATTAAAAGTAATGGCATGTAAATTTATACATCAGGACAACATCCATCAGTACTGCTATACCTAACTGCAATTAGTATGACTGTGTGATGTTGGGAGTTTGCCTCTGCCTGACACTCATTGCATAGCTGGAAAGTGGCTCATCAGGATAAGTCTTCATGCACTGATATTGTTAAGATGGCTGTTAGTTCAAATCTGCACCCTCACACACACACACACACACACACACACACACACACACACACACACACACACACACACACACACACACACACACACAAAAAGGAAAAAAAATAATCCCATTAATATTATTGTGCAAATTACATGGCTGGGCACATAACAATGTACAGTACATGTATGTGTCCAATGTCCATTACCTGTACGTGATATTTTATTGTATGATCATCATGTTTCTCATGTATAACTACAGTTATATTACTGTCAAAACTATAATTGCATCATTGGACACAAGCACAGATATGTTTTTCAGTTAAATCTCTTCAGAGTTTATTATGATTTTATGTCATGTTATATGATGATAGCCCCCACACCACAAAAGATAAATGCACAGACAAAATCTTTATAAAGATAACCATCTAGGTCCTATCTAGGTCCTACTATTAAAAGCTTATTTTCTTTCACTGTATTATGGGTAGGAACATATTTCAGAATGTTATTACAATGTTTTTTGTACGCCTCTCTCCCGCCCTCTTTGTTTTTATTATTTCTCCTTTGAAAATCTATTTTCTCTCCATTTCTGTTTCTGTTATATGCACCAGATGCACCCAACATATCTGGGCCTCAGCTTTTGCACCTCCTGCACTAACTGCACTACCTTTACCACTTGAAGATGGAACAGTGGTACCCACCAATAGCAGTGCAAATGACTGAGATACCTCTGGCACCCATTGGGAGCTGTCAGAGCTTGTGGGAGAAATGCTAGACAGGACGTTTGATGCCAACATCATCTATATAGAGATTAGGCATCAGAAACTTATTGAGTCACACCCCCATCCGGCACTGCTTCCAGATCTCAAAGCAGAACTTAGTGGAAACATTTCCTAAGGTGAGGAATAATTTCACACTGTGTAGTCACTGACAGAGACTGCACCCCGAACATTAAATCCTATCCCTAAACTGGGAGTTCCCTTCCCATTTGAGCCCATGCTGACCCCTGAATATTGTATATTCCAGCCCTTTCCATTGTCTTCCCTCTGTCTGATGTTTAAAACATCTTTGTATTTCCCCACCCTCATTGTATTACCCCACATCGTGTCAATCATGTCTGCCTTCCATCACAATGTACTTTCCACCACTTACTTCTTACTTCCCTGACTTCCTTCCCTAACTTTCTCTTCTCAATATTAAAACAAAAAGGGCAGCTGTCACACAAAAAAATGCTCTTATAACCCCCTCTCAAGTTTGTATATCTGTAGTGAATTTAGGTATGCATATCTACAATAGTTCATCAAAAATGTGTCAAATTATGGCACATCATTGATGAGTTTGGTCATTACAGTTACTACAAGAACTGATTTAATTTGTGCATGATTATTAAGAAGTTGAGAGGAATGACTCCTATCCCACCCGCATCCCACTCATTATTTCTTCACTTTCTGTTCTACCCTCTACTTACTTTACCCTTTCATCACTGTCCTAAAATCCCATTTCCGACATTTAATTAGTCAAACAGAGATAAATATACCTTGCACATGCCCAGAAAGGGTTTATATATTGAAATCATCTTTCTGTTGACATGCATTGTGTGACAGCTGGCATGAAACAACTTCAAAGTTCAGCTATAACCACAAGTAAATGATAAGTTTCCATCTTATTGAAAAACATAGAAAAATCCTTCAAACATGCTATGATCATGCAATTTATCATGCAAATGAGCTGAGCATGCATGTGCCAAGGGATATTAACACACAGTGAAATTGGTACTTTCCTATAAAAGCCCCAATGGGTCAAAATGTTAATGATGTGATGAGTCCATTTTCAGTGTATTGTGTACTAGGCCTAATCAGCCTGAGATGGAGTGCTATCATCTTACAACTGTATTCCATTCCCTTGCATTGTATTGTATTGTACTGTACTGTTTAACAGCTTTTCTCTGAGTGCTTCCGTGGCATACTTGGCTAAGGTTCTGCTTCTGCAGATATGAATGCTACATGTATGGGTGCAGGTCCATATCACTTTTCTTGCTGTAGCATATTTACCTGTCTTTTACAGACACCTTCCTGATGTATGATTCTGTAGTATAGCTAAATAATGCTATCTTTTTTGAGGATGTGAGTGACACAGGGATGGCTTAAAATCCATATAGGTGCAATTGTGTTTTGCTAGCATCAGTTCCTTTCAACTTAATTGAAATGCTCTTATCATCAGTGTATACATTTTGGCATGGATAATGTAAATATTGAGTCATCTGGCATTGTTGAGCAAAGAAGTTGTTGTGAGATATGGTCCTAATCCAAGTTCATCTTCCCACAGTCCTACTTAGCTCACCTTATGATCTACCTTTGTGTGCTTCCCCTTTTCAACAAAGTCCTGTCTTCCTATTTTTATCTTTAAACCTGATTAAAGAATAGACTTAGCACACACACATACCCAAAAATGCTTATGTATCAAAGTCATCTGGCCATACATGGCATGATGGCTGGCGATGAACAGTGGCAGTACTCTCACGGCCAAAATTACAGATATAGATTGCACACTAAGGGCGTATAACAATAAATTCATCTTTGTGCACTGTTCTAACATTCCCTTGAAATTCATGTTTTGTGATCCTCTTACTAGAAGTTCTTCTTAGGCATCACTTGCTAATTCACTGGTCTGAAGAATGCCATCTAGTTAGACAGGAGTTTAAATCCATTCATGTTTATTTTGGGCCAGATTGCCAAAGTGTCTGTATCATATGCTAATAACTAACCATAGTACGATAAACATAATACATGTGTGGACAGTGTCTATGTCTCAGTATCCCCATCCAGTGGTGTGTATCTTATCAAAGTGTTTTAATTCCTTGATGGTAATGTTAATGACCAACAGTAGTGTAGCCAGGGTGGGGAGAGAGAGGGACAACTGCCCTGGGCACATAGTTTGTTGGGTGTGAGCAACAAATCTGAATCTTTCTTTTATGTAGTACAGGTTTTCTTGAGGGCTGTAGTGCTCTGTGTGGTGTCTAAACTATATAAATCTGCTTGCTACATTGTGCGCTAGTTAACCACGCAAGTAAGCTACACCTGTTTGCATATCAATCTGAAATAATGTACAACTACTGCTTTTATTCAAACTTTAGTGGCTTAGAGTATTCATGAAATTATTCAAGCTGTTCTCAATGCAGTGGCTATGGTTTTAGTGTACCCTGGTGGTTTTATGCTGTTTTATGACTGTTCAATTTACAGTCTGATGATGTGCTACATTTCTATGATACGTATGTATATTTTCCCCTTTCTCTTAGATTGCTACTACAGTTGCTCCCCTTCTGAGCTGGGAATTTCTGGCTAAAGGCTTATAGTGCCTGCAAATTTGAACTGTTTCTTACTGAAATTGGTACACCTTGTTTGCTGCAGCATAGACTAGATCCAGGCCTGCTGAATCTAGCTTTGTTTGTATGCTTGTTGTTTGTTTGCTTGTTATTTCCCTGAAACGCTAATTCCACCTAAAATGCAGCTTTTCCGCACTTCTGTGGATCCCTAGTGATATCTGCATTGCTTACTGTACTTATTTCCTTGTTTCACTTGAAAGAAAGTTACTGTTTGCCATTTTTGCATTTAAGTTACCTGTACCACATTGCATTTAAGTTACCTGGCACTTGCTCCCTAAAGCAATTATATGTCAGCACTAAAAAATTAAAAGCACTACACCCTCACAAACTCCCCTTGAGTACCTTGTTCCCCATTTGCCCTTTTTTTCAATTATAAAGGAATTCCCAATACTATTCTAGCATGTCCAAAGGTCAGTTGTCAATCTCCTCTCCGGTCCAGCTGGTGAATCTGGGAATCGAGGCAATGTTACAACTGCCTCATGTACACAGACAACCCTCTCCTCCTCCCAACAAATTCCAACACATGTGAGAGATGCAACCATATAGCCAAACTGGAGGCTAAGCTCTCTCAACTCAGTATTGGCGTAACCAGTCAGGAGGAGAAGGAAACCACACTCACTACAATTCCAGTCTCACATAGACTTACCATGACAGCAAACCAAACACATAAACACACAAAAACATACTCTGAGGCTCTAAATAAAAATCTGCCTAAGCAGCAGAGACCTCCAAAGCAGCCACCCAAGCAACCGCTACCCCAAAACAAAACATGTGCAACACATAGCTCACAAAGCCAGTGTGCCGAACAGTCACAGCCCTTAAGGCTAAACAACACACCCGATACAATCGTAATAGGTAACTCTATCATCAGGCACACTGATGTCCCGCTCACCAGGCTGAACAAGGAGAAGGTCATGGTGAGCTGTCTGTCGGGCGCTAGGACCGCCACATAACACAAGCACTCAGGTCATTCCAAGGCAAGTACAAATATGACTCAGTCAATGTCCATGCTGGTGTAAATGACCTGAGACATACATCCCTGGACTACATGAAAAGAGACATAGAGGAGCTCTCTGAGCATGCAGTCCAGGCCGGTATGACCCTGACCTTGAGTAGCATCTTACCCTCACCAAGAATTATGCCACAATATGAAGACAAGATGATCAATTTCAACAATTGGCTTAAGTATTGGTGTCATTCAAAGGGGATCCAATGCCTGGCAGCCTGGGATGACATGCTCGACAAGCCACGATGCTTCGCTAGGGACGGCTTGCACCTGTCACCCCTGGGCTTTTGGATATTGGCAAAGGCTCTTGCTACCCCCATAGTGCCTTTTTTAGGCAAGGCTCAAAAGACAAACCCACCTCCATAGGTATCACAAGGGATAAGAAACTAAGAGTAATGCTACTCAACGCCAGAAGTCTAAACCTCAAGATGCACGCACTCGAAACTCTCCTTAGCATGGAGAACATCGATATCTGTGCAGTAACAGAAACCTAGTTCAAGGCTCCCCAGAGCACCCCAGCATTACCAGGTTATACCTCATACCATGCTTTTCGGCCACAAAACTTGGACCGAACTACAAAAGGTGGGGGGTATCAATATTCGTCAAAGATACCCACACCTCCAGGTTGGTGGCACAGCACAAAGCATCAGAGACTATCCATGTGCAATTAACAGTGGGTAAAACTGCCTTCCAGTTTATAGCCTGTTACAGACCACCCTCCCAAACCCAGGAACCCCACTCCGCCTTCCTGAGAACAATGGAAAATATGAAGGTCTCTCAAAACACCATTTTATTGGGCGACTTCAACTACCCAAACATAGACTGGGAGCATTACTCTAGCTCCAACACCCTAGCCCAAAGGTTCCTAGAATTTATAAACTCAAATGCTATGGAACAACTTGTTACCACTCCCACAAGAGGGGAAAACATACTGGACCTGAACATCACCAGATGGGGACTCTATGCTCCAGACCAGAAGTGTATCCCTCACTGGTAAGATCAGACCATAAACTAATCTCACTGGATATTCACATCCCGACCCCACCCCCTGCCCAGAAAACCACAGTGAAAACTTCTCTAAAGCAAATTTCACACTCCTCAAAACCGAAGTGGAATCCTCCAAAGCCCCCGGGCCTGTGGAAAATATGGCCCAGACTGCAGAATCCTTTATAAACGTATTCTATGAACACCTTCAGCAATGCATGGATCATGCAATCCCAAATAAAACCAAGACCCAATCCTCCAAAGGCAGACGTCCTGTCTGATGGACCCCTGCCATAAACAAACTATACAATAGAAGGAGGAAGCTACTACATGATAGGCAAAATCCCAAAAAGGGAAGGCATCTCTGATCAGTATTAGCAAAAAACTACGGGCACTCATAAAATCGTCTAAGGCCAACTTTGAGAGAAAAATTGCACAGGACACTAAGGATAATCACAAGGCTTTCTTTAGTTATGTTAGGAACCTGAATGGGAATTCCCAGATATGCTCAGAATTAGTCCAAAATGACAAAAAGATACACCAAACCCACAGACATTGCCAACATCCTAGCTGACAGGTTCAGTGCAAACTCCCCCCCCCACCACCAAAAGGGCAACTATCTATCCCAGCAGAGTGCTGCCCCCCTGACATCTCAGATGCTCAGGTAAGAGCCGCCCTCTCCAAAGCAAAAAACACAGCATCAATGGGACCAGACGGTGTCCCGGGCTGCGACCTACATGAAATCCAAGAAGAGCTAAACCCATACATAAAACTACTGTTCAATCTCAGCCTTACTAGAGGATATGTACCCAAAGAGTGGCGTACAGCAACAGTGGCCCCTCTCCACAAAGGTGGTGCCTCAACGGATCCTAGAAACTATCGCCCCATAAGCCTGACTAGCTTGGTCTGCAAAACTATGGAAAGGATCATCATGGACCTCATAAACAAAGATATTGGGGACCTACAGACACTGGATCCTACCCAGTTCGGCTTTGTTAAGGGCAGATCCTGCCTCTTAAACCTGGTCAATTTCTTTGAAACAGTCACCAAGGCCATTGACGAGGGGAAGGTGGTCCACACAGCCTACCAGGACCTCGCAAAAGCCTTCGATACAGTACCCCACTCGGGCATTATAGATAAGCTCACCAGCTTAAATATAAACCCCTATGTCACTAGATGGGTTGCAAACTGGCTCAAGGACAGAACCCACATGGTTAGAATTGCTGGAGCCATATCAGACTCCAAACCAGTTACAAGTGGCATCCCACAAGGCTCAGTCCTGGGACCTCTCTTGTTTGGTATATATTTCTTTGAGGTACAGGCCAACACGGAAGGACTGTGGCTGGCCAAGTTCGCAGATGACTGCAAACTGGGCGGCATAATTGGCTCTCCAGCCGACACAAGCATCCTCCAAAAGGGCTTCATAGAAACAGACAACTGGTGCCAGAGCCATGGCCTCAAGCTAAATGCCAAAAAGTGTATATTCATCCCCTATGGCAAAAACAAAGTGCCCACAAATTACCGCATAGGTGGTAATCCATTAAGTACAGAAGAAGTAATTAGTGACCTGGGGACCCAAGTTGATAGCAATCTCTCATTTGACAAACACATGGCCAAAGTGGTTAGAAAAACATTTTATATAGCCCACCTAATCATGAAGGGATTCACATCTAGATCAGGGGAGGTCATCGTGCCTCTTTACTCATCTCTCATCAGGCCCATAATTGAGTACAATTCCCCTTTTGGGATGTACCTTACCAGACACCTGCAGCAACTGGAAAGACCCCAAAAGTACCTCACCAAGAGGATAAAAGGGCTCAAACAGATGCCATATGTTGCCCGGTTAAAGAAACTCTAGCTCTACTCAGTGGCATACTGCCTGCTCAGAGGTGATCTGTGCCTGACGTATAAAGCCATGTCCAACCCGGAATTAATGGATATGCTGCACCTCAGAAAATCCAAATCCCATCGAGCTACATGCTTGAGAGGCTTGAACCTCAGCACTGAAATAAATAGAACATGCTGGAGGGACAGATTCATAACCCAGAGGCTCCCTTCCCTCTGGAATAAAATCCCAGTCCAGGTTAGGCAGAGTCCCTCATTGACTCTCTTCAAGTGGAATCTTGATGAGTGGATGGGAGATCGTAGGTTTACCCCGGGTATCACTTCTGTGTCACTGTTAGACAGAGGCACAGTATACTAACCTCAAAAAAGGGCATAGCAAAATTAATTTAAAATGGGTGGCGAAAGCCAAACACACTCTGGCTAGGCTTATAAATGCCCTAGGGCAGATAGCCTAGTATGAACCTATGAATCTATGAATCTATGATAATGTACTGGTATGATAATATTCAGTGGGAAAGTGATGTGCTCAATTTGCTTGAAACCTAGATTTCTTTTTTGATGTTGGTCTGCACATGTGCTACATTTCCCTTATATGTGTACTTTATGTCCATTTTTACCTTGACTGCTGCAGTGGTTCTAGTTGATAATACACTGCTTTAGGAATATTCATTGGGAAAGTCAGGCATTTAATCACTTTGAGGCTTATCTTTCTTTACTTGATATCAATAGACAAATATGCTGCATTTTCCTGATATATATGTGTGTTTTTTTATCCCCTTTAACTCTAACTGCTGCAGTGGCCCACCTTGCCAGTAAACTACCTATGATATACTGGTATGTGGACTGCATTTATGGAGTAACTCCCCTCAGGGTACTATACATTTGTTTTTTTTCAATGACAGTTACAGTAAAATACAATATATTACAAGTCCACTGCTCACATTCAAAAATTGTCAGAACTGGTGCAAGTTGGTACATCATGTTGCTATATTGTATCCCAATTCTCCAGTTATAGTTTCACGTTTTTCTGAATTCACATATTATCAAATAACCTTCTGCTCTCTGCTTTTCTGAAAATTTAGATCCCCAGCTCCCTTTGCACTTTAGTCTGTATATCTTTGTGGATTTTGTTTCTGTAGTAAAAACTCTAGTCCACTTTCAGCCCTTTAGCCATCAGTAATACTTTCCCTTCCACTGCACATATTTGTTTTTCTTGTGCTGTATATTACATCAAACATTCTATGCCCATGTGTGTACTTACACTGACTACTATCAACAATATTTACTGCAGCTGCTCACAGTTCAATGAGGCTGTGGTATGATTTACCATGATCTGGCTTTGGTTCTGTACTTCTTCTTTCGGCTTTTCGTGGTTAGGGGTTGCCACAGTGGATCACCTGTTTCCATTTCTTCCTGTCCTCTGCATCTTGCTTTGTCACACCAACCACCTGCATGTCCTCTCTCACCACATCCATAAACCTTATCTTAGGCCTTCCTATTTTCCTCTTACCTGGCAGCTTCATCCTTAGAATCTTTTTCCCAATATACTCAGCATCCCTCCTCAGCACATGTCCAAACCAATGCAATCTCGCCTCTCTAGCTTTGTCTCCAAACTGTCCAACTTGGGCTGACCCTCAAATATACTTATTCCTAATCCTGTCTACTCACATCACACCCAGTGCAAATCTTAACATCTTTAACTCTGCCACATCCAGCTCTGGCTCCTGCCTTTTTGTCAATGCCACTGTCTCCAATCCATATAACATAGCAGGTCTTATTATCCTTTTGTAGACTTTCTCTTTCACTCTTACTTGTACTTGTCTGTCACAAATCACTCTTGACACTCTTCTCCGCCCACTCCACCCTGCCTGTACTCTCTTCTTCACCTCTCTTCCACACTCGCCATTACTCTGAACTGTTGATCCCAAGTATTTAAAATCATCCACCTTTGCCAACTCTACTCCCTGCATCCTCACCATTCCTCTACCCTCCCTTTCATTCACACACATATATTCTGTCTTAGTCGGGCTGACCTTCATTCCTCTCCTCTCTAGAGAATATCTCCACCTCTCCAGGGTCTCCTCATCCTGTTCCCTACTCTCACTACATATCACAATGTCATCTGCAAACATCATAGTCCACGGGGACTCATGTCTGATCTTGTCTGTCAACCTGTCCATCACCAGTGCAAATAAGAAAGGACTCAGAGTTGATCCTTGATGTAATCCCATCTCCACCTTAAACGCATCTGTCACTCCCACTGCAGATCTCACCACTGTCACACTATCCTTATATATATCCTGTACCACTCTTACATACTTCTCTGCCGCTCCCAATTTCTCATACAATACCACAACTCCTCTCTAGGTACCCTGTCATATGCTTTCTCTAAGTCCGCAAAGACACAATGCAACTCCTTCTGACCTTCTCTGTACTTCTCCATCAACATTCTCAGAGCAAACATTACATCTGTAGTGCTATTTCCTGGCATGAAACCATACTGCTGATCACTAATCATTACCTCCCTTCTTAACCTAGCTTCCACTACTCTTTCCCATAATTTTATGCTGTGACTGAACAGTTGTATCCCTCTGTAGTTACTGCAGCTCTGCACATCACCCTTATTCTTAAAAATTGGTACCAAAACACCTTTTCTCCACTCCTCAGGCATCCTCTCACTTTCCAAGATTTCATTAAACAATCTGGTTAAAATTCCACTGCCATTTCTCCTAAACACCTCCAAGCTTCCATCTGGACCAACAGCCTTTCCATTCTTCATCCTCTTCATAGCTATCCTTACTTCTGCCTTGCTAATCTATTGCACTTCCTGATTCACAATCCCCACATCATCCAGCCTTCTCTCTCTCTCTCTCATTCTCTTCATTCATCAGCCCCTCAAAGTACTACTTCCATCTGTTCAACACATTCTCCTCACTAGTGAGTATGTTTCCCTCATTATCCTTTATCACCCTTACCTGCTGCACATCTTTACTAGCTCGGTCCCTCTGTCTAGCCAATTGGTACAGGTCCTTTTCTCCCTCCTTAGTGTCCAACATTTCAAACTACTACCATAATGAAAAGCTTCTCATCGTGAACATTGGCCTGATCATGTGCATGGATAAAAAGATTCAGGGCTTGTTGTGCATGCATTGTAAATAGTCCTGGCTTGTCTGCAGTGTTGGATGTGGTGTTAATGAATACCTTTTATATTGTTTATGTTTTCATTTTGTTTCTTTTAAAAACAGAAGAATTGTGTTAGTGCAGAAAACAAAAGATTGTATTTGGGAAACAGCATGCATCATTGCATTATTTTTCTGACAAATTATATTTTTTGATACGTAATAGACAAAAGAATATGTGTACTTTCTAAATAATAGTAATAGTAATAATAATAGTAACAGTAACAACAACAATGTTAGGGGAAGTAGTAATAGCCAAAGACAGCTGGGGAACGCAACATACTATACTTTACTTGGATTACAAATTACATAGATTTCACAATCACATTGACTTTGGCAAAGCAACATAATTAACTTTATTAGCTACATAAGAAATTAAATGGATCATGAAAGTTCTACATTATTTATTCTGCATTCACCAAAATTTGAAAATAAAACATAGTAAAGCATATGCACAGAAGAGATACATGCATACATACATATGTACAAACATTTAAAGCACAGGGATTAATGCCCTTCTAGCCTCTCAAAACCAAAACAGTTGTTTCCATAATGTGTCCAGGCTAGTCTTAAAAATATATAAACTGCTGCTTCTTTTAATGTAACTTGGTAGTCCATTCCATGTATCAGCTGCTGCCATTGCACCAATCAGTGCGCTTCTCATTCATATAGAATTTTCTACATAGGCTGTCTGATGATTCTGTACCACTTTTTGATAAGCCCCAACATTCTCAGAAGTAGTTGTCTGAAAATTCCCTATATACCTGAGTAAGACATCCCTGGGAATTCAATAACCTCTGTGTAGGATTTGCGCAAAGCCTACATGGTGTCTACATATTTGCCTGGTGAGCAGCAGTGCTAATTACATATTTATGCCATGCTCCGAGTTTCAATATAAATAAGCAAAGTTTTATGGCTAGCAACAGTCTTGCTGGCCAGGAAATCATATAAAGCAACATGGATATCAGCAGACATCTATATCTGTTTACCTATGGGCAAACTAGGTCTGTGAGATAGCATGTAATGTCACAATGCTAACCAGGGTTAATAATATAGGCATGTATATGGTCCAAACACATTACAGGAGAGTGTATACAGTGCAGAGTATCGTGGAATCCCATTTCAAGCATTCTGAACAAAAGTTCAGATGAATTGCAGGAATGAACACAGGGAAAAAAGACAGGTGAACCATCTTAATATACAGCAGATGAGTCATGTAAATGAAGACACTTGTAGCAGGAACACTAATCTCATATCTGCAATAGAGTACAGACTGCACAGTGAAAATGTGACTGTCATACAAGGTGACATAACAACAGAGAAGATGTCTTTGTAATACAAGCATACTGACATGAACAATGGAGAAGACATCTATCAGGGATGTTATATACAATAGAGATTAGGTACATATTTGAAGCTGTGCAAAATGAGTTGTATGACTATGACTGTAATGTCAGCATAGGTCTCCACCAAGTGGGACACATAGTTACAGACTCATGTGCAGCAGTAAACAGAAGCACACACAATCACGGACAATATCAGAATAATGCCACAAGTAATCCCATGTCTTTGACATAACATATATGGTTGTGAGTGATCATAGATGATTCTGCATGAATATACTTGTACAATTATTATGACATGTCAGTAATCTATGAGGTTAATCAAGCACATCATCCTGACACTGTAACATCTCCTGGAGGTGTTAGGAAGGATACTGCTACACCTGTACATGACATTATAATCAATCCAGGCTAGTTGACAGGTGTGCATGGCATATATATGGCACAATCCACACTGTTACAAATGTAACCCATGCCATCAATGTTTTCAAACAGCTATGTATGTACTGTGTGCATCATTGGAGCAAGTATAACACATGCATCTGGTATAACACTTTGATGGGGGTTCTGCGCTATCAGACAGTAATGTTTATGCAACAAAAGATGTGTAGGAGCTCACTGTAGCAAAGGTGGTACAACTGAGTTATAGGTTCATAGGTTCATAGGTAGGTACTAGGCTATTAGACTTAGGGCCTATATAAGCCTAGTCAAAAATGTACCCTGGCTTTCCCCACCCAAGATAATTATTTTCCTGTGTCCATGTCTAGCAGAGCCACAGAAGTGATCCCTGGGGTGAATTTCCTATTTCCCATCCAATCACCAAGATTTTTCTTGAAGAGTGCTAATGAGGAGCTCTCCTTGACATAGATAGGTAGTCTGTTCCAGAGTATGGGAAGTCTCTGGGACAGGAATCTATCCCTCCAGCATGTTCTGTTTATTGTGGTGACAAGGTTTAGGTCTATAGAGCATGTAGCTTGGAGGGATTCGGATTTCCTTAAGTGGAGCATGTCCAACAGCTCTGGGTTTGACATAGCTTTGTATGTTAGGCAGAGATCACCTCTGAGTAAGCGATATGTGACAGAGTAAAGCTGGAGAGTTTTGAGATGGTCTGCATAGGACACGTGTTTGAGGCCAGTAATCCTCTTTGTGAGGTATTTCTGTGGCCTTTCCAGTTGTTGTAGATGTCTTGTGAGGTACATACCAAAAGGGGCGTTGTACTCTATAATGGGTCTAATGAGTGATGAGTAGAGGGGAACAATGAACTCTTTTTTTTCTGGATGAGAAACCTTTTGTGATGAGCTGAGCCACGTAGAATGATTTCCTGACCACTGTGGCAGCGTGATTATCAAAGGAGAGACTACTGTCCACCTGTGTCCCAAGGTCTCATATCACATTTTTGGTGTTAAGTAGATTACCAGCTATGTGGTAGTTCATGGGTACAGAGTTTTTACCAAAGGGGATGACAATACATGTTTTGGCATTGAGCTTCAGGCCATGGATTTGACACCAGGCATCTGTCTCAGTGAAGCCCTTTTGTAGTATGTCCACATTGTTAGGAGCTTCAATTATGGCTCCTAGTTTGCAGTCATCTGCAAACTTTGTTAGCCAAATACCTTCTGTGTTAGCCTGTACTTCAGAGAAGTAGATACCAAACAGGAAAGGACCCAGGACTGAACCCTGTGGTACTCCACTTGTCACTGGTCTGAAGTCAGATTTGCAGTCTGCTACTTTCACAGTGTGGGTTCTGTCCATAAGCCAGTTGGCAACCCATCTTGTGACATAGGGATTTATACCTAATTTAGTGAGCTTATCTATAATTGTAGAGTGGGGGATGGTGTTGAAAGCCTTGGCGAGATCTAGATAAGCTGTGTGAACCACCTTACTCTCATCTATGGCTTTGGTAACTGCTTCAAAGAAGTCAATCAGGTTTAGGAGACACGATCTGCCTTTTACAAATCCAAACTGTGTAGGGTCCAGATTTTTTAGATTACCAATGTCTTTGTTTATGGGTTCCATGATGATACATTCCATGGCCTTGCAGACCAGGCTTGTCAGGCTAATGGGGTGGTAGTTCCTGGGGTCCGTCATGGCCCCCCCCCTTTGTGGAGTGGGATAAACGTCGCTGTGCGCCATTCAGTGGGCACAAAGCCAGTGGTGAGGCTATGATTGAACATGGTACTTAGGTAGGATGCCAGTTCATTCTGTAGTTCATGTAGAACGCAGCCTGGGATATTGTCAGGTCCCATGGATGCTGTGTTCTTGGCTTTGGAGAGTGTGTTTTTTACCTGTGCAGTCATGATTACAGGAACTTTGCATTCTTCCAGTATAGAGATGGGCCCTCTAGGGGGTGAGGGGGGGGTAAAGTTAGCACACTGAACCTATCTGCCAGGATGTTGACAATATCAGTCGGTTCTGTATATTTAGTGCCATCGTGCTGTAACTCAGAGCAGATCTGAGTGTTGCCATTGAGATTCTTGACATAGCTATAGAATGCTTTGTGGTTGTCTTTAGAGTCAGCGGCAATTTTGTTTTCGTAACTAGCTTTGGAGGATTTTATGAGGGATCTCAGCTTCTTACTGAGGTTGACCAGGGAGTCCCTCCAGTCATGGGATTTTACTCTTTTTTGCAACAGTTTCTTTCTTCTGTTGTAGAGTTTGTTTATGGCAGAGGACCACAAGATTGGCTTCCTTTTTTTGGAGGATAGCATCTTGGTTCTATTAGAGATAGTATAATCCATGCACTCGTGTAAGTGCTTATAAAGTGCATTTGTGTAGGATTCAGCAGTCGTACCTCTATTGTTTGTCTGCATGGGTGTCATGATGTTTGCCACTTCTGTCTTAAGAAGTGTGAAGTTGGCTTTGGAGAAGTTTTTTACAGTGGTTTTCCTATCTGGGGGTGGGGGCGGGATGTGGATGTCTAGGGTAAAATTATCATAGATTAGTATTAGGCTAACTGCCCTTGCAAGCCATTTTAAGCCTAGCCAATTATCCCTTGTGAGACTCAAACCCTGCACTTTGTGTTTGTAAAACAAACACCTTATCCATTAGGCCACCCAGTTACTCGTCTCTGGAAGATGTGTAGAGAGGTACATGGAGAAGGGTACATTGTACTCAGTTAATGGTGTGATGAAGGTTGTGAACTATGGAAGTATTATGGCCCTTGATGTGGATGTCCTGCACATACTCAGGAGTTGTGTTACATACCAGGGAGTAGTCAGCATTGTGGACACATTCTGGTGGATGTGCCACATACCATCACCTCAGTACACAGGTCACATACCACTTGGTCTGCTCAGAGGGGTATGATGTCTACATTATAATAGGGTTTTGTGTTTGTTCTCATAACATAAGAAATCCCCCCATGTTTTTATTTCATCTCATGTATCTTCATGGCTGTGGCAGCATCTTTTGTGATTGTTGCTACTGTCAGTATTATACTAATATCACTACACAAGACTGACTTGGAGAGTGTCGAATGACAGTTTATAAGTGATGGCATCAGCAGTGTCTGGTGAAGAGAAGATGGTAATAGCAGTGTCCTTCATGCTGGTGTAAAATGCTCTCTCTCTAATGTCAAGCAAGTACACAAACATATACAGACACACAAACACACCAGTAGACTGCAGTGAGAACAGAACTCCTACCTATCTACTTTACATAAGCGTCATGGCACAAAACTGACTTTTGCAAGCTTGCAGGACAAATTATTGTGAATGATATTAGCCTTGCATGTTTGATAGAAGGTGTTGGGAGGCCTGCATAAAATGGATGTGAAGGCATGCCCAATTGTCAAAGTTCTGGTACTATATGGGATTGTAGTGAAGTTAGCAGGATACACAATTATCCTCTTCTGAGTAGACAGACACACACATACACCAGTTGACTGCAGTGGGAATATAACCCCTACCTAAGTACAAGGATTAGAAAACTCAGTACTTTACACAAGTCCCATGGCACAAGTCTGATTTTTACAAGATGGCAGGACAATTTATAATGGATGACATCAGAATGGATGTTTGAGAGAAGACATTGGGAGGCCTGCCTGAAATGGATAGCTAGCCATGTACAAATGTTAAGATATTAAAGTTCTGCATGTTACTAGACTGATGAGTGTGCAATATGTACTATTTACTGTTATGTTTCCAATGTGCACATATACTTTAAGAGACATCTTTATAAACTATATGCAAACAGCATTAGTACAACTATTGGAAAATCTGAATGTGTATTGTCATTATAAAGATGTGCATGGTATATAAGAAAGCATGTGTTATTTATTTCATAGTGTAGTTCATATATATGTCAACAAGTACTGAGAGACCAAGTTTGCAGTGCATGGGGGGAGGTAACAGAAGGCTGCAGTGTAAATATGTGTTCTTTTCTTTAAAAACTGCCTCCCTTCTGATTGTGTTTTTGCATGTACTTTTATGCAATGAAGACTAAATGGACAGCAAACAAAATAATACATGCTATTGTGCACTTTCCATAGCACTCTGCTAAGCAGCTGGTTTGCCTGGTCGGCAGCAAAGTGTTTGCATACGCGAGATACACATTTATGCTGCTTTTCTTGTTTGTGTGTAGTTAAGCAGCAAGCAAAAACATGAGGGTCATTGCTAAAATTATGACAGTTCTCAGTACTGAGTATATGAAACACACCTGCTACTTAGTTGACTCTGTGGCAGCAAGTGTAAATGTGTTAACACATTTGTTTTGGAGCCCAGAAGATATAAGGTTTGAATCCAGGTATATGTAATAGTTTTACATATATATTTATAGTGCAATAAAATAATTCTTTCCTCTACATGCATTGTTTGTTACCTTAGCACACTGTGTTTAAGTGGCATTTTGCTGAGATAACCACACCAATGAAGTGTAGTTTACCGTCACTTGGCATTGGCGCATGATGACACTCTACACAATCACAGAGGTCAAAAAGTGAAAGACTCCATAGCTTTTTTGATTTACTTATGCGTGTTGTGTGTGATTCTATTTTTTGTCCAGATTAAAGGTGTGAAAATGGGTTGGATAGGAAAGTGCTGAATTGGGGGCAAGCAGGAGGAAAATCAAAGGGAAAGCAATATAGAAATTTGCAGGAGGGAGGTAGGAAAGAACCATAACTATCCACTTTTTCAACAGTGTAATATGAAAATATGTGTGGACTATTACCAGAATTTGACCTGTCCCCTCAACAAAGCAGGGGTGACAACACAATCATGTTGTATAGCCAATTGGACCAAATCAGGTGTATCGGGAACACGTGTGTGAAATGGAGAGTTATGTTTGAGATGATATTTTTGTGGGACAGGTGCCCATTTTTTTAACTTCAGTAAGAAAAGAATGTTGGGTAGAGGATATAGGTACTTCTGGGGCATGTAAGTAGGGTAGTAGTGGAGGAACATGCAAACAAGCAAGACAAGCAAAACAAGTGAGGGACATAATGGGGGACACCAAAATTGGGGTTAGGGAGTGGGAAACATAAGACCATGCCCACCAATCATGGGGACAGTGAGACTCTAGTCCTCACCCGCATGACTGTCATCACCATCCCCTTTCTCTGCTGACTGCTGGAGTGCTTGATGTCTTCTACTATTGGCAAAAAGGGAGACCAGCCTTTCCATCAGATGTAGGCATGCACCAGTGGTGCTATGCATGACCCTATGTGCCAGCTTTGGCATCTGTTATTGGGTGATAAAATCCTCACCTCTGCCAGTACTCCTGGAGGGTATCACAACACCAGCTGCTGAGGTAGTGCTACTGAGGGTGCAGGTAGTGCAGTGGCAGCAGAGGCAGAACTGCCAGGTTGGGTACTAGATGCACTGGGCATTGGTGCCAAAGTCAGTGTGATGGGGGCATGCTGAGCCATTAGGATTGGTCTACCTCCCTGTGCTGTAAAGTATTTGTGATTTGTCAGAGATGGATGACATGGAAATGTTTTGATGACACATCCAAAAAAAAGAGATAAAGGTTGCAGTGAGAAAAAAAAAAAGATAAAATTAGTACCATCGCATGTGACATACAATGCATTATCACAGTAATAAAAGTATTTCTTAACAACTACAAACTATAATTAATGACTGCTCAAAGTAATCCTTGCAATTTGCAGATATTGCACATATGTTTGGTCCAATTATACAAATTAAGTTAACAGTACGACATTTATGTCACTTGTATAGACATTAATTTATGCAATATTTTTAAAGGATCGTACTATATTAGACTTGTTACTTATAGTATTTGAACCCACAATGTCTGACTACAGTTTTACACTTGAATACTTCTCTTGTGCTGCATACATACCCCTTGCTTCTCTCAGTCACTCTAGATGCTCAGCATGAGCCTCTATATTTAGAGTAATCTCTGCATTAGCTGTAGAATGAAGAGAAGAAAACAGAAGAACATTATGCATACCAGTCTTGCCTATACATAGCTTTCTATCTATTATAAATTATCTTTATTATTATACTTACACAACTGTGGGAAGTTACCAGTTCTGATCTCATCCAGCCACTTGTTGAGTATATCCCTCTTTGCACAATATCAGGCCATTAAAGTGATGCTTACACTGTTGTCCAGTATGTGGAATGCCAGTCTCACTGGAGACAACCTTGGCCAGACTATTCCAAGCCTCAGACTTCTACTGAGAGGAGGTATAGTCCCCATGCAAAAGCTTTCAAGTGTGACACTTTACAAGGAATCCAGTAAAGAGTCTGGACTCTTCAACACTATACCTTTGCACCCTAAATTGAGAACTTTTCATCCACCAGTAGGTATGTCTAACCAGAGAGAACAGCAGTTGCTAATATTGATTTCCTGCCAATGCTTGCTATCAGCTTTATTGGTAGTGCACAAACCTGAACAATGATGTCAACCACATTTGCACAATGTTAAGCATAGAGCAACAGTACCAAACAGACAGGAAAGCAGTTATGGAAATTGGAAGTTTAATCTGACACTTGGTATTAGTTTGTGGGTTGTTTGCTGCTGGAACTGTTAGATGATTTTACTTTGCAGACATTTACTGGGGGCATACATTTCATGATCTGACACATTTTTGGTTTGGCTTTATAAACTGATAAAACTGATGTTTACAATGTGGTATATAAACCTATGTATAAGACCCAAAACATTTTCTTCTGCAGTGGTGATGTCCCAGCTTTGCCACAGAAGTGCTTCTCAGACATAGTCATGAATTATATATATATAAATTTGTGTGACCTGACAAGGTCCTGGTTTATACATTCATGTGTATATGAGTCTTATTGAAGTCTGAAGGGCATCCAAGGCCAGATAGCATGATTATAATTACAGAAACATAATAGTCTGTATACCCTCCGTCATACATATAATTCATATTAGCTCCACTGTTATACATACTAATTGTTATTGTTCTTTATAATTACGTTTAACTTTTTTATGTGACATTTAATATAAAGTGAAATGAAACAACAGTAAAAATACTTGGAATTTCCTGTATTAGAACTCAGGACCATCTGTATTGTGAACCTACACTTACATCTACTGCCACAGTTGGATATTTCCTATTCATTATTAATTTTTGTGTGGTAAATGCTTCACAGTGTCACATACCATGTTTGCATGGTGCCCAACACAATTGATAGAATGTATATGTTTTGATACTGCTATCTTCTTCCTCTCTGCAGGTTTTCAGAACCTGCAAATGTTGGGGAAGGTTGCTAACTGCCATGCCACATCGCTTAGCTGTCTTGCATGACAGAAAGCAAAAAATGCAACAATGCATATTTTTTTTAAATCAAGAATGTCTGCATCTTATCTGCAAGTGTTCTGCCTGTTTTGTGTGTGGGCCATTACTCCAAATTTGCATGAAGGTAAGCATCACACAAACAAGGCAAGCAAAGCTAAAGTTGTTTTAGCCTTGTAAGTAGTGTTTATTAGGTTTCATCCTTAAATGACAAAGATGGGACTTGAACCCTAATCTGCAGATAGTATATGCTGTTTGGATCAATGTGTTTAGCAGATGTCCCACCCTCTCAAGTGATTCAAGTGTATAGTTGATGTATTGGTTATCAAAGAAGTACTTTACATGACATTGTTTTTATCAGTTTCATGTGTTTGTACTAAACCATGTACAATGCAAATACTACCATTAAAAAAATATATATATATATATATATATATATATATATATGTATGTATACACACATATCTATATATGTATATATATATATATATATATATATATATATATATATATATATATATATATATATATATATATATATATATAATAAATAGCTCTACAAAATATATGTTAGTCCACTTGAAAGATTTGTACATGAGTCTGGATTTTTTTAACATTTGTTGACCAGGAAAGTCTGACTAGGACAGAGCCTATTTTCAGCAGAGGCCTAGGGAGAAATGCTCCAGATGCATGTCTTTGGAATGTGGGAGGAAACGAGAACAGAAGTACTTTACATGACATTGTTTTTATTATTTTCATGTGTTTGCACTAAATCATGTACAATGAAAATACTACCATTAAAAAAAAGGAAATATATAAAAGAAATTACTCTACAAAATATATGTTAGTACACATGAAAGATTTGTACACAGGTCTGTATTTATTTAACATTTGTAGACCAGGAAAGTCACACTAGGACATAGCCTATTTTCAGCAGATGTCTAGGAAGAAATGCTCCAGATGCATATCTTTGGAATGTGGGAGGAAACCAGAATACCTGGAGGAAATCCACACAAATGTAGGGAGGACATGCAGACTCCACACAGAAGGCACCCCAGCCAAGAATTGAGACAGAGAACCTCTTACTGTGAGGTGACAATGTTGTCCGCTGCACCACTGCACTACCCTAAAAAGTTTGAACTCTCATATCAATGAACCCTCAAAACACAGTAAGCAAGTCTTATCCCTCTTTGCTCCAGAAACAGCTTTTCATCAGATAATAAAAATCATTGTGCATACAAGCAAGTGCAACATCATCAACAGTATTAATAAGATATATGACACTTATATACATCTGAGTTATTTGTGCATGTATTAATTTCAGATGTAATGCAATGAGTGATCACACAACCATTTATGAGTATTGTTTGCAGAAATAGAGCTCTGTCGTATCTCTGTGTATGTTGTTCATTCTTCTTTTATCTGAGGAGTAATCTGAGACATGCAGTCTGAAAGGCATTTTGTATCATTGTACTTAAAATGTATGAAAATATTAAATGGCAATGATATACAACTTTCAACAAATGGAGGAGAGCTTGGATATTATGGAACAGAAACTGAGAAATTTGTACTGCTTACTCACATTTAAAACCTTGATCTTTTACACTTTGTAAGTGTAATCTGACTGGCACACCCACTGGAGATAATGAAGCCAGAATTGCTATTGTGTTTTCCTTTTTCCTACCAGTAATAATTCACAGTTGCAGTCCATTAACAACGACACTGAGAGAGTGCCTGCACTATATTTACAACTGCTACATGGAGCCAAAAATTTGGGATTCAGCAATTCTAATGAGTTCATACCTCATTTGCATATTCACCTTGTTCACGGGCATGAATTTATACTATAAAAAGGGAACCATGAAGCAAGGGAACCTGAAGGTGAGGAGACTTGTTTGTGTGGATAACACAGACGATTGCTATTATTTTGGATTTATCTGCACAGAAGACTACTGATCTCGATAAGGTATGATTGTATTTTTCTTTTCTTTTTTTTTTTTTGTTTTTACATTGCATGCCTGCATCTCTTAAGACTTAACAAGAATAAGGAGAAAAGGGAGAAGAAAAGAAAAACATCATCTGTTTGTGATCCCCATTACACTTAAAAATAACTTAAAAAAAAAAACTTCACAGAATGTACAGAAAATCACATGCCACAAAATTAGTACTGTTTAGAAAAAAATCTTTACTTACAGCTAACTTTCTCCCTCCGCTTCCCCTCCCCAAAGCACTTTTTCCGAGCATGAATGACATGAAGCAGGGCATATGCTTTAGAGTCCCCACAAGTCCAACAAATTCTAAAAAAGCCTAATATTTCCAGATTTTCTTGTTCTGTCATATTTCACAAATATAATTATTGCATTTTAATCCCATATTAAGTTACTGGTTTTATTACTGTTCATCCATGAAATCCTGTCTTTGCTTAATTTCCAATGTAGTCTTGATTCAACTAGTCAACTTTTGTGCTCCTTTCCTTCTCTCCAACATTTTCAATTGAAAAATTTGAAAAGGATTCAAAGGTACAGTCCATCTGTTTTTTATTACCAGAAGAAAAAGAAGCAGAATCTCCTTCCATTTCAGTACTTTTTGTTGGACAAACTTTTGTATTTCATCCTTAGCTTGTACTTCATCAAAAAGTATTTTGTCCCTCCAGGAAAGAATACAGCTGGGTACAGCAGTTTGAATCTCACACCTGTATCTCGACATTCTCTGAATAGTGGAATTAATTTGCATCTCTTCTGTCTGGTGTACAATGGGAAATCATTCTCCACAAGCACTCTTCTGTCTCCCACTTGTAGTACTTTCTCCTTCTGCCACAGTTTTGTCAGAATCAGCTCTTTCTGCTGGTAGGATTGTATCTTTACTATTAAATGTCTAGGTTGCTTTCTTATAGCCAGGTTTGGAGCATACACACACTGTGCCCTTTCAACTAACAGCTTCTGCTGTGGAATACCAGTCCAGTTGCTTGTTTGTGCTTTCATAAAATTACTGTAGTCTGTTTCTTCCAGCTTCTCTGGTATAACTGAAACTCTCAGGTTTTTCATACATGTTCTCTCCTCTAATTCTATTACTTTTTGAAACACAGTTTCCTGGGCAGCCCCATATCCAGTCAGCCTTTTCCTCATTTCAACTTCTGCATGTTGCAGCTTTATTATCTCATCTGAATATCTGTTTATAGCTTGTTCCATTTTTCCAGCCTTTTGTTGTTTGTGTCGATATACTCCATCAGTGTTTTGTTTATTTTAACCAGGTCTGTATGCAGTTCTCTTATATCTTCCTGTATGTTATTGGAAGTCATATCTAAGACTGCATTTTTTTTTGCTGAACAGCTTCAGATCTTTCCGTAGTCAGTGTTTCTCCCTCACTTTTTGAAGCTCTTTTTTTCTGGGTCCTCTGTATTTCTTTAATCCTGGCATCTAGGCAGTGAACTTACTAGCCAGTTACTGAAATTTACCCATAAACACAAGTCTTCTGTCCTTCTCTGCTGAGCTTCTGTTTTCACACTGGGAGAACTAGAAACATGCTGTTAATATGCAGCCATCTTAGAAGTTGTATAATTGTATTTTTCTGTTATATACTGGATATGCTCACACGTCACTTTATATATATATGTGTGTGTGTGTGTGTGTGTGTGTGTGTGTGTGTGTGTGTGTGTGTGTGTGTGTGTGTGTGTGTGTGTGTGTGTGTGTGTGTGTGTGTGTGTGTGTGTGTGTGTGTGTGTGTGTGTGTGTGTGTGTGTGTGTGTGCATGTGTGTGTGTACATTAGCAAGTGGTACTTTCATCTGTATGCACTACTTAGACGTTTACTGATGGTATAGGCATTTTTGACAGAGCATTTTACTTTCTCAGATGCACAGCCTTATTAACTTTCATCACAAGTGCTAATGTTACAACTGTTTCTTTTTACATTCTTCTATTGTTATTTCAGTTAAATGTAAATGCCCTATATTGCCAAAGACACAGGGATATTAACCTTCTAGGATGGCCCATAAATACCTCTACAGGAGTGCTGGCCACAGGCAGAGGTGATGGGAAATTGCATAAAAAATGACTGTTCTGTGGTAAATGTTTAGATATATTTTTGGACAGTTTATTTGATAGCACTTATAACAATACACTGATGTTTTATTCCTTTGTTTGGTATCAAAATGTTATTTGCCTGTTGTTTCAGGGATGGGGAGCCAAGTTCCATGTCTGTGTTGGCACAAACACAAGTGTTTGTACAGAGGTTTACTTAGCTATTGTTACTCCCCCTTGTTTTGGATCAAAACTTGCTTTGTGTGTGACTGCGATATGTTACAACTATGTAAATCCATTTTTATATTTGAACATCTTGAAAGTTTTTTGTTTATCCAATGGGTAATATTGAAAAATGACTTATATGCTACAGCATTAATGCAATATTTATGTGTAGTTTCATTCTTCTCTGTTTTATTTCACCTCGGCCTATGGCACCCAAGCATCCCAATACCTGCAACCCCCCCCCCCATGACCCTGAGAATGATATAATTGTCCAAGCATTCAGGTGACATGGTGCCTTTCTGCTTGAGAGAGGATATGGAGATATGTCTGGAAGAATGCAAATTTGGCAGCAGATAGTAAATGATGAAAGCTATTTAAGGATGCAGCAGGACATAAGATCAAGTGCATCATATGGCCACTGACATGATTTCATCACCCCGAAGGAGAGCAGCTGCAGTGGCCCATAAACATGATTATGAGGGGGGACTGCTACTGAAACACCACTTACAACAAATGAAGAATTCCTGTCTACTGTAAGGATCCATAGATCTCACTGGAAAGTGCACAACAGGATGTGCTTGATATTGGTGCTGCTGTTTCAGGAAGGACAAGTTATGTCCCAGGAGGAGCTTCCAGGTATGCTTCCCTGTGTCAATTGCTAAATGTTTCTTGTATAGTAAAATATTGACAGCAATACTTATGTTTGTTTACCAATTTTTTTGGTAAGGGGAAGGGGTGAGGAACTAGTTATAGATTGATACAGTTAACAGCATATTCTGGTTCATTACACATGGGTTTGGGGTGGATGTATCATCCAAGGTTCTGTTAAATGTATTGTTAATGGACATATAAAAGCCCAAGAGTTTTTATCCCTGTGTTACTGTTATTGTGATGATGGTGTGCTTGTATTTTGCTTAACTTTTTCCAGGACCATCCTCCCTAGCAAGTGCTAAGTCATTTGCACATGGTAAGGCAAACATTTTTATTTCAGTACTAATGAGCAGTTGACAGAACTATGCATTTATCCATATGTGTGAAGTGGGTGTCAGGACTATGTATGTATTGCCGTACCATCTGTGATAGCAACAGCAGTGTTAGTTTGTTAGCATATGTTGAACTGTAGTAGTGTAGCTATTAATTTATTTCCTTTGTTTGCTACTTATTATCACAGGTGTTCATGACAGTGGAAGTGTAGGACTCTTACCACCTTATGTCAGAGTATTGGCAGACTCTGATGATGATGATGGGCAAACAGAGGGACAGTGGGGGGAAGCAGAGGTTGACTCTGACACTGAAGTTGATATTCAGCCATCCCCTGTAATTCCACTGGGCACAAGCAGTAGGCCTACGACAATCCATTCTAGTGAGCCCTCACATATTGGACAGGTGGAGGGTGAGAGACTTGATCAGGTAGTATGATTACTGTGGCTTCAGTCCCTGTTGACTCTGGTCATAACCAAAGTGTAGGCAAGGTGCCATGCATGAGGGTTGTTTGGGGTGTGTGAAGGAGGTCTGATCTCCATCCTCCACCTGATCCAGGTGTTTATTTCTGTGCCACCCGACATATGTTTAAGGCAGTGACGGACGCACAGGCACATTCCAATAGGGCTTAATAGGAAATGATTAGGGTTACAGATGTGGCACAGGCTGACATACATGACTGCCTCCGCCCTGTTGCCAATTCAATGAATCCAGTCAATGACATGTTGGAATGGTGCTGTCTGTGATGGAACTTCTACTGGGAGGGGGATGGCATCCACATGGGCATAGGTCAGCCACATCATCCAATGTTAGCTGATGTTGCCATTCCTGATCATGCTCCCATAGTAGCACTACTTCTACTGCTCTATCTGTGGTTGAGATATCCACACCCAGACATGGCAGGCTATGGGGTTGTGGTCCTGGGCATTCTCATGAGGACAGCTTAACCAGCAGATATCAGTCATGTTCAGGTAGCAGCAGTTCATCTGACAATGGGCATGGATGTGCCAGTGCAACTCCTGGCAGAGCAAGTTCTTGTGGTTGGGTACAATGACAATGAACTTCCACCTTTACCTTGCATGGCTCACACCTGTCCAACATAACAAGACATATAATTAGCAGGGAGCTTGACTTGTGTCACTTGGAGTTCACATACAGACAAACACACACAACAGTTACATGGTTCAGTCATGAGGCTTAAAGCTCATTCTGTCTCAGTGGCCATTTGATATTTTATGCAAATGTATGCCTCTTTTTCTTTCTTACTCACATGAACTCACTTACATTTTGTGTCAGCCTATGCCTCCTGCCCCCCAAACAAACACACACACACAATATAACACCCTGTGCAAATTATGATATCTATGCCATATCCTTCTTATCTATCTTTTGAATTCAGGGATACATAAGTTTTGTATCTGATGCTCAGGGTGCATAGCTGACTTAATCCTAAGTATATCTGTGTTTGTGGTGCTGTTTTGCTTATTGTTCTGCTTTCTTCTATGTTTTTGTAATGTGTATATGCCTCTCACATTCTTACAGCAACAAAACTGGTTGAAGCCATAAATAAAAGTGGGACAAAGGTTGAACAATAGTAAAACTTTTTAAATATTTTGGTCTTACAAAGTTAGTTAATAGAACCATAGAGTTTTTGCGTCACTATTTTTAAAAATGTTCTGAGGGATATGAAGTCTGAACCTGAAATATGTGTCATTCATTTCTAACTTCTTTATCGTTAATGATTTGCCAGTACAAAAGTATGTGGCCAAACTGAGGACATTCAGTGACCATCAGTACTTTTGAGAGGTATGAATGTGTGAATCTTTGATGCCTGAGGCCTATTACTTGATAGAGGACAGATGTATTCACATAAGTCACTGCAGTCAAATGTTGAAGCCATTGCTGTAAAAATCAAGCTCCTTTTACTTACTTACATTACCAAGTAATGATATGCAAGGATATGCCATTCATTTGCATTATTACACAATTCTGTTTTAATACTTCAGGTCCATTATCTTGTAAATGCAGCAGTTGCCACAATTTTGGTTCAGGGCTGAGTTTGCCTGATGCTAGGCATACACAGCCATTATATTGTACATAAAGGTTGTGAGCATTGCCTGGCATCAATGTTACTACACACATGTATATATATATATATATATATATATATATATATATATATATATATGTGTGTGTGTGTGTGTGTGTGTGTGTGTCCGCGCATAGGATGAAGCTTTTAGCCCCTTCGGTGGTCAGTGAGAGTGCTATGCATTGTCTCTTAGCCAATGCAAGGGCATATTGAGCACACCTACATCTGCCTACACTCACAGCAGCTGCTGGATCCCCCTCTGACTCCTCCTCATCCACTTGTGACTGTGTTGACCTTGCCATTGGTGGTGGGATGTGTGCCCCTTCATCTTTTTGATCTTACTGAAGCTGTCAGGATGATGTTGTGAAACATCACAAAGATGGTGAAGATCTCAGTACATGTACATGAATTGTACTGCAGGGCTCCCCCAGCTGCATCTAGGTACTGGAACTGTGGCTTCAGCAGCCCAAACACACACTCTATGATATTTCTTGTTTTAAAGTGTGCTTCATTATGGCATTCTTCAGTTGGTGTCTGTGCATTATTGATGGGTGTCATTAGCCACAGTTCCAATGCATAACCTTCATCCCCCAGTAAATGGCCTTGTGGGATATCACCCCTAGTAAACATCTCATACAGTTGGGAGTTGTGTTAGATATGTGAGTCATGATAACTGACTGGGTTTCCAGCACCCACATTTGTGTTGATTCCCTTCGCATTACACATGACTTGGGAGTTAATTGAGTGGAAGCCCTTTCTATTTATGTACACCTGTCCCTGTTCCCCAGGTAGTGCTTTGATTTTTATATGTGTATAGTCTATGGCACCCAGTTGTGTGCTACAGGGTTGAACTCCTGAACTCTTGCATATTTATGACCCGGTCCTCAGGTGTATGGGGGAGATATATGTAGTCACTGACTTGTTGGAACATAGCTTTTAGGAATTGATGGAAGATCCTGGATGCTGATGCCTGTGATAGTCCCAGCATGTCCCCTGTTGGTCTCTGAAAGGTTTCTGTAACTAAAATTCAAAGTGCTATGCACACCTGTGTCACCAGTGGAATTGTTTCTCCTCAGTTTGCCCTTGGTTTGAGGTAAGGATGACAGAGATTGCAGAGTTCCTGTAGTCTGTCTCTATCAAGCCTGTAGCACTCTACAATTTCCACCAGAAATTTCATGCAGATGTGATAAGTTAAATGAGGTCTAAAAATTATTCTTCTTCTTGTCTGTGGTCTATTAGCAGCAGCAGCATAGACTTTAATCTGTTGCACATACACATGAATTAAAGCAACAACAGCCCCTAATATTTTTTCTGTACAGAATCCTTTCTGTGGCTGTATTCTAATAGGTTTTGGAATTCTCAGGGAAAATCAGCACTGAGTCTACACAGTTGCTTAATAGCTTGTGGAATAGCTTCTCAATCATGGATTGGTTGATTAGCATACAGTTCAACTGCTTATGTTGTAATTAGCATACTACAGTGTTTATCGTGCTTGCACAGCTCTACATGCCATGTCATAGCGGACCCTGTTGGCTTTATTGAATCTGCCTCATCCTCTTAAATAGCTATATGAGATGGTGTAAGAGTTAAGATATTTTAGTTTTTCATAATAACTTAAATTTTCACATCCACGGATGCCCTTGATATATTTGTGCTATACTCTATCCAGTTTACTCATGCTTGTTTTCTTATAAGGTTTCCATATTGTTATTCCATACTCAAGTTTGAGTCTAATGTAATTAACAAACAATGACTATATCATTTCTGATTTCCTTGATCTTATAATTTTTTTTATGCAACCTATAACTATCATTAACCAATTGGTTGATATTATTAGAAAAACTCAAAGCTGGATTTACCCATATACCTAGGTTCTTAAATGAATCTACAGTTTCAATTACTGTGTGCTGTATTAAATATTCATCTTTCAGTTTATGTCTCCCAAATTTTGTTTTCTTAGTTTTTGATGTATTTATCAGCATATTATTCTCCTGTGCCCAAATGGTCAAATCATTAAGTTCTTTTGCAAACATGCCCCATCTATAGGAGATGTAATCAGTTACCCACGTTCAAGTCATCAGCATACAGACTGGAGAACACCTCAGATGAAAAAGATACATCTGAAAGATACCATCTAAACAAGTGTGGGCCTAGGATGGAGCCCTGTGGGACACGCTGATGTTAACCAAGAATTTCACCTGTCCAATTGTTATATGGTACTTACCATGCCCAATTTATAAGCCATGCAGTCATCCATCTTATTAAGAATACATCAATACATAGTTGTTCTAATTTATTGATCAGTATTTTGTGCATGTCACTGTCAAGTGCTGAAGTTAAATCTATATATATATCACATCACAGCACAATTTTTCATTCATAGTTATTATTATATTGTTAAAGAACATCATGTAACAGGGGGTAATGGAGCTATTTTCAACATGCTGCTATATGGTTTCAAACCCCAACCTTTCCAATTTTTACAATAGTTTATCCAATATTGCCTTCTTCATTATTTTTCTAGAACATGAAAGTAGACTTATGGGTCTGACTCTGGGTTTGTCCTACTCCCCTTTCCCTTAAAGACAGGTTTAATAAGTGCATGTCTCCAACTTTGAGAAATCTTCCCATATTGCTGCTAGACAGGGGTCCAGGGAAGTAAATAGCATGGGAAGAAATAGCCAGGGTATTGTTATGGCTAGGCTTGTATAGGCCCTAGGGTTGGTAGCCTAGTATCAGCCTATGAACCAATGAACCTATATTTATAAAACCTAGCAAATAACAGATATAATGGTATTGTAAGTTTTTGCAGCAGTATTCTCAGGTCATTATTACTAATTCTGCCTCCTCCTCCCTGTACTTTGTTTGATCCAGTTTGCTTCGCTGTTGTTCAATATAATCTAATTTATTTCAGTGTCTGAGGTTACCTGGATGTAACTAGGACAACTTATAACCCCTCTTTTGAAGCCAAACTGTTTTCCCTAAGATTTTGTAAATACATGTATAACCTGTTGTGTTTGAGAATAAATATATCTTTACTTCTTCCACATCTTATGTATCTTTAATATGTATTCCTATTATGATCAATATCTTTATATAAATGATCTTCAAATTGTTCTTGATCTTTCTCATACTTGTTGATCCACCTTATTTATTTCAGTTTTCAAAAGATTGTCTGATGAAGCGTAGTGGTGACTACGCGAAAGCGCTTACATATAATTAAACTTCTTTTGTGTCTACATACTGGATTCTTTACTAGAAAAGTAAAGCTACTGTTTTTGCTTTGAAGATTTGTTCACGTTGATTTATTCGAACTTTGAGTCTTTCACAGAATTTGTCAGAGTTTCTACTATTTCGTGGTGAGAGAGCCTGGTTATCATCACCAGTTTTCAAAAGTTATAGTTTGGCTCTCACTTTAATCAGGTCTCTTATTCTTATGGAAATATATCCACACTGTGTATGCCTAGATCCTTATGTTAAACATTTTTTTCTGATTTCTGACTTTTTGCACTCAAACAATTTTTCTTTGCAAACGTTCTGTATAACTTCTGCAGTTTTTCCACTGAATGCATCACTCCAATTAGTTTTACATAGAGCGTGCTTCCATATAATCTGTTATTAATCCTCCATACATTGGTTTAGATTTCAGTTTAGAAGAATTATCTAGTAACAATTTAACCTTTCTAACCCCATGATCACTACACATCAACAGTGGTAAAACTTGACATGAAGCAACAATAAGTTCTTTAGGAACACAAACAATGTCTAGTATGTTTCATTCCCTAGTATTTTTTTACAATTTGAAGCAAATGTTCCTGAACATATGTTGTGAACAATTTCCTTATTAAAGTTGGTGAATCAATATTATTCAAGTCTGTTTCTGGTAAATTTAAGAACCCAGCCACTATTATTCTTCTCTCCTGTGTTTCATGGAAGAACTGCTTGAATTCTTCTAGGTCATCTGTAATTCACTTTGGTGGACTATACACTCCAACTGTTATGTGTTCCAGGGTTGTTTTTATCATCACAATTACACAATCTATAGTATTAGTGTTATCACTGAACATGTAATAATCAAAGGTCTCATAACTATCTTTAATCCCTATCATAACACCTCCAACTGATTTTCTGTTAGTGTGTCTCCTGCAATAAAACATATATGCCTGATGAAACTAGTTCCTTGTCATTGCTCTTTAACCATGTCTCATGAACAATAAAAACATCAGTTTTGTGGGAATGTGGAAAGTTTTCCAATTAAAAAAAACTTTACTATTAATGTTCCTGATATTAACAACAATCAGCGATGCATCGAATGTTGCCATCTGTGAATTGTTAAATTTTTGACCTGGTAAAAAGCCTGCCTTGTGTTTGTCAAATATTGCAAAATATCTGCTGCAAAAAATTATCTTCCCAGATCTTGAGGAAAGAACTTGAGGAAAGAACACCATCCCGTCTGAATACGTGTGTCCCAAATTAGGCTT
Source organism: Protopterus annectens (assembly GCF_019279795.1). Taxonomy (NCBI): domain Eukaryota; kingdom Metazoa; phylum Chordata; order Ceratodontiformes; family Protopteridae; genus Protopterus; species Protopterus annectens. The sequence continues at coordinate 337,577,489 of NC_056725.1, forward strand.
GGATGCTCTTCACATGTACATTTTTAAAACAGTCATTTTTTTCGTTTAGGTATTTACCCCAAAATATTTTATTTCACAATGCCTTTCTCTGCTTTCTATATGTAATTTGTGAAAAGTATGCCTAACATCTGTACAAGCTATGTTATCTAACAGAGCCATAATTTCCCTACTAAAAGAGAGTCCTTGTGGATGAGATCATTTGTACCAACATGAATCAAAACAGATCTGTACTTCCTTACATTAATGCATTATAACGCTTGTCTCACATTCTCTGTTTTTGCTCCCACCAAGTATAACACTATTCGATGTTCATTATCTTCTCTGCAGTGATAAGTATCAGTTCCTCAATAACTGATTCTCCAATTACAAGAATACCTTTTCTGACCAGATCTGAAGAATCTTCATCTTCTAATTCATTAACATCTGTTCTATCAATGGTTACAAAGGAATGATCTTCCTCATCTTTAAACTTATTAATCCCACTATTTTCATTGTGTATTAAATTTGCAAGCATCTTCTTTTTTTCTTACTGCCTCAAAAGTTTTGGGCAGGCATCAATAAACTTTTACACCCTGTTCGTTCCGTCACACCAACCCCATTAGGCACTAACCATGATAATCCCAAACAAATTGACAATGCCTTCAACACTTTCTTTACAGAGACCATCCGATCTCTTGCCAACCAACTATCTCCTGACAGCTCAAGCCTGACTACTTCTGTATCCAGCTCACTCTCCTCATTTCACTTTCAACCTGTTCCTACATCCCTTGTCTGTAACCTTATTCAGAAACTTAAACCAACCACCCCCTCAGCGGATCTACCACCAGCAGAATATTTGCAAAAAGCTGCAAAAGCCATAGCCTTTCCCATATCCATCCTGATTAATTGAACTATAACTGAAGGAACCATCCCATCTATCTGGAAAATTTCAGATATTATCCCCTTACATAAAGGTGGTAACTCCAATGAGTTATCAAATTACAGACCCATTGCTATACTATCACCCCTGGCAAAAATTATGGAAAAATGTGTACATAAACAACTGCTAAACTAACTTACCCAAAATAACCTACTAGCTAACTGTCAACATGGTTTTAGGCCATTTCACAGAACCACCTCTGCCCTCTTATCCTTCACTGATTGCATTGACAAAAATCTTAATAATAACATTCTTTCCTCGGCCCTGTTTATTGATCTCTCTAAAGCTTTTGATATGGTTAACCATCAGCTACTCATAAACATACTTAAAACCCTTTCACTAGACACACTGGCTATATAATGGTCCTACTTAAACAATAGACAGCAGGCTGTACTATGGGATAATAACTTATCCACCCACCTTCCAATTGCCCTTGGTGTCCCTCAAGGCTCTATATTAGGTCCTCTCCTATTTTCTGTTTTTATTAATGACCTACATTCAGTAATTCCACAAGCTGCTTGTATCCAATATGCAGACAATTCCATGTTAATCTGCTCAGCCACTTCTCCATCTGATCTAGAGACTCTAACCGAAAAGGTGTTCAATACAGTTGAAAAATGGCTTCTACACCATTGCCTCATCTTGAGCCCCAAAAAAAGAAAACTCTTACTATTCACACCAACTCGCAGGGCATCCCTACTTAACTTTACTGTTATATCAAACAACGGTACTATCATATCTCATGATCCCACTACCAAACTACTAGGGGTATTACTTGATCACAACCTTAACTTTGACGCTCATATTAACAGTACGATAAAAACAGTTAACAAAAAACTCTGCTCCCTTTATAGGATCAAACCCTTCCTGACTCCATTAGCTAGGACTACTATTGCCCGCACCCATGTAATCTCTCCTCTCCTCTATGCCTCCCCTATATTTACTAACTTGTGTAAAAATAACCTTAACAAGCTAGCAATCTCCTATAACAATATTGCCGGATTTGCCACAGGCTCTGCTTTCAGAACCCATCACTGTCATAATCCAGAACAACTAGGATGGCTAGAGTTACCAAACCAACTACTATATAACCAAATAACAGTTGCACACAAGATCCTGTATCAACCTACTAATACCATAATACTTACTAATCTTATCACCCCCTACAATAATCTTAAGATCCAATGCTCTTCAAACAAACTACTTGTACAAATAAGCAAGACCAACAATATGGCTGGTGACTCCTTGTTCTCTAACACTGCTGGGAAAACCTGGAACTCACTCCCTAGTGACCTGCCCTTGCTTTTCTAAATAGCACTTTTTAAAAACAAACTGAAACTATACATCAAAACACATTGGTTATGCCCTTGTGCTAACCCTGACTAACTTCCTCACTTATCGCTGAGTACACGGTACTCTTTCTGTATCAAGTAGGTGCTCCTCTGTTAACCTATAAAGAGAGTGTGTTTTCATATATTAATCTCATGTCATTACACACATCTACCTGTATTATTTCCCAATTCAGTTCATGTATAAAGATTCTTCAACCAGCAATGTAAAGAATTGCTAAAAATTTGTGATGTACCTGTATTTTTAGAATCAGTCATGTAAAATAACTAATATTTGTGTTCCTTGAAGCTTTTCTCCCCGGGCCTCTGATGAAAATGGACATATATCCAGTTGGACCAGCCCGGTCAACAAATGTAAAATTAAATAAAATAAAATAAACTGTAATATTTTTCAATACTTCCATATTCAATTTTGATTTCTTCCTTTCCACCTGCCTCTCCTACCTTCTCTTTTGGAAAAAAATGATGCCTTTTTCTGTAGACTGAAGGTTTTCTTATAGAAAAATGTTATCATTCCCTGTAATCTGTGTGTTACATAACAATGCAGTGCCCTTTTTAGTATGTATTCTCTGTAATTTACAGACATTTATAAAATATATATAAATATAACATTTTAAAATACTAGTTTTCGGTAACAAAAAAAAAAAAAAAAAAAATCTTCCATGCCCCCTTTCTCTATTCCCTCTGCAAATGGTACCAAGATAGACTCCACTAACTACACTAAACCTTTAGGTGTTACCATAGAAATCACCTCAAATTTGATATACATATCGCACAAACTATCAATAAAGTCCACATAAAACTTGACACCCTATACAAGGCCAAACCATATTTAACTCCAAATCCCAGATTTGCCACTGCTGACACACACCTGCTATCCTCCCACCTGTATGGTTCACTCATATTCACAAACCTTGGAAAATCGACCTCAACAAACTTGAAGCATGCTACAACAAGATTGCTAAATATGTCACTAATCATCCATCCAGATCTCACCACTGTGCAGCTCTCTCATAGTTAGACTGGCTAGAGCTCCCCAAACTTTTATTATTTAATTGGATAACCTTAACCCACAAAATTATCTATCACCCCAGCAACTACCCTGTGATCTCCTACTTAGGCCAACCTAGTAACAATTTTAGAACTCTTAGCTCTTCTAACAAATTGTTACTCAAGGTTGCCAACTCCCACAACAGTCATGGAGACTCCTTCTATTCTCACAAGATATCCAAACTCTGGAACACTTTTCGAGACAATAACAAAAAACCCTAACCACAATCAGTTCAAATCACTCCTAAAGGAACACCTGACTAATCACTGTCTATGCTCTTGCTACTCTCCAGGATAATTATTAACCCTCTTCTACTACTGTTCTCAGCATTACTCCTATCATCTGTTTATTAATTGTGCTTATAAAGAAATTATTCCACTATTTGTATTGTGTATTTGCTGTTTTTTTTACTATTGTTTGTATTGTTCTATTGACTCTATTGTACTATTGCCTGCATTGTATTCTGTTGCAAAAATATGTTTTCTGTAATACTGTGGAGCTTTTCGCTCCTGGTCTCCACTGAAAACGGGCCCTAGGCTCAGTCAGACACTATTCAGTTAACAAATGTAATAAATAAATAAATAAATGCATTTATCATTTTTTTTTTCTTGACATATCCATGGTGGTGCAGTGGTAGCATTGTTGCCTCACAGCAATAGGTTCTCCTGTTCGATTCTCAGCTGGTGTGTGGGGAGTGCCTTCTATGTGGAGTTGGCATGTCCTCCCCACGGTCGAGTGGCGTCCCGAAAGACATGCATGAATGGGCGTGCCTTCGTTGAAGGTTGAGCATCGAGCAGGCAACTCGACACTGTAAAAACCTACTTCCAATCATTAGTGGACCGGAGTTCTGCTGTGGCAACTCCTAACCGGGAAAAGCCAAAAGACAAACAACAGCATCATTTTCTTTTTCTTTCTTGTTATCTTTTTTTATTTCTTTCTAAATGCACTGCATCCTCAGATTGCTGAATACGTGTATCCAGAATTCCAAAGTTGGCAGGGGCATTGTCTTGTTTCATGGGGGTAAATGACCATTACAGACAGTATGCATATCCTTTCATAAATGTGTTCTATTTGCTCTTTGCCTAACATTATTTATCTCAACTGTCCTGTCAGTAATGTATATTGCAACAGTTCTCCACGCCGTGCCAATTGCACAAGTGTAATTATCATCAGTAAGTCTAGATTTACTACTAATAATGGTAAGCAAGTCATTCAACTTTTACATGATGAACACAAATTACCAGTGTTATCAGTCATTACTTTTAAATACAAATAGTATTTATTATACTGTACAAGATATCTGTGCTTTAGCAAACCATTAATGGCATATTCATTTAAGGAATCCATATTTACCTGCAAATCAATAAATTGTAAAAGAAAACAATAATCAAAATCATTTACCACAGGATGCAAAGATAATTTAAATCGACTTCTATACAAAAAAAAAAACATGCAAACAATATGCAACTAAATACTAAATAAAGTACAGTAAAGTTGTTGTTTTGACTGTATAAGTTCTGAAATCAGACAAAAGCTGGAATTCCTTTATATCACACAGTAGCTTCTGTTAACAATCATTCACAGTTGCACCTCTTTTTAACAGTAAAGATCAATAAAACACAAACCAAGACAGGACTGTTTAGATAATGAATGGATTGTGTTCTCTGCAGTCTGTGTGGCTTCATAGTATATTTGAAGATTTATAGAAGAAAATTCAACTTGGAATTATTATTTCAAAGAAGTGACTCAGGGATGACTCCAATGCATGTGTCTAGTACATTTAAGCTGCCTTTTCATTGATTAATAGAATGTTATGAAAAAATATGTGAGATCAGTATTTGAAAAGCATTAACTGAGAATAGAAGGGAGCATAATTTTGTGAGAAATAATCTGACACATATTGAGAAGGAGAAATTGAAAGATTTACAAAACAATAGGGATATAATTTTATTACAACCAGATAAAGTAATTATATTAATAAAATGAAGGAGAACCTTGAAAATGAAACTTATGAAAAGGCTTCACTTAACCAACTGAACATGGCACATAGAAAAATCCGCATAGATTTATAAGATCTTTTGATAGATGATCAACCTTCTATTGATGATTTTAATTATCTGAATGCAAAAAAACTAAAGATACCAACAGTGTTCAAACTTCCAAAATTACATAAGAATATTGAACAACCTCTTTTAGATTAATAGTGGATGCAAGAAATTCAATTACTCAAGCAAGAGCTAAATACCTGGACATTAAAGCAAAAGAGCTGATTCAGCAAGAAGTCTATACATGTTGAGATTCATGGGATTTCTTAGAAAATATTAGGAAAAATCCCATATAGTGATGAATTATTTTTTATCACAATGAATATCAAGGATCTTTATTCCTCAATTCCACATTGATTAGGAATGGAATAGTTTATAGAATATCTTGCTGATAATGGAGTAGAACAGCAACATATTAATGTGTATGAAAATTTATTAGAACTTATTTTGAAGAATAATTTTTTGAGTTTTGAAAAAATAAATATTTTTACAAAGAAAGGGTGTCGCAATGGGCTTTGCATGTAGTCGTCTTTTTGTTAACACTGCAATGGTGCAATGGAACAGAAATATTTAGCAAACTCACCCTTTTTCAAAAATTGTTTATTTTATTCAAGATATTTTGATTACATGTTTGTGCTTTGGAAAGGTAATATGGACAATCTAAAACTGTTTATCGATTATTTGAATGAGACAGCATCATTTTTGTGATTTGTTTCACATGTCCATAAGACAGAAAAAAATTATTTGGATGTCCATTTAATAAAACATAACGAAAAAAGGGTGTTTTGTTTCCAAAATACATTTCAAGGAGACTTATTCAAATACTTTCTTACATTTCACCAGTGCCCACCCTATGACTCAGAAAAAACAGTTTTTAAAGGGCAAGTTGTTTGAACTGTCTGTAAGGTTTTTGAATGGCAAATGTCAGTTATTATGAGATATGTTTTTAAAAAGAGGACATCCTTATGTATTTATTAATGACATCATGATGGAAGTGTTGAATAAACAAGAAAGGGGGTATTTTGTTCCTATTTTAATGACTACCACCCAGACGGAAGATAATCAATCCATGGATAATATGTGTGAAGGTATCCAGTCAGTAAGACCAATTTCCACACAAATCATGAATTATTCTAATACCTTCATGATGACTTTTTTGAATCATTCCTATATAATTTTGGATATTATTAAAAATAATTGGATTATTTTAGATCAGTTGGTTGACCTGATTGGTCGAAATCCAAAGGTTATTTTTCAGAAAAGAATGAATTTTAAACAGCTACTTGAAAAGAAAATACAACAGTGGAATTAAAATTATGGGATGGAAAAATGTGTTTTCTGTCCATATTGTGTATTTAATTCGCAAGGAGATGTATTTCAAATTAATGGTATTCTCATCCAACCAAGAGGACATTTTAATTGTAATTTATGAAAGTTGTTTATTGTGTGGTATGTTCCCAGTGTGCTTGTTTTTATATTGGAAAGACCAATAGGAGACTTCGGGATAGAATTTGCAAATATACCTATGATATAAGAAAGAAGAAACTAATTAATGCATTAGAAAAAGATATAGAGGAGAATCCTGAACATTCATTTGCTTATTTTATTATTGCTCAAGTACAAAAAGATAAAAGGAATAGACCATGCTCTATATCTTGAAAAATTTGAATTACGATGGCAATTATGTTTGAATGCTACTATAGCTCTAGGAATTAATGAATATGCATCAATTTCATGTTTATTAAAATTGAAGGTCTTGACAAGAAGATGACTTGTTCTTTAAGGGGGTGTGTTTGACATGTGTTTGAATTACATTTGTTTGATTAGCTTCCTTTTTTTTGAATGAAATATAAAAGGAGAAATGGAAGTTACGTTAATCATCTGATGAAGTTTTCATTGAAAAACAAAAGTGCTTATACTTTTATAGTTTTGTGTGGATTTTTTCATTTGGATGCAGATTTTAAGAATGACTGGTTTTGTTTATTTGAAATCATTTTTGTATTTTATGGACTGTTTGTTTATTAAAGTGAGTTTTAACCTATTCTTATCGTTTCCTGCAACCTTTTTTGATTTAATGGCTTTATAATCCAAAAAAAAGGCAAATGGAAGGAGAAAAACACACAAACTTGTCAGTAAAAATCTCTTCAGGTCTGCTTTATTGATATCACCGTAAACACTGTGCTCACATTAACATCAACTTTAACCCTGCATTTTGTTTCAGAACAACTTCATCAGATGCCAAAAACACACAATCATTTAATTTCCTGCTTATATATAACCAAATTATCCTTCCATCCAATAAAATTTTTCTCCTTTTTGTTGACTTGTTTAATGGCTTTATAGTTGAATATGTCCCTTAGGATTCCTAGAGTTTGCCTGTCTAAAACCTATCCCTTTCTAACAAATAACAGTGAAAATTAAAGGTAAAACAGCAAAATGAATATAAATCAATACAGGATTGTTTAGATATACTTATTAAATATATACTGGTTAATGAAAATCCTGACACTCTTTCACAGTTAATCTATGTATATATTTTATAGTATTTTGTTTATTGTTATTAAAGAGAATAAATTGTTCAGCATAGAAATGAAGCATTTTGGAAACTTGTTTTATTTAGTACCAAATTGTACAGTTTCTTCATATTTCTTTTCTTGAAAAGAAGACCAATATGAAAATGCTAGCATATGCTTATCCATGACTTTCTACTGGGTTTCTAGATTTAAATTGTGCCAGCTAAGCAGTCCCAGCATTTTTACAGTATTAGCAATAGTAGTTTGAGCAAGAGAAAGTCTGACAGAAAATGTTATCGCACTAATCCTGAATCAGAGTATTTGATAGTTGTATTCATATAACTTTGTTCATGGTACAGGACACATTATGGAAATAATATATGGTGATCAGGAATAGTTAACCAGCATAATACTGGGATATGAAACACAATGAAATAGTTTTAAATCTGAGTAAAACATTTGTATTTTAAAAAATGTGGCCACTTCTCTGGTTTGTACTACACACTCTTAAGCTCATTAACCCCTCCGCTTTTTGCAATGAATTGCTGGAGTGAGTGAGGATATTATGTATGATTGTGTGTACGCCTGTGCTCATGCATGTGTGGGCATGCACTCATCTGTGTGCAAGTGCTTTTGTGTGGGCATATGTTTGTATGGGTGTTTGTAAGACTCGGGATTCATGAACGTTGCGCCAGGCAGACGCATAGCGTAGGCATTACAACGCCAAATATGGCCGGTGAGCGATTCAGGTACGATCCAATCTCACGTGCACTACCGGCGTGCGCCGGATCTGTGCCGCCCCCGGCATAGGTATGCTAAACACCCCATGTGTGGTGTTGCACCATGCAAATGAAGGCATATAGCGATCCACGAAGTGGCGCAGGCATAGCATAAGGGCACGGCAATGTAAACCAAAAAAAACAGTTTACATTTACCCAAACATAACATAGGAGTAACGGAAGGCTGTCAACGTCAGGTATCACACCGTTGCCATATGCCGAATGGCGAAAGACACAGAGAATGTCAATAGAAAACATGCACAACATGTAAATAATAACATAAATGGTATGTCCACAGAAACTCACAGCAGAACCCCAGGACATGTCCGCGGAAGGTGCTAAACAATTAAATAATATGACAATGTCATAAAACAGCAGTGTAATACACATCAGCTTCACAGCCACAATACACCATGGTATGCAAGGAAAGCCACATCCATGGTGCAAGGGTTGCCAAGGAGTCGCGGCAGTGTTCGGCGCGGTAACTATGAATTAGTAGTCAATGCCATGCAAATGAGGCAGATAATACTGAATCGCAAACCCCCCGCCGGTGTAAGGCTGTACCAAACGGCGCAGCGGTAATACACCGAGGAGTGGCTCCGAGGGAATACATGTCATCTGCAGAGGGGTGTGCCACTGTAGGAGGAAGCACATTGGAGCCCAGCAAACCTGGGCTGTACATTGCACAGCACAGCTGCAGGACCGGCGTGTGTGGAAATAGTTGAGCTGAGAGCACACAATGCACGCAGAGGTGCATGTGCACGAGGATGACTACATTCCCTTAACCCAGTCATGTGACGCTCGCCCAGCAAACAACATCGGATACAGGAAGGTGATGTTGGCAATATGAGGAAATGCGGAAGCAGTGTAATCGGAGTAGTAATGAGCAATCAACAGTAATCAACCCACGAAGGCCAATTGGCGGCAGCTGACAACTCTTTATGCAGAAACCTGCAAAACGGGATAGGGGAGGCATATGAATGCAAAGAAAGTAGGGGAGGAATCAGATTACAAAGAGTGAAGACCTGACACAGCAGAGCCAAGTAGACAGGCAGCATAATGGTGGCAGCACACAAAACGCACAATATGCCATGTCCCAGAAACTACACATGACAGGGCTCTGCAGGATGCATGCCAGGAAATAGTAGGTGCAACGTGCAGAAACAGTAAGGTAAGGTCGAAATCTAATCCAATGCAGGCAAGAGTAATGCAACACCAAAGGCAACAGCGTTGCAGTGCCAACGGTAAAACACGGAAGATAATCCACAGATACGGCCGCACAGACACACCCTATGACATCACCGGGTATACAGCACAACAGTATAAAGTGTGAACGCACACAACACACAGCCATGTATTCCCAAATGCCGGACTCTAGGTGTAAACACACGGGGAACTTTTAAAATGTTCATGTTGGGTGCCGCCATGGCCGTGATCCATCAGCATGTGTTAGAGACAGATGGAGTTGTGGAGGAGGGTGCCGACAGCTACCGTAGGCCTCAGAGGAGAAGGAGAGTGTTCAGACCAAGGGTAACCCACCAGGGGCTACAAGACCTGGAGATAGTAGAGCGTTACAGGGTGGATAGGGACACTTTACAGCAAATAGCGGAGCTGTGCCAGCCACACCTGAGAACAAGAAACAACAGAGGGGAGCCCATCCCAGTGGACACAAAGGTATGTGTAAGCTTGCGAATACTGACCACAGGTACCTTTCAAAGGCCAACTGGGGATATAATGGGCATCTCACAGGCATCAGCATCCAGGGTACTACACCAGTTTCTGGATGCCATGTTACCACATGCCAATGAGCATATATACTTCCCCAGATCTCAGGAGGAGTTGGCTAGCAATATGCGCCACTTCCACCGTGTGGCACAATACCTGGAGGTACTGGGTGCGATAGACTGAACGCACATACAAATCAAGTCACCACCTGGGGAGCAGGGTAGATGCTACATAAATCGCAAGGGATTCCCCTCCATCAATTGCCAGGTCGTGTGCAATGCGCAGGGCATTATCATGGATGTGTGTGCTGGCAGCCCTGGAAGCTACCACGACTCCCATATCTGGCATGCCTCACAGCTGTACCAGGTATTCACCAGGGGGGACATCCCACAAGGCCACCTTGTGGGGGATGCTGGCTATGCACTGGAGCCGTGGATGATGACTCCCATCAGAAATGCACACACACACATGCAAGAACGCCATAATGAGGCACACGCACAAACCAGAATAATCATAGAGCGTGTGTTTGGGATGCTGAAATCACGGTTCCGGTGCTTAGATACATCCGGTGGAGCCCTGCAGTACTCTCCAGGCACATGTGCCCACATATTCATAGTATGTGCCATGCTACATAATATGATCCTGCGGAAGCAGCTGCTGCAGGGACATAATGGTGAAGGGCCACAAAGCCCACCACAACTGCCAAGGCCAGTACAGGCACAGAGGGCTCAGGACCATGAACACACTGTGCCAGCCCCAGTAGGCAGATGGAGGCATACCCAATATGCCTATGCCCTGGCAAAGAGGGAACGTATAGCACATACTCTGACAGCGTAGGCCCCATGGACTGACACCTCCCTACCTGCACACACAGTGAAATGGACGGCACACAAACATGGCCACCCATAAAGTGTACCTTATGGGTGGCCCCATGTGTGACTCTAACATAGGCAGCACCCAAACACTGCACACCCAACAGCCAGTGGAGCATGGAACGCCAACACCTGAACCGTACGTGGGTCCTACAGCAGACGGCGTTGCTGTATGCTGCCACGTTCGCCGCAAGGTGTATACATATAGACATGTAGATATGTGCATATACAGATATGGAGATAGATATAATTACACACATAGAAATATATGTACACATATGCATATAAGTACAACAGGTAAGACAGGGAATCAGAGGGATGTAAGGTGACAGAGAAGTAACACGCGATATCTGTACATAGTAAACATAGTGAATGACAACCTGAGCATCCGGGAGGTTTAACAGAACAGGAAACCGCCACCCATGGAAAGGTCAACATACCGGAATGCATAACCGCGAGTCGAGATGATCGCCAGGCCACAGTACAGTAACAGTACATGTGCGGGTAATACTATGATGATATGAGGGGGGAGGTAGACACTGCCGCCGGTGATGCGGGCCACGCAGGTACTGTGTGCAGCCGTCCCTGTGACTGCCGCAGTATGTGTATGTGTGCGGTGAGGGTACCGTGTGTTTCGCTGTGCGAGTGTAATGTGTGTGCCACTGTAAAATGTGTATGTTGGTGCCATGTGACAGGCGGAGTGGAACAACATGTGTAGGCATACAGTATAGTAACCTCAGGCGTATGTACACCAGTACTCCCAAAGTAGTACTGAGAGCCCCTCCCTGGCTAGGCGTGTGGCGACGTATAATGATGCAAAGTGAAAATGTCCCAGAATGTACCACAGGAATATACCCCACATGAAATGGAAAGGACGTATGTACAAATCATGACCGTATGTATGACACCGATATGCTAATTGCAAAACGGTACGTCGGCAAAGTTACACAGCAATAGGTATGTACCGCGGAAATACGCATGTGCTACCCCAGTACTGATCGTGGCCACGTATCGGCCCGTAAACACTGCTGTGTGTTCTACAAGTGTCAAACAAGCAATCGCCACCTGAATAGGTGGCAACCACTAGCAAACAGGCCATCCCAAGTACAGGACCACAATGACTGTAAATATCCGGGACAGAATGACAAGGGATAGTCGTCATGTACAAACAACCGCAGATATACCACCGATGTGACGGAGGAATACATGCAGGAAGCACACACGCAGGCGATACCAACACCACATGACAACAACACAACCTACACTCCCAGAACAACAGACAAGTAACTGCCAACTCCCCAGGCAGGGATGGAGCACACAGACAAGCATACCGTGTATGTAGAGATGCAAGGCCCACAACCCGTATCCGTCACCTACAACCTCCGATATTCCCCATCGCACATATCAAAGGGATACAAGCCGTAATAGCAGCACAAACATACAGGCAGTCAATGACAGCTGCATAACCGCAACATCTCGCGTGGGAAACATTATCAACAGCGGATGCATACTTGCATCTGTTGTTTAAAGGAATACAACAGCTATGTTACACATCCGAATGCAAAACGCCGTCAGGACAGGGACACCCAAATGTCGAACATAATACCATACCCAACACACACAATCCACGGCTAACACCACTGCGAAATGTACCTGACGCCACACATAGCGGCTGCAGTTACACATAACATAACACAATACAGACCATCTCCACGAAGGTAGCCAATGCCCAGGTGAGGAATGCAACCATGCCCTAGTTACGACACGTAATGTACGAACGGAGTAGATGCACAGGTGATATGCGCACAAGTACACATTGAGGAACAGCTATTGGTGTGATGAACCCACATGTTGCAGGTAACGACGGATATAAGGATGACTCCCAGGATATACAAACTGTATGCTCATACCGAACTACTACTCAAAAATGGATAGAGTGAGAAAACGGAATACCGATACCGATACACGCAACAAAAAACGGAAGGAAACACAGACAAGGTATGTAGAACCCACGATATGTACGGGTGTGTAACACATGATGTTTATGACAAAGCTGTACTGTATGTGAATGGTGTTTGTAAGTAAGGATACTTGTCCATAATGCAGAGAGTGGTGAAAGGTGGTTATGTAGTGCTATCCTGCTGAGCATACCAACGACTGTGGACACCGTGTGCACAGCAGTGGGACATCATGTACACAGCCGGGATAACACAAGGGCTGCCACAGGGGGGCATAACACAGAACAATGCCACACCACACGCCGATGCTAGCAGTGGATGTCCAACAAGGAAGTGCCATAGCAGGGGATAGGACATGTATGTATACTGTCACAGCACACATGTGTATGGGCATATACCGTCGTCGTCAGACGTAATGTGCGCATGACGTACACGTATGCCTTGCAGTAGGGGATACTATGTCAACTATGTGTAATGTAAAGCTGTCATGGTGGATATGACAGATATCATACACAGTATCACAGGCATATCATGCATAATGGAGTTATGGCCTATTGGTATGTACAATAACAGGATACGTATGGCGTGTACATATGGGACAGAGTAGTAGCATAATAGCCATCCGAAATGGAAGGAACACCAAGTAACCATGGCCAAACGATCTGTAGCAGGTGCAATGTGGGCAACAATGAAGTCCGGCAGGTCCATGTGTAAACACATGTGCAGTGTACACAGTAGTGTCACCTCCCCATGGTAGTGTCCAGTGAACAGCAGAGGTGGGTGTCAACAGCATGTCTACACAGTACTGCTGCTGTGGTGGTACCATGACTACGTCTCACTCAAACAGCAAGGGAGCTATCACATGAACAGTGCCACTGTGTGTCCCTGTGGGATGTGCACAGGACCTATGTTCCACAGCATGGTGTGTGCTGTGTCTGCGGAAGTAACACAGAAGCCCAGCCCATGCAATGTGGCATGTGTGCACATATCCATGAGTGGTCCGTTCACACTGCCCACTGCAATTGCCATGTATGAGTACTACATGCATCAGTAATGCGGAGGACATGGTCCATGTCAGAGCAGAAGACACCCCTGTGTATGTGGTATGCAGATGTGTACAGATGTGTTTCCCATCTGTCAGCCGCATATGTAAACTGTCTGAGCCTGGTACACATCATAGCATGATAATGCTGTGCCATGTAAAGTTGTAGCCATTATGGAAGGTACACCATGAATGTGGTATTGTAACCCTGCCCGTGTGTAGATGTGTGTATGCCACAGGTACAATGGCTACCTATGTACCAGCATCACACACAGTACAGATAGGTGTGGCCCTGCAGATGTGTACCCATGCCACAGTGGAATACGGCAACCACAGCACCATGTGGGGCATGTGTGTGTACAGCAACCATGTACAATTTGATATGCATGTACGGGGACAGTATCCATGTGATACTCAGTGGATGAATGTTGCTATACAAAGGTGATGTGCATGCACCATGTGTCATGCATCCTGATGCCATGACACCCACATGATGTATCTGCCACACCGACACCCGTACGGTTGTTATCAGTATGAGCTGGTGGAGCTATAATGGTGCCAGGTATGTAGATGTGGGATATCTAGGCATGGACAGTACTCTGTGAAAGCATGTTGTGTATGTAAGCAAATAGTGAACATGAGGGGCCCCATGACTGAGGACTGTGTAATGCCACATGTACCTGACATGTAGTAGGTAGCATGATATGCTTGCACCACTGTGTGTCCTGTCCAGGAGTCATATAGCCTAACATCCTGAGACACAGGGTATGATGTGATGGTGGATGTGTACATTACCAATACCAGAACGTGGAATGGTGCTGAAGGGCAATGTGAGGACAATGTCTGATCTGTTGCCCTCTGTACCACACCAACCACCCATGCAATGGTATGACAGGTGGCCAGCATGTGTATGCGGCGTGCTGTGGCACACAGAAGCCCAACAAGGGTGCCAGTAAAGGCATGGAGGTCATCAATGAGTGCGTGAAGCACGTTTGTGAGGATGTGCCCCAGTGCCATACAGAATGGTCCAGTCATGGGTGTACGAATGCAGTCCCACATGTGCAATGCAGTGCCACCCATGTGTAGTGCGATAGATGCGGCAGTGTGACGGTCAAGGTACACAATGTCCGACAACAGGCTAGCAGTGAATTCAGTGGGCTGGTGTGGAGAGACATACAAAACAGGTTGGTGGGACATAACAGCTAGGGAGATTGGAAGGTGACATTGGGACAGTGTCTTAGGACATAACGTGTGCATGGCAGTACCATGTATGTGTCCACAGGGACACTACGATGTCCATGTATGGATTGCAACCCTGTAGTGAGTGAGAGTGTGTATTGTTGGTAGGTACACCATTGCCTGGCATGTTGCCAACATTATCTCAGTCAGCAATGCCTGGGTGACTGTTGTACGCGACATTGAATGTGGATGTAGCCAAACAACACAGACATACCACCACACTGCCTGAGGACCCACACTGCAATGTGCGGCAGTCATGTGTAGATAGCTAGCCTTGGAGCATGTGATGGACCACGAGGACCCACCATGGCTGTCAAGTGATGCACCCCACACATGTGAATATACCCACTGTGCAACAGCCTGCACATGTGCCCATACAGCAGATGTGCATGGAACATGACCACCACCGTGGCGTCTGTGAAAAGGCCAGTACCGCCATGTCTCTGTGTGGAATAGCATGGTCCCTACCATTGCGTACATGCTACGGAAGTGCACTGTGATATGTGTCAGCATAGTTATGTACACTGTCCATCTGCCGGGGTACCATGCCATTAAAAACCCCTGTCAGCAGACGTCAGTAGTACCGGCTGTAGAACACATGTACCATGTATGCTGCGATGGGTGTGTGTCCAGGGTGTGGCTAGCAGAGCCGTGAAGCATATATGTTCATCTACCAAAGGGGGGATAACCCCAGGTTTAACACACAAGACACATGGAGGTATCGTGCATGCTGAGGGTAGTGTAGGTATGGTATGTGTTGTGTAATGTGTCACCCAGCTAGGTGGAGTGCATGCTCAAGCATGTGTGGGTACATGGGTGTCCATTCTAGGGAAGTGTGGGTTGCTGTCAGCACATGGCAGTAGCAGCTGTCCGAGGCCCAATGTATAGTATGACAACACAGACAGCATGTAACCTGTGGTGTACAGTGTAAGCTCTGTTGCGTGTTACAATGTGTCTAGCGGTCACAAACATGGGTATCTGAACATGGAGCACCTACGATGCATTGTGTTCGGCAAATATCCAGTATGTGTGCAAAACATTGTGTGATGTGGGATCCCCTCAACTGTGTGTGTTGCAGTCCAGGTATGTGCCTGTGAGGTATGATCCGTGTACAATCTGTATGTGCAGGTGTGCTGTGCAGAGCATGGAGGCAGGTCCCAGGCACTGCAGATAAATGTGAGTCGTGCACTAGTGTGTGTGCCTTGCTTGTGTGCAGCACAGTGGAAGGTGCAAGCATTGTCCCACATGACCGCATGCCGTGCCTGCCTGTTACAGCCCTGCTGGAGACAGTCATGTGACACCGCCACAGAGGCAGTATAGCATGTGAAGATGTACATGTGTGCTCCACACCCCAAGCAGATGTCCGCAGGTCATGTGTGCCACAGCAGTGTGGTCGACCAGGACTGTCATAGTGGTCTGATACCACATGCCTGTATAAGTACAGTATGAGCATAGTCAACAGTTGCAGTGACAGAGTAGGTCAATGTACAGTGTCCCTGTGTTCAGACCACTGCCTACCATACACTTAACTAGACACACACCCAGAGGGTGAATATACCGGTGAGCCATCACATGTCCCAGTACACGTAGCCTGTATAATGCCATCACAGGGTGGTCACAATAACATGTGATATGACAGACATGTTGTACCAGGTGATGTGTCATGTGCGCATATGTTGAGTTGCACAGCCATTCACACGTCCGCAACATATCAGTGCATGATGCCTAGTGTAACATGATGTGTGGAACTGCACTGTGATCCACAACAGGGTCATCTGAGACAGGTGTGTTGTGAATGGTGTAACCCATGGTTCCACGGGATATACACTGGTGCTGTTGGCTGCCATGCTAGGGGCCACCAGTGGTGCCTGCAGTGGTCATACAGACATACTGCACACATTGTTCTGGCAGGAATGTCCATTGTTGTGGATGATGAGTTGCTACGTGAAGGTAGGTGTGTGTTGTGAATGTTACCCATCCAGATGTGACCATCAGGCGCAGTCATGGTTGTCGACAGCATCACACCCATCCACAGCTGTCAGAACCCTGTCCCCAGAATAGGTGTCAGCTGCCCTCGTACTGTGTGACCTATGTGCAGATGGCGGAACACCCCCTACTGGCTGGCTAACAGTGTCATCTAGGAAGGCTATGTGATGGCTGGAATACGCCGTTATAATGTATAATGCTGGTATCCCAATGAAGTACATGGAATCACACACAGTACGCCATGGCTGGCATGTAAACCATGTACAACAACAATGCGGAGTCATGTTGAACATGCACCCATGAGAACACCAAATGAGGTATGTTGCACATATCGATGTACAACTGTCAGCTATGGCCATAGCATGGATGCAGACGCATATCCCCCACAGGCAGTACCATGCCATGTAGGTAGGGGGGCATTGCACGACTACATGTGACAGTTGCTGTACCGCCACATGTACTGTATATCTGTCATGTAGGGGTAGCAGTGGTACGTGACTGTTGGACATGCCTGTACATATGACCATGTCCCACAGGATATGTGTTACGTGTGTACAACACGTGTTGAACCGTCATCAAGCTGTGAAGTGTATGGCTGCCAGTGTACCTGTGTGACATGTTCTGCAATGGGTGCAAAGATACGCAGTAGTGCATTGCATGCCCACATACCCCACACAGGATCATAGCAACCCACAACAGGAGATGGGTACGGGTGGCAACCCACTACCACCCGTTCGGGTAAGGTGTGCATGTCCATGACACATTAGCACCCGAGAAGCTAGCAGTACAGCAGTACAGGGTGGCATGCATATATGTTCACTAATACCCCTGTGTGTCCCACCACTGGCCCGTGGACAGACAGACACCAACACAATGTGCAGAATTGACATGTGCACAGCACATCACCGCTGCCTACTGTAGAACAGGCTTACTGTGTAGACATGTGCACAGAAGGTCTGCGCCAGCCACACTCAAACACGTTATGTTTCGAACCCCACCATTACTTTAGCCCATGCCACAGACAGATGTTCACGCATCTGTGTATGTACGTCTGGGAATGTCCCCAGCCTAGCAGTATAGCTGTGTCAATGTTGCGAACAACATACTGAATGGGCTGTGTGTGTGAGGTGTGCGTCATACGTGTATGGTCCGATGGATGATACCATCAGTGCCCCTGCTATGTGAACATCCCTGTCCCCATACATGGATACCTATGCTGTGCCCAACACCATGCTCCCCGTGGGAGGGATGGCGCTGTGTGGTGCACCAGCTGACATGGGGGTGGCAGCAGGCACTGGATGTAGACATATGTGGTACCCATGTCAGGCCAGGCAACCATCTATGTGCACGGGATAGCAGTGTGTGGGCACATACAGCACTGTGTTGAACAATATCGCAGCACATAGCACCTGTCAGGGGTAATGTGTATGCATGGATGTGCGATACCTGCATGCACCATACACACCCCACCAAGCAGCGTGCAGCCTACCTTGCAGAAGGCCATTGTCCACACCATGATGATAGACATGTGTAATGTCCATATACACATAGCAATGACATATGGAATGGACAGCCACCCTGCCAATATCAGTACCCCCCAGGTGGGTCACATCCCAGTGCCATGTATGTGACATACCCTGCCATACCATGCAGCCCTGCCCAGCAAGGCTGCACGTGCTATCACAGTCCTACATGGCGCGATGGACAAATGGCACTTGCACTATCAACCGTCCACAGCAGTAATGTGGCACTGATGCACCCTGTGGTGTCACAGGTGCTGTGTGATGGTGTGAACAACGTGCGTGCACACATGCTATGCATGACCTTTCCTGCTAATGTCACATGGTTACACATTGTCTCATGTGTATCACATGTGCAATACAGGTGAGTCGTGGCAGGTTGGCCAACACCCGTACAGTGCTGTGTAGATGTACATGGCACAACACATGCATGTACAGGTGTCCATGTGTATGGGTGCAGTGCCACCGCTGACGTTCATAATGGCCGCGTACGTGATGCCTAGTGACATATACACAGCATCCAGGTGAACAGTAGAACTGTTGTCACATTGGGACACGTGCCAACTGATATGAACACAGGTGCAGGCAGGTACACATGTCCACAGCAGGCTACCATCAACATGGTGTGTGTACAGTGTGATGAGTTGACACACAGATATGATTTGAAACCCACTGCTTAATGGTGTGACGGCAACACGTCAGCTGTGTCACTGCCATGATGCATCACAGAGATTACTGTGCAGATGTTGTATATGTCATAGCAATGTATGTCCAGCAGTATGCCAGTACATCAGTGTAAATGTGACCTGTCACCATCATTATGTCTTACAGATAATGCCACGTTCCCATCTGCCAGCCTTCAGCCGCCAGGAGGATGACGTGATTATACCGTTGCTCCACGACAACTACGATCTACTATTCAGCCATGTGCCACAACAAGCACAGCAGCGGGACGACGTGTGGCAGGATATGCACAGGAGGGTGAACAACGTGGGTGGCAACAACCGCACCTACCAGCAGATCTGCTGACACTTCACAGACCTAATTCGGCACGCGAAACAGCGTGCTGCCGCAATCGCCAGACAACAAGGTGGGACAGGTGGTGGGCCACCAACCCAGCCCCCACTCACACACACGGAGGAGCTCCTGGCCACCAGGGAACAACATGCAGAAACACTCGCTGCCATCGTGGAGGTGGGTGTCTCCCAACCAACGAGCCTGGAGCTGCCTGGTAAGTCAGTCTTGCATGTGTGTATGATAACTGACGTAGGTGTGGGTGTCATACTACACCACATAATGTACCAACACATGCCAGGTATATGGCCACACAAGCTGCATACTACAGTATGCTATGTTGTGTTTGCAGACATGTGCATAACACATGCTACCACACAGGTACATGATGTGACATGCACAGTGCTTACTGTGGCTACAGTAATGGATAATGTGTATACTGTTGTGTCGCCCTATACAGGTACCTCTGGCGTGTCGCAGACATGGGTCCGTCGCAGGTGAGACTGTTGCTAGTAATAGGCATGTTACAGTGTATAGATATTCCCCATGTGTCCAGGTATGACATGCACACCTGGGTCTGCTCCAGTCACAGTATACAGGTTGCACCACCCGACACACACGCCACCCATGTACAGTAGATACAACCGTTAGTATACACCGGCATGACACCACATAACCCATCGGTGTGATATGTGCAGTCAGCTATGCATACAATGGTGGAGGTGTTCTACAATGGCTGCATGTGTAGTATGCATCGGAATGCCTTTATGCACACACAGTACCACATAGTGAGCTGTGATCTGGCCAGCACACAGGTGATACCAATGTGACCTATGCCCCTGCATTGTGTGCACACGTTGTGACATGGCACATGACATGTCCCATGCACGTGGTGTTCTGTCTGCAACATTGTCACACCATGACATGACCTCGCGATGACATAGCAGACATCCACAATGTCTGCATAGCCTTCGGGAATGTGACACCTCAGACTAGTATGGGTGTATGTCACATGGGCCACCACAGGGATGTGTACACGATGCCCATCACACACAATTGTCCATGACCCAGTCAAACATGGCCATGGGTGATACCCACAGGCATGTTGCCACACAGTACATCTGCAGTGGGTAGTTACCGTTGCACCCTGTCCACACATAGTGTGATCATAGCTGTAGTGGACCCCCTGTACATCTGATGTGGTACACCAGACAAACAAAATGCCTGTCTGCAGCCACTGGAGGTGCCACCAATGTCTACCATATACATGCTGTGGAACAGCATGACTGTGTTGAAGACATGGCAATGCAATGCGTCCATGTTACGCTTCGCACAGAAACATACCTGTGTCTTGCTGCCATGCAGTGGCACAGTGCCCGTACTCCCCACTGTACAGCTATGTACACAGCTCACACCAACCACACCTGCACAGACATCCTTGTTACACATGCATTCTATCTGGAGCCTGTACACATAACACTGCACTGTGACGTCCAGTTTGATGTGGTGCATGTGGTGGGACACCATTGTCACATGTCCACATGTTATCGCACATGTTGGCGGTGTACATGACAAAGTGACACCAGCCATGTGTACTGTTAACCCGCCTGTGGCCACACGGTGTATCACGGTGATGCATGCAAACTACCATGTATGTGTGTACTGCATGCCTACTGAAATGACACCTGCTTGATGTAGTGTGCACCCCAGGGCAGTATGCATACTACCACTATTAATGCCTGGCCTGCATTCACTGAGCTGTGGTGTGGGAATGCTGCATGCCATCTGCAATATCACATGCATGATGTGTCTGCATGTGTGTGTGTCTGCGTGTGTGTGTGTCAGCATGTGTGTGTCTCCGCATGTGTGTGTGTGTGTGTCTGTGTGTGTGTCTGCGTGTGTGTGTGTGTCTGCGTGTGTGTCTGCATGTGTGTAATGTATCTTACAGTATGTCTTTGTATTCACAGGTGCTGTAGGTGCGTTCCCCTCCTGCGGTCCATCTGATGCTACTGTCCCCACAGATACTAGTGGTGATGACCATATGCATGAGGCACAGGCAGGGTCATCACGGGCAGAAGCTGTGCCATTGTCTAACATCCCACCTATGTCCCCTTCATCTCCGCACACGGTTCAGATGCCGACACATACAACATCACCGTTGCCCATAGAGGAAGGACAGTCAGCGTCTGTTGGCATTGAGCAGGAATGTGTGGTGGCTACAGACGGTGCGGGTACACACCATGTTGCCAGTGTAATGACTGGTGATGTGCCACACAGGCATGTGGCTGGTGCTGCTCGTAGGAGGAGCTCTGGTAGACATGCACCTGCCATACAGGGTGCAGCAGCTGGTATCACCAGACGCATGTTCCAGGCTGTAATGGCGGCACAGGCACGTGCTGAACGGCAGAACCAAGAAGGGCAGAGGCTGCAGAGGGCCGCAATCCGTTCCCTAAATGAGAACATCCAGTCATTGGCGAATGCTCAACAGCAGCTTGCCGATGTTCTGGATAGGCGATTAGGTGAGATGGTTGGAATCCTCGACCGAGGAATGTCAATCCGCGAGGGTGAGCTGTCTGTGCTGGAACACCTGGTAGGGGTGAGGCGTAGGACACGTGGCCATAGGCCAGCAACACCACCTAGTGCAGGTCGACGTGCGTGCCACCTCTCATGCCCACTCACACAGTGCTGGTAGCAGCAGCAGTGCAGCTGGTGCTACACCAACCACACCAGGACACAGCAGGCCATGTGGACGTGGCCCTGGCCGGTCCCAGCATGGACACGGTTCCAGCGGACATGTGTCATCGGAGAGTGGCCACTCCATACCTCCACCCTGTAGTGCCCGTGCGACCCCAGGCAGGCACGGGTCACGTGGCCGCAGGCGGACACAGTGAGCCATGCAACCTGCACTGTACAGTCTGGGGCTGCCAAGTATACCCAGTGTAGGCATCACAGATGGCTGAACTGTGTACACACATACCCACACACAGCAGACACAACTGTAGGGCTCCACCACATCCACATGCATTCTGCACAGTCATGCCCAGTAAATGCACCGGCCCTTACACACACACATGATGTCATCCATTGGTACAGCCTATGCCCCTGGCACACATATCACCCTGTGCATATGATGAAGCCTCTGCCGCAGCACTGTCATCCACACCATCGGTGCACGGTTATGCAAACATATTCTGATGCACAGGGTGGAAAAGATAGTGAGAGGTGTATGTGATACCTGTGTCCGCATAGTGCGTGATGTGTATGTTGCAGTGGTTGTGTATGACAGGTGACAGGTGCGTATGTGACGTGGGTTGTGTACTGACATCATGCAGCAGACATACCATGTAGTGCAGGTGCAGCATACATTGATCTGTGTACACGGTATGCGTGACGGTTACATGTGTAGCGCCATGTTGGTTCTGTTAACCTGTATGCTAGATATGGTGTACTTGCATGTGCCTACTGGGAGCACTGTTATCAGTCCCCCATGTGTAGCTGTGGGTTACCCACAGGTACATCTGGCAATATCAGCATGCCACAGGTACCCGCAACCTGCATGGACCCCTACATAGGTACATAGGTTCATAGGTACATACCAGGCTATGAGCCCTACGGCATGTGTAAGCCTAGCCAGAGTGTGTGTGGCTTTCACCACCCCTTAGAATGAGGATACTACATCCATCGGTCCACTGTCCCTCTGTCCAGCAGTGACACAGAGTTGATGCCTGGCGCATACCTACGATCACACATCCACACGTCAGGATTACTCTTGGACAAAGTCAGTCAGGGGCTCTGCTTCACATGGGCTGGGAATCTTTTCCATGTTGTAGGGGGTCTCTGGGCGATGACCCTGTCCCCCCAGCACGTCCTATATATGTCCGTGTTGAGGTTTCTGTCAGTTGCTTCTGTGCCCGTATTTGTTTGGAGCCTAGGAGGTGGAACATGTCCATGTCACCCAGGTCGGACATGGCCGTGTATGTCAGGCACAGATCACCACAGAGCAGACGGGCTGAGAAGGTATACAGCTGGAGTCCCCTCGGTCGGGCAGCGTGTGACATATGTCTCAGCACCTTTATCCCTGTGTTGTGGAACATTTGAGGTCCTTCCGAGTGCTGCAGGTGTCAGGTTAGGTACATTCCAAATGTGGCGTTGTACGCAATCATTGGTCTGATGTGTGAAGAGTACAGGGGTACAATGACCTCCCCTGATGTGGATGTGAATCCCTTCATGACCAGGTGGGCACAGTGGAATGTCTTCCCAACCACATTGGCAATGTGAGTGTCGACAGAGGTCACCAACAGGTTTGGTACCCATGTCCCTGATCACGTCCACCATATTTAATGGATTACCACCTATATGGTAAGTCGGGGTGAACATGTCTTTCCCAAAGGGTAGGTCTACACCTTCCCTGGCATGTAGCATCAGGCCATGGCTCTGGCACCAGTTATCCATTTCTATGTGACCCCAGGTGGATGTCCGTGTCTGATGGGGTGTTGAATATGGTGGCCGGTGTGCAGTCATCTGCATACCTTGTCTGCCACAATCCCCCTGTGTTTGCATGCACATTGGAAAGTTGAATGCTGAACAAGAGGGGGCCCAGGACTGAGCCCTGTGGGCCACCACTCGGGACCAGCTTGGAGTCTGACATGGCACCAGGAACACAAACCCTGTGTGGTGTGACCTCCATCCAGTTGGCAAACCATCGTGTGACATATGTCTCCACATCTACGCTGGTGAGCCTTTCTATGATGCCCATGTGGAGTGTGGTTTGAACGCTCCTGCCAGGACATGGTAGTCTGTGCAAACCGACGTACCCCCATCAATGGCCTTAGTGACTCCTCCAAACAGGTCGACCAGGTTTGGGAGGCAGGATCTGCCCTTGACTAAGCCGATGTGGGTATGTTCCGGTATTGGCTGTACACCAATGTCTTTATTTATGGGCTCCAGTATGGACCTCCCCACAGCTTTGCAGACAAGGCTTGTCAAGCTGATAGGGCAGGGATGTCTAGAGTCCATAAGAGCACTACCCTGGTGTAGTGGGACCACAGTTGCCGTATGCCATCCATCAGGGACGTAGCCCGTAGTAAGGCTAAGATGAAACAGCAGCCTTATGTGCGGGGTGAGGGCCTCAATGAGGTTGTGTAGCACACAGCCGGGGACACCATCTGGTCCCATTGATGCTGTGTTCACTGCTTAACAGATATCAGCTCTCTCCTGGGCATACGGGATGTTTGGGAGGCTAGACTCTGGTGGGATGGATACGTCCCCTCTTGGGGGGGGGGGTAGATGTACGCATGGAACATGTCCGCTGGTTTGTTGACAATGTCTGTGGGTTCAGTGATCATTGTACCATTCTGGAGTAATTCCGGGCATAACTGTGTGCTTCCACCCATGTTCCTACCATAGCTAAGGAAGGCCCTATGGTTGTCATATGTGTCCTTTGCAGTACCACTCCCACAGGCAGCCTTGGATGATTGTATGAGTGATCATATGTTAACGCCGGTATTAATCAGTGATGCCTTCCCTGGTACTGATATTGCTCTGTCATGTATTAGCTCTCAACTCTTGTTGTACGGTTTGTCAATGGCTGGGGTCCACCAGACCATGTGCCTGCCTTCGGTGGACAAGGGCCTGATGTTATCAGGATCGCTTGGTGCAGACATTCCTGGGGGTGCTCATAGAAGGCATTTGTATGGGTTTCAGCAGTGTGGCCTGTGTTTACCACTGGCATGGAGGCCTTGTAGGGTACCACACCGGTCGTATGACATGTGTGGTTCGCTGTGGAGAGGTCGTCACTATGGTGTCCCATGCCGGTGTTGGGTGCAGGATGCGAATCTCCAGTGAGTTCACTATATGGTCTGACATCACCATTGAGGGATGTACATCCTGTGTGGAGCATATCGTCCCCATGTGTGATGATCAGAACTAGTATACTTCCCCCCCTTGTGGGTATGGTGCATGGTTGTTCCACAGCATTCAGGTGTATGAACACCTGGGACCTTTGGTGTAGGGTGTTGTGTCCTGGGTAATGTTCCCGGTCTATGTATGGGTGGTTGATGTCACCCAATATGATGGTGTTGTGAGAGCATTCACACTCACCAGTGTCTTCAGGAAGGCTGTGCAGGTATCCTGGGTTTGGGAGGGTGGTCTGTAGCATGCAACAAACTGTAGGGCAGTCCTACCCATGGTTAATTGCACCTGGATATTCCCCGCTGCTACGTGCATTTCTGCCGACCTGGAGGTGTGTGTATCCTTCATGGAAATGGAGACTCCCCCTCCTTCTGTGTTAGGTCCGGGTTATGGTCCTGAACGCGTGATATGGGGTATGACCAGATAGTGCTGGGGTGCTCTCAGCAGCACTGATCAATGTTTCAGTCACAGCACTGACATCGATGTCCTCCATACTGAGGAGGGCATTTGAGGGTGTGCATCTTGGGCGTAGACCACTGGCACCGAGCAGTATTACCCTGTGAGTTCTCCAGGTTTGTAGTGTAGGGTGGTAGGTTTATCATCCCAGCCTTGCCTGCAGTGGGCACTGTGGGGGTGGCAGGTGCCTTAGCCAAACCCTTGAAGACCAGGGGCGACAGGTGCGAGCCATACCTTGCGAAGGGGTGTGGCGTGCCAAGCATGTCATCCCAGGTATGAGGAATCTGGATCCCCTCAGACTGACACCGGTAACCAGGCACATTATCAAGGGTGACCACTTGGAGCCAGTATAGTGGCATCATACTTGATGAGGGTGGGATACTGCCCAGGGTCAGGGACATGCCGGCCTGGGCTACACAATCTGAGTGGCCCTCTATGTCTCCTTTAATGTATCCCAGGGTGTTATGTCTCCAGTCGTTGACACCAGCATGGGCAATGACCGCGTCATACCTGTACATGCTGCAGAGTGACCTGAGTGCGTGTGTTATGTGGCGTATTCCAGCACCCGGCAGACAGCCTACTGTGATCATTCCCTTGTTCAGTCTGGTGGGTGGGACGTCGGTGTGTCTGACAGTGGCGTCACCCATTACAAGTGTGTCTGGCAGTGTGTGTGTTGCCTTTGGGGCTCTGACAGTTTAGCACACTGACGTTGAGAACTATGTGTTGCATGTCCTATGTCTTGTGGAGGCAGTTGCTTGTGTGTCTGCTTCAGAGGGCTCGTTAGGTTCATGACATGTTTTAACAGTGCCTCCAGGTATGTCTTAGTCTGTTCATGTGTTCGATTAGCATTTGCGATAGTCACATGTGACACTGGGTTTGTGGTGTGCATGGTGTCCTTCCCCTCCCGCTTTGTCTTGCCAGTCATGGTCTGAGAGAGCACAGCCCCCTGTCTGGCTATCTAGTTGCGTCTGTCACATGTATTATGTTCATTGGGGGAGGTGTGGCTTGTCCGTGTCCATGAGGCACATGTAACAGTGCCCAGGACGCCCAGATTCACCATCTGAACAGGAGAGGTCTCGAGCAATTGACCCTTCGACATGCCAGAGAACGTGAATGCATTTGCTGTGTAACCAGGTCAGAAGGCACCTATAGGGAAGTGGGTACACAAGGGTATTCTAGGCCAGTGTAGTACTCCATTTAGTATACATGTACTTTACCTATGTAGGAATACTATGGGAGCAGGTGCAGAGCTTTTGTGATATAGAGAACAGACAGTCGGGATTGCAAGAAGAGAGGTCATACACATAAACCTGCAGAGCACGGAGCCGGATATAGTGTAACGTTGCTTACATGGTACATGACGCACATGTCCAGACATATACTGCACCTGACGCCTGTGGTCGGTGCCACAGGCTACGGTGGACAGAGACATCACATACATGGCATGACACAGTACAGGTATGGTGACATTCTGCAGGTGTCATACGCAGTGTGCTGGCTACTGACCGCAGGTGTCACCTGTCAGCTGTGGTGCACGGTGTGCAGCAGTCGGATGCTGTACCGGTACCGGAATATGCCCGCATTCGCGGTGCGTACACCTCTATGGCACACACACCTTTGTGTGCAGATGGGGACACCTGTCTGTGTGGTCAGCACCCTCACAAGACAATGCACCCACGCGCCATGTCACAGGGTGTGGTCTTGCACAGGTGGCCAGTAAGGCTCACAGGTATGGCATTGACAGGGCTGTACAATGCAGCACCAGTACGGGATGGTCTCCCTGTGTGGTCAGTGTCCAGTCAAAACACTATATCTGCATACACCCTCTCAACAGGCAGCAGACATACACACATGTTGACACACTGACATGGTGGTGGCCACACATGTCTACACGGAGGGATGACGTGTTGCATGTATTGCACCCCACACTGAGGTAGGTACAGATCTCTACCATGGTGTACAGTGATGTGTGGCACGTGGCACATAGTCCCCCTGATCTGTGGCATACATGGGCACACATTCCTGCACACATGTTGGTGCTAGAAATGCCACACCTATTACATGGGATTTGTGCAGACGTGCAGCGGTATGTGGTGCATCCTGCGTACTACCACTGTATCTGGCAGCTGTGCCAATATCTGCACTTGGGAGGTGGTAGGGGTTACAGTGGCAATGTGACATATGGTCGATCACGCATGGCCGATGGGTATGCATCATGGCAGTGCTGTCATGTAAAGGCGACATAGCAGACTGTATGCACTTGGCAGGGTAGGATGGTGTGTGAGACACCTGTGACCAGCACCTGCACACATGCATGTGGACAGGTGTTTAACCAAATGGTGTACACACAGACTGCCATGCGTGCGGTTACTATGCCACCATATGATGGCCCCCATGATGGGTATGCATGTGGTAGGGGGTTGCAACTGTGTTACGGACACTGGACACCGCTCCTGCATGGCTGCACCGTGCACAGTACACGTGTCACATGTATCCCCTGTTGCCATGTGTGTATGCATTGCTACGTTGTGACATGTGTGCCAACATACATGGAACATGGACTGTGGTATGGTATCACAGCTGTCACAGGCAAACTGTACAAGGGTATGTGTCCCAGTGAACACCGCTACACCCTGTAGGGGGTGCATACCACAGACATGTGTCCGTCTTCCCTTCGTGTGTGTATTACCGTATACGCCTGTGTTATGCATGTGGTACATCACAGGCTTCGTATGTGTCCTGCGTGCAGTCCATGCACACAGCCAGGAAATCACATATGTGACATATCCGGACATTGTTTCACTGTGGTACAGCTGCAGTCATGTGTCATATCTGTGTCAGGCTTGTGGTATGTGTGGAGTACGCCTGTCCATGTATACCGGTATGGGTGGACTACATCACACCTGTGGGATCATTGATAGTACACGTGTACTCTGCACGACGGACGTACACTGCCACATAGTCTTCTGGACATATGTCACATGCAGTTGCTGGACCGTGAGGCATACTGCTGCACCGATGACATGGTGCTGGCATAGCAGCTACAGTGTTCACTACAGTGTGTACATGCTCAGCCTGCACCCGTGACGCCTGTGCTGTCATCTGTGTGTGTACGTGTGACTGCATGTGTGTCCACCCTGTGCGTGTGTACGGGTTTACCTGGCCGTGACTTGCGGTGTGTGCACTCTGTCTGCATGCCGGATGGCGTAGCACATACTACGTGTGTGAGCATGGCCGGGTCGCTGTTGTGTGGGTGGACACACACGATGGTCCACATTCTGCCTCCCATGCCGTCACCCCATGTGTATGCATGTCTGCACTGTGCAGATTCTAAGTGTCTGAGCATGCCCAGTAAGCAGCTGTGTAGATGGACACACAATACAGTGCACACCGTGCCCGTCTGCATTGATACCCGTGTGCATGCCTGTTTCCCGTTCGCAACTGCCACGTCTGTGGCATGGCCGGGTTGCTGTTGTGTGGGTGGACACACACGACGGTCCACATTCTGCCTCCCATGCCGTCGCTCCATGTGTATGCATGTCTGCACTGTGCAGATTCTAAGTGTCTGAGCATGCCCAGTAAGCGGCTGTGTAGATGGACACACAGTACAGTGCACAACGCGCCCGTCTGCATTGATACCCCGTGTGCATGCCTGTTTCCCCTTCGCAACTGCCACATCTGTGGCATGGCCGGGTTGCTGTTGTGTGGGTGGACACACACGACGGTCCACATTCTGCCTCCCATGCCGTCGCTCCATGTGTATGCATGTCTGCACTGTGCAGATTCTAAGTGTCTGAGCATGCCCAGTAAGCAGCTGTGTAGATGGACACACAGTACAGTGCACACAGCGCCTGTCTGCGTTGATACCCCGTGAGCATGTCTGTCTCCCCTTCGCAACTGCTAGGTGTGAGAGGCATGGCCAGTACACCATTCGGGGGTACACACTACAGTTGGCACCGATGTCTGCTACTAGGCGTGTAGCCATGGCCAATGACATCCTGCATAGCCATGGTGACCATCCAGGTGACTCATATGTGGTTGTTATGCCACAATGGCTGCCTACATCCTGCACGCCGGATGCCCTCTCATAGGGTATACTGCATGTGGTGCATCCCGTATTCATGTCGTGATGTACTGCTCCGTAGTTAGTTGGTATTCCCGACTGCAGCACTACCGTGTTACTGTACGGCCACCTTGGGATGGTAACATGCTGTGTGACTGCGCACTCTGTCTTCATTCCCTATCGGCTGCCTTGCCTCTGCACATGATATCACCCACCCAGGGGTATGCCTCCTGACGGTGCTGTGCTTAGTAATCTCGGTAGCGCGTTCTGTAAATGCACCATTCTGTAGTGTGTTCATGTAGGTAGGCGTAGGTTCAACTCCCGGCCCTTCCCTGTGTGTGTTTGTGTGTTTCCAGCTGCCTCTGCAGATGAACATGCTTTTAGACGCTTCGCAACACATACCTTGGCTATTGTCAGCTATTCCCTTACGGATGATGTCACCCACCTAGAAGTATGCCTCTGACAGCGCGGTGCTCAGTAATCTCGGTAGCGTGTTCTGTAAATGCATCATGCTGTAGTGAGTTCATGTAGGTAGGCGTAGGTTTGACTCCCGGCCTTTCCCTGTGTGTGAGGTGTGTGTGTGTGTTTCCAGCTGCCTCTGCAGATGAACATGCTTTTAGACGCTTTGCAACACATACCTTGGCTATTGTTAGCTATTCCCTTACGGATGATGTCACCCACCTAGAAGTATGCCTCTGACAGTGCTGTGCTCAGTAATCTCAGTAGCGCATTCTATAAATGCATCATGCTGTAGTGAGTTCATGTAGGTAGGCGTAGGTTCAACTCCCGGCCCTTCCCTGTGTGTGTGTGTGTTTCCAGCTGCCTCTGCAGATGAACATGCTTTTAGACGCTTCGCAACACATACCTTGGCTATTGTCAGCTATTCCCTTATGGATGATGTCACCCGCCTAGAAGTATGCCTCTGACAGCACTGTGCTCAGTAATCTCGGTAGCGCGTTCTATAAATGCATCATGCTGTAGTGAGTTTATGTAGGTAGGTGTAGGTTCGACTCCCAGCCCTTCCCTGTGTGTGTTTCCAGCTGCCTCTGCAGATGAACATGCTTTTAGACACTTCACAACACATACCTTGGCTATTGTCAGCTATTCCCTTACAGATGATGTCACCCACCTAGAAGTATGCCTCTGACAGCACTGTGCTCAGTAATCTCAGTAGCATGTTCTGTAAATGCCTCATGCTGTAGTGAGTTCATGTAGGTAGGCGTAGGTTCAACTCCCGGTCTTTCCCTGTGTGTGTGTGAGGTGTGTGTTTGTGTGTGTGTTTCCAGCTGCCTCTGCAAATGAACATGCTTTTAGATGCTTCGCAACACATACCTTGGCTATTGTCAGCTATTCCCTTACGGATGATGTCACCCACCTAGAAGTATGCCTCTGAAAGCGCTGTGCTCAGTAATCTCGGTAGTGCATTCTGTAAATGCATCATGCTGTAGTGAGTTCATGTAGGTAGGCGTAGGTTCGACTCCCGGCCCTTCCTTGTGTGTGTGTGTGTGTGTGTGTGTGTGTGTGTGTGTGTGTGTGTGTGTTTCCAGCTGCCTCTGCAGGTGAACATGCTTTTAGATGCTTCACAACACATACCTTGGCTATTGTCAGCTATTCCCTTACGGATGATGTCACCCGCCTAGAAGTATGCCTCTGACAGCGCTGTGCTCAGTAATCTCAGTAGTGCGTTCAGTAAATGCATCATGCTGTAGTGAGTTCATGTAGGTAGGCATAGGTTTGACTCCCGGCCCTTCCCTGTGTGTATGGGTGTGTGTGTGTTTCCAGCTGCCTCTGCAGATAAACATGCTTTTAGACACTTCGCAACACATACCTTGGCTATTGTCAGCTATTCCGTTACGGATGATGTCACCCACCTAGAAGTATGCCTCTGACAGCACTGCGCTCAGTAATCTCGGTAGCGCGTTCTGTAAATGCATCATGCTGTAATGAGTACATGTAGGTAGGCGTAGGTTCGACTCCCGGCCTTTCCCCGTGTGTGTGTGTGTGTGTGTGTGTGTGTGGGGTGTGTGTGTTCACAGTTTCCCTAGTAGAGTGTAGTTATTTTAGACGCTTGGCAACACATACCTTGGCTATCGGCGGCTATTCCTTTACGGATGTTGTCACCCACCTGGACATGTGCCTCTGACGGTGCTGTGTTCGGTGGTCCACGTAGCGCGTTCCATACCTGTGTCATACTGTTGTGCGGTTGGGTATGTGGGGGTGTGGTCAATCACCATGCCTGCCAGATGTGTGTGTGTCTATGCTCCCAGCCGCATGGGTTCATAGGGTATGGCTTTAGAGTTTCCGCAGAACACTCATATCCTGCCACCATCCCTGTGTTTGTGGATGGTGAGACGCAGCTCGTGGACTGCCTGTGTGCCTGCTGTGGTTGGCGACCTCCGTTGCATGTTCTCCACGTGCACCCTGCTATGGTGTGGTGGGGTGGTGCTGTGTACGTTACACTCACGGCCTTGCCACATGTGTCCGTCTGTATCTCTGTCGTTGTATATCTACATACCTATGTTGTGCCCATAGCGCTGCTCTTGCATGGACAGCTGTCTGTCCCATGTATCGCATTTTTGCACGGCTGACACATAGAACTGTGGTACGATGTATATCCACTCATTGTCCATGCAACGTCCGTATTCCAGAACACCCTAGAGACATCTGCTGGATATCGTGGCAGACAGCTATCCTTGCTGTACTGACACTGTACCCGTACACGCCATAAACCTTGTGTGCAATTGCCTATTTATGGTGTGTGTATGTCTAACTGTGCTGTATGCATGGTCGTGTGTGTGTCCCACTATAGCCATCTGTGCAGGTGTCGCCACTATGGGTAATCCTTGTGGACCTCTGTTTCATGTGCACTTCTGCACATACCTGCAGACCGTACTACCCCTCCTACGGCAGCGGCCTTAGATCGACTGCTGCCCTAGGCTATAGGGCTCCATGGCGCCCACCACCACAACACATGGTGCCCCCATCCTGGTATACCTACATGACATACCTACTAGACAGGTGGCCCTACTAGTGTGGCGCCCTAGGCAGCTGCAGGATTGGCGTATGCCTACGGCCGGCTATGAGCACATCACAAGGCATACGTTTACATTCAGTGTTTTATGAAGGCTAGGTTATAATACCAGAGGGGAGACCTCATCAACTATGCTTTAGAATGCGGATTTAGATGGATTATTAGGTGGAGGGTTGACCACACACCAGGGCTGACTGATGAAACACTGATGAAGCCTCTTTTGAGAAGCAGGTGGCTTAAACCCCCGTAACAGGAATGTAGTTTAGGTACAGATATACAGTTAACACACATTAGTCCACTCTTTCAGTTGTTTACCACTGTATTACCTTGATATGGTATACATATCTTCTATATATATTGTTAGATC
Organism: Protopterus annectens; assembly: GCF_019279795.1. Classification (NCBI taxonomy): domain Eukaryota; kingdom Metazoa; phylum Chordata; order Ceratodontiformes; family Protopteridae; genus Protopterus; species Protopterus annectens. The sequence continues at coordinate 337,611,328 of NC_056725.1, forward strand.
TTTGATTGATGAGTATTAGGCATAGTACAATATCATATAATACATGTGTTAATAGGATGTTATTGGAGATGTTAATATATGTGTGTGTAGTTAACATTGCGTCTGTGCTTTATATGCTGTGGTTACATGTTCATTGTTTGCTGAGAAATTAACCAATGAAAGTGTAAGGGGGGATATTTAAAGCCTGGATGCTTTTATGTTATGTGTAAGTCTGATGGAGCCTACGGGTGAAAGCGCTTACATGTCTATGAAGGAACCTTTGTATACCATTTTTGACCTTCCTGGACAATGTCTACGTTGACTGTTTCATCTACCTATGTGTGTTTTGGATTGTGTGCCATAAGGTGCCAGCAGTTCTTTGATGCTGATTAGGTGTATTCCATGGTCAATTGACATTAATCCTATTAATTCACTGAAGGATGTTCTTTATAAGTGGGAACACCATAGTTTAACCATCCTATGACCTTCCTAGCTGAAGTTGTTATTGTGCCATTGGTATGTGTTCCACAGGTCGCCCATTTGTTCCGCGGTATGGAAGCGAGTGATCCCCATTTTTGTGCTGGCAGATTGAGTGCTGTGTACGCCGGTATTCGCACGGCGGTCTGACTTTGTATAGGGAGGGTCTACTGTAGTCCCTATCTGTATTTCCTGTGTTATGCCTTACTGCAGCTGTGTAATTCCACCAGGTTTGCAGTTATGGGTGCCATCTTGGTCGTACGTTTTTCCATCCATGGGAATTGCCTACTGGACACTGGTATAGGGCTGTACACATTTCACAGCTGCATTTAGCATTCTCCGGTGGATGATTTGCATTATTAGTGGGGAGTAAGGCATGTGCTATACCCACATCCCTCCCACGGGACGGGACAATGGTTTATCTGCCAAACAACACTGAGCCCCATTTCTGCATACCCACGATCCCATGGCTGCAACCCTCAACGGTACCCATTACACATCCTTCGTGTGTGCGGGACTGGGATGTGGACGCACTTCTATAGACTCGACCATCTGGGGATTTCTGCTCATATGTCCTGCATTTCATGGACACTTGTCATCAACCTTAAACACGCTGATGGTGCATATGTCTAGCTGTGCCGTAGTCACGGCTGTTACTCCTTCAACGTCACTCGCTCGCATCTCGTAGTTATTGCATAGGGTTAAATTTTTGGGGTCCTACAATGGACACCAATGTGCATATGTAAAGTGTAGAACTTGTTGGACTGTGTCCATCTGGCCAGTGGTTTTGACTGCTGCTGTATGTTCCCCAATCGCGGATGTCTGTTTGACTACCCATATTATGTAGTGCTACGACATCCAGGTTTTTCAAACCTGAAACCAAATGGTGCACATCCAAAGATGCAGGTTAGCAACTGCTTTAAATAATCCTCAGAAGTCACAATAGGAAATATCCGCCACTGTATTGTCAAAATAACACCACCATAACATGTAGATCCTATTAATTCATTGAAGGATGTTCTTTATAAGTGGGAACACCATAGTTTAACCATCCTATGACCTTCCTAGTTGATGTTGTTGGTGTGCCATTAGTATGTGTTCCGCAGGTCGCCCATTTGTTCTGCAGTATGGCAGCGAGTGATCCCCGTTTTGGTGCTGGCAGATAGAGTGCTGTGTACGCCGGTATTCGCACGGCGGTCTGGCTTTGTATGGGGAGTGTGTAGTCCCTATCTGTATTTCCTGTGTTATGCCTTACTGCAGCTGTGTAATTCCACCAAGTTTGCAGTTATGGGTGCCATCTTGGTCGTACGCTTGTCCATCCATGGGAATTGCCTACTGGACACTGGTATAGGGCTGTACACATTTCACAGCTGCATTTAGCATTCTCCGGTGGATGATTTGCATTATTAGTGGGGAGTAAGGCATGTGCTATACCCACATCCCTCCCACGGGGCAGGACAATGGATTATCTGCCAATCAACACCGAGCCCCATTTGTGCATACCCAGGATCCCATGGCTGCAACCCTCGACGGTACCCATTACACATCCTTCAGGTGTGCGGGACTGGGATGTGGACGCACCTCTATGGACTCGTCAATCTGGGGATTTCTGTTCATATGTCCTGCATTTCATGGACACTTGTCATCAACCTTAAACACGCTGGTTGTGCATATGTCTAGCTGTGCCGTAGTCATGGCTATCACTTCTTCTGGTAGTACGATAGCAGCTGGATGGTATTCCGTAAGGATCAATTTTTGGGTCCTACAATGGACACCAATGTGTATATGTAAAGTGTAGAACTTGTTGGACTGTGTCCATCTGACCAGTGGTTTTGACTGCTGCTGTATGTTCCCCAGTCGCGGATGTCTGTTTGACTACCCATATTATGTAGTGCTACGAAAATCAGGTTATTCTAAAATGAACCCAAATGGTGTTAATCTAATGATGCAGGTTAGCAACTGTTTTAACTAATCCTCAGAAGTCTCAATAGGAAATATCCACCACTGTCTTGTCAAATTAACACCACCAAAACATGTAGATCCTATTAATTCATTGAAGGATGTTCTTTATAAGTGGGAACGCCATAATTTAAACATCCTATGAACTTCCTAGTTGACGTTGTTGGTGTGCCATTAGTATGTGTTCCGCAGGTCGCCCATTTGTTCCGCAGTATGGACGCGAGTGATCCCCATTTTCTTGCTGGCAGATTGAGTGCTGTGTACGCCGGTATCCGCACGGCGGTCTGACTTTGTATGGGGAGTGTCTACTGTAGTCCCTATCTGTATTTCCAGTGTTATGCCTTACTGCAGCTGTGTAATTCCACCAGGTTTGCAGTTATGGGTGCCATCTTGGTCGTACGTTTGTCCATCCATGGGAATTGCCTACTGGACACTGGTATAGGGCTGTACACATTTCACAGCTGCATTTAGCATTCTCCGGTGGATGATTTGCATTATTAGTGGGGAGTAAGGCATGTGCTATACCCACATCCCTCCCACGGGGTGGGACAACGGATTATCTGCCAAACAACACCGAGCCCCAGTTCTGCATACCCAGGATCCCATGGCTGCAACCCTCGACGGTACCCATTACACATCCTTCATGTGTGCAGGACTGGGATGTGGACGCACTTCTATGGACTCAACAATCTGGGGATTTCTGTTCATATGTCCTGCATTTCATGGACACTTGTCATCAACCTTAAACACGCTGGTTGTGCATATGTCTAGCTGTGCCGTAGTCACGGCTGTTCATTCCTTCTAGGTCGCTCAATCGCAGCTGGTAGATGTGGCGTACGGATCAATTTTTGGGGTCCTACAATGGACACCGATGTGCATATGTAAAGTGTATAACTTGTTGGACTGTGTCCATCTGGCCAGTGGGTTTGACTGCTGCTGTATGTTCCCCAATCGCGGATGAATGTTTGACTACACATATTATGTAGTGCTACGAAAACCAGTTTTTCTGAAATGAACCCACATGGCGTAAATCCGATGATACAGGTTAGCAACTGGTTTAAATAAACCTCAGAGGTCCCAATGGGAAATATCCACCACTGTATTGTCAAAACTAACACCACCAAAACATGTAGATCCTACTAATTCATTGAAGGATGTTCTTTATAAGTGGGAACGCCATAGTTTAACCATACTATGACCTTCCTAGTTGACGTTGTTGGTGTGCCATTAATATGTGTTCCACAGGTCGCCCATTTGTTCCGCAGTATGGAAGCGTGTGATCCCCATTTTCTTGCTGGCAGATTGGGTGCTGTGTACGCCGGTATTCGCACGGCGGTCTAACTTTGTATGGGGTGTGTCTACTGTAGTCCCTATCTGTATACACATTCCACACCTGCATTTAGCATTATCCGGTGGATGCTTTGCATTATTAGTGGTGAGTAAGGCATGCGCTACACCCACATCCCTCCCACGAGGTGGGACAACGGATTATCTGCCAAACAACACCAAGCCCCATTTCTGCATACCCAGGATCCCATGGCTGCAACACTCGACGGTACCCATTACACATCCTTCATGTGTGCGGGACTGGGATGTGGACGCCCTTCTATGGACTCGGGACTCTGGGGATTTCTGTCCATATGTCCTGCATGTCATGGACACTTGTCATCAACCTTAAACACGCTGGTGGTGCATATGTCTAGCTGTGCCATAGTCATGGCTGTCGCTTCTTCTGGTTGAACGATAACAGCTGTATGATATTCCATAAGTATCAATTTTGGGTCCTACAATGGACACCAATGTGCATGTGTAAAGTGTAGAACTTGTTGGACTGTGTCCATCTGGCTGGTGGTTTTGACTGACCTTCCTAGTTGACGTTGTTGGTGAGCCATTAGTATGTGTTTCACAGGTCGCCCATTTGTTCCGCAGTATGGCAGCGAGTGATCCCCATTTTGGTGCTGGCAGATTGAGTGCTGTATACGCCGGTATTCGCATGGCAGTCTAACCTTGTATGGGGAGTGTCTACTGTAGTCCCTATCTGTATTTCCTGTGTTATGCCTGACTGCAGCTGTGTAATTCCACCAGGTTTACAGTTATGGGTGCCATCTTGGTCGTACGCTTGTCCATCCATGGGAATTGCCTACTGGACACTGGTATAGGGCTGTACACATTTCACACCTGCATTTAGCATTATCCGGTGGATGCTTTGCATTATTAGTGGGGAGTAAGGCATGTGCTATACCCACATCCCTCCCACAGGGTGGGACAACGGATTATCTGCCAAACAACACCAAGCCTCATTTCTGCATACCCAGGATCCCATGGCTGCAACCCTCGACGGTACCCATTACACATCCTTCATGTGTGCGGGACTGGGATGTGGACGCACTTCTATGGACTCGACAATCTGGGGATTTCTGTTCATATGTCCTGCATTTCATGGACACTTGTCATCAACCTTAAACACGCTGGTGATGCATATGTCTAGCTGTGCCGTAGTCACGGCTATCGCTTCTTCTGGGTGGAACGGTAGCAGCTGGATGATATAGCGTACAGATCAATTTTTGGGGTCCTACAATGGACACCAATGTGCATATGTAAAGTGTAGAACTTGTTGGACTGTGTCCATCTGGCCAGTGGGTTTGACTGCTGCTGTATGTTCCCCAGTCGCGGATGTCTGTTTGACTACCAATATTATGTAATGCTACGAAAACCAGGTTTTTCAGAACTGAAACCAAATGGTGTACATCCAAAGATGCAGGTTAGCAACTGCTTTAAATCATCCTCAGAAATCCCAATAGGAAAGAATCGCCACTTTATTGTCAAGATAACACCACCAAAACAAGTAGATCACGAGCACTTTCGCCCGGTCTTACCGGGCATTTCCGAGTGTAAGTAGCTAAAACAAATAACTGAATAAATAATAATGAATAATTTAATAATCAAACTGATAATATGTTATTTGGACAATAGCTTCTGCTATTGGCATACAATGCTGTGGGTGGTGCCGGTTACCATACATATGGCTTTCTCAAAAGCCGACTTCACACTTCTAAACACTAGTGTGGTCTCCTTTAAGGCCCCTGAGCCAGTGGTAAACATTACTCAAGCCACTGAATCACTTACATATGCCTTCTACCAGCACCTACAGGACTGCATGGATCAGGCAATCCTTTACACAACTGTGAGTCTTTGTACCAATGCCAAGCATCCAGTCTGGTGTACCCCAGCCATACACAAGCTCTACAACGAACGGAGGTATCTACCACAAAACAGAGCAGAATCCTTGTAAGGTATGACACCCTTGCTCATTATATGTGAAGAACTACAAGCTGTCATGACATCATCCAGGGCAAATCCGACTGATATAGCACCAAAGACTCGACGGACAATCATACGGCCTTCTTTAGCTATGTTGGACACCTGGGAGGACACTCCCAGATATGCTCGGACTGGGTTCAGGATGATGTGACGTTTACTGAACATGCACACATTGCCAACATACTGGCTGACAGGTTCGGTGCAAACATCTCCCCCCACCTCCCCCCCCACATGGAGAGATGTCTGTACCAGAGGATTGTGGCCCCCGACACTTCTGTAACGCACAGGTGGGACATGCTCTCCCCAAGGCAGTGAACACAGCATCCATGGGACCAGATGGTGTCCCGGCTGTGTACTCCATGAACTCATTGAGGGATTAGACCCACAGTTAGGACGGCTGTTTCATCTTAGCCTCACCTCAGGTAACGTCCAAGTTGTGGCGCACGGCACTGTAGTCCCACTTCACAGGGGCAGTGCCTCCACTGACCCTGGTAATTACCGTCCCATTAGCTTGACAAGCCTTATCTGCAAAGCCATGGGGAAGGATCATAATGGAACTCATAGATGACGACATAGGGGACTTGCATGCTTTGCATCCAACCCAGTTTGGCTTGGTCAAAGGCAGATCATGCGTTTAAAACTTGGTTGACATTTTAGGAACAGTCACCGAGGCCATTGATGAGGGTTGGGCAGTCCATACAGCCTACCTCGACCTGGCAAAGTCCTTCAACACAATACCCCCCTCAGGTATCATTGATAAACCCATCGGCTTGGATGTGAACCCGTACATCGCAGGATGGGTTGCAAACTGGCTAGGTGACACAATCCACATGGTCATAGTTGCTGGCACCATGTCAGACTCACAGCCGGTCACAGGCGGTGTCCCACGGGGCTCAGTCCTGGGTCCACTCTTTTTCTGCATCTACATTTCCAAAGTACAAGCAATCACAGGGGGGTTATGGCTGACAATGTTTGCAGATGACTGCGAACTGGGTGCCATAGTGGGATGGACATCTGGCACAGATATCCTTCAGAAGGGCCTCACAGATATGGATATCTGGTGCCAGGGACATGGCCTACAGCTAAATGCCGGGAAATGCATAGTCATACCCTTCAGGAAGAACATGGTTACCCCTTGCTGCCATATAGGTGGCAATCCACTGAGCACAGAGGGAGTTACCAGGGATCTGGGGACCCAGGTTGTCAGTCACCATTCGTTCGACACACACGTTGCTAACGTAGTTAGGTAGACCTTTTGCATTGCACACCTGATGGTGCAGGGATCCACATCTAGATCAGGGGAGGTCATCGTCTCCTTGTACTCATCACTCATTAGACCTATGATTGGGTACATTGCCCCATTCGGGGAATATCTGACCCGACACCTGCAGCAGCTGGGAAGGCCCCATAGGTTCATCGTCAGACGGATGCAGGGTGTCAGGAATTTGTGTTATGCTGCCCGACTGACAGGACTCCTGCTCCATTCAGTCACATACCACTTGCTCAGTGGTGACCTGTGCCTGACATACAAGGCCATGTCGACCCATATTTGATGACTATGCTTCACCTAATGGATCTACATCCCTCAGAACCACAGGGGCAGGTGACGTGAACCTTGACACGGTCATTAATGGAATGTGTTGGAAGGACAGATTCATCACCCAGACACTCACTATGCTGTGGAACAACATCCCAGTACATGTGAGGCAGAGCGCCTCGCTGGCCTTGTTTGAGGGGGATCTTGACCAATGGATGGGGGATTGCAGATATACCCCAGGGATTACTTCATTTTCCCTGCTTGACAGAGGTACAGCAGTATAATAGGCATTGTTATCTTTGGACTGGAGGGTTGGCACAGGCAACATAACTATGGGCTAGGGTTATAGCTGCCCTTGGGCAGATAGCCTACTATGTACCTATGGACCTATGAACCTATGTTCATAGTTTGTCCTATTCACACTTGTCTATCCCCTATCCTCATTCGTATGTGTATATTTCTGTGGCACATGGTTGAACTGTGTATCACATGCAGGTATGCTGTGTACAGTGCACATACGTCACGGTTGATTACAGTGTATCTGTGTACCTACCTCTGTGATACTAAGGACTACCACACATCCTTCGCAGCATTACATGCATATGTCCATACTATTATTCGTTGGCCTGTGGGGGTTGTTAGGGCAACGGTTACACGTGTCTCTGTTTGTGCACGCGTCATGGTGGTCTTTGACCTTCCTCCGTTGCTGTCGTGGGATGGACGTTAGTGTTGGTGTGTGTTTGGGATGTGTTTCCACTGCCGGTACATCTGTGGGGGGTGGGGTTGGCACATGTTCCTCTTTGCGGGGAGCCCCATCCTGGACATTTGTGTCATGCGTCAACACTTGGCACATGCCATATGTCCTGTGCTATTCCCACAATCGTGTATGCCTTCCTGCATTACTACTGCATGTTACTGGCAGTTTGTATCTGGTACGCATGGCTATTATGTTGGATAGCTTGGCCTATTCCCATGCTATGACATACCCATTCATCCAGGCATATACATGTTATTTCATCCTTTGCATTGGCCGTGGGTGTTTGGCCATCCGGCAATGCTATTCTCAACGTGTGATGTCCCACCTTCACCTTCTGTGCATGTGGCACCCTGTTGGGGCATCCTGCTTGGTGGGCAGATGTTCCGCCATATGTGTTGTGTTTGACATGTCTGCATAGCTAATCATCAGTACGGTGGCTCAACATACTGCCTTGTCCAGATGTGTACAGTTATGGGCACCATGGCGTGTACACGCCTATGGGGTTTCGACAGGTCCATACCACATGCGGGATGTACACATTCTGCTGACACATTCATATGCAGCCATTTGGATATCTGTACCTGAGGTGGGATGTTAACATGTGGGATACATATTTGCCCGCGTGGCACTGCCTAGGACAATACTTCTTACTACATTTCAAGTATACCCGTTGTGTGTAGGTGTGCAGCTGCGCAAGACTGCTGGCTGGGTTGGGTGCACGGTCGTACATGGGTGCGGGTTACATGCTATGACAGGGCTGTTGTGTATTACATTTGCATGCATGGGTTCTGCTTCTGGATATTTCGCTTAGGCATACGCCGTCCTATGTGTATGTGAAGGGGACGTTGCTGGGTGTAGTACATGTTGCTATGCACATGTTTGTCTGTGTTTAGGGTATCTGGTTTCCTTCTTGTTGTTATATCGACACGGCTACCCGGCTGTGTACTCTCACTACTGCTGGTGACCATGCCCATGTGGCTAGTTCTGTGTAGGTGCGGCACGCTGACATGCTGCGGTACACCTTCACTGGGTATGCCCACTGACAGTGCATTGCGTGACGTACACAGTATTACGCGTATCCTTTGTTCCTTGGACGGGTACAATTTGGACTTCGTGGGTTAATGTTTGGTTCTCCGTTTTGTGTGGATGGCTACTATGTTGTATACTCTGCGTACGTTTCATTATCCACAGACCCTGGCTGGTGCGGTTACTATTGCAGGGGGCCTGTGGAAGTCAGCACTTTAGGTTGCTCATCGCCTGCCGGCTTGGCCACGCCTACAGCCGCATCCTACTTTGGCTCGCTCACGTGCCCTCTGCATGTGTCTGTGGTTGCGGCACGCACTCATTACTATGCATATGGCGCTGCTATGCCGATTATACACTGCACTGCCGGCGCAAGCCTTACACCGGCCTTGCGCCGAGCTTCATGAATCCCGTGTGTGTGCAGGTTGTTGTGTGTGTATCTGTGTGCATCTGTACGTGTGTGTGTTTATGAGACTATACAAAGTGTGTGTGTCTGGTATGTAAATGCATGTGTGGGCATACAGTTGTGTGTGTGTGTGTGTGTGTGTGTGTGTGTGTGTGTGTGTGTGTGTGTGTGTGTGTGTGTGTGTGTGTGTGTGTGTTTTCATCAGGAAGCTGATATTATACATATATCACAGAAAAAATGTAAGCAAGGACAAGGACATATTTATCCAAGGTTGGTTGAATGCAGAAAATTAGTGAATATACATTACTTATTAGAATTTCTTCATTGTCATAAATGGAATATAGATGAATAAAACTCTCCAGGCAACAGTGTAGATAAAACCAATGGTTTATTACAACTATTAAAATAATAAAACGTAATTGAGCGTGATATGCACTTTCATCTAACTTGCTATAGACTTCTTCAGATATTTGAATTAAATCATATGGTCCTTATATAACTTATCAAAAGCATATGACTTTGCAACTTGAAGATACATTGTTGCAGTTTGATACTACTATGGCAAAATTGCAACGATGACTGCTTAGTCATAAAAATTCCCAGATGGATGATATATCTTTTATACATGACCCACATGCATTTAAATACATATACTGAAGTAATGCTAATGGATAAATGGGATATAGACTGCACATTATTACATTCTCATACTCTGCTACCTGTTAGGTTATGGTATAGTGAAAATGCATATCAGTGCTTTAATGAGTACTCATACCAGACTGCTGTCTCCTTATGGAATCATTAATGAAGTCAGCTATTTCTGTGATGTGTGTTAACTAAGACTAATTAGCAGGTTCACTATAACATGCTATTTTGATTGTTTTCTTCTCTTTCACATGGGATAGTAATATAATTTATTAACACAGAGATGCAATTATATACATTAGTGCCTTGTAAGCCGAAGGGTGGCTGTGGTGGTGCAGTGGTTAGTGTTGCCACCTCACAGCAAGAGGTTCTCTGGTTCAATCCTTGGCTGGGGTGCCTTCTGTGTAGTGTCTGCATGTCCTCCTTTGGTTGTGTGGGTTTTCTCCAGGTACTCTGGTTTCCTGCTGCATCCCAAAGACATGCTGCAGGTAGATTGGATACTCTGCATTGGCCCTAGGTGTGAGTGTGTGCCTTCCATGGAAGGTTGGGCACCAGGCTGCCAACTCAACACCATAAAAACTCCACTGCCAATCATGAGTGGACAGGTGATCTGCTGTGGTGACCCCCTAACAGGGAAAAAGCCAAAAGAAGAAGTGCCTTGTGAGCAGAAAGTTATGTTGCAGCATATGCATGTATATGAAAATTTTGGAGAACATCTTTATTGTACTTTGATATGGGAAACCAATATATCAGGACTCTATGATAACAACTGCTTTTCTGTATTACCTTAGCAGTTTATTAATCAGCAGTATACATCACAGCTAGATGCAAAGCAAAGGATAGCAGTAGAACATGCTAATGATCATATAATCAGCCATTCTGTATGCTAATAAAGCAAATAATCATGGTAGAGTGATTCAGCAACATAAAAAAAAAAAAAAACACTTAACCATGTCACCTTCACTTTAGATCTGAATTCCAATACATACTGGAATACAGCTACAGGAAAACTTTAAACATCGTTAGGAGTTGCCAAGAGGCATTGTAAACCTACATCTGCAACAGTATCTCATACAAGATGCTGCTGCTGCGAGATGTATGCCTCAAAGTTGTAGGATTTTTAGATCACATTTGACCTACCATGGGCTATATGAAACAGACATACCAGACTGTCACAGGGTAGAAAGGGACACCATACAGGAAAGTGCAGATATCTGCCCTCCTTATCAGAGGCCCCATGTGAAGCATGGAGAGCCCCTCCCAGTGGATACTAATGCAGGTGAACTTTTATGTACTTTAGCTACAGGGACATTTCAGTGAAATACAGGGGATATAATGGGGGTTTTACAGGCTTCTGCCACAAAAAAATACTATACCAGTTCCTCAATGCAATGGTTCAACACTTGTGGGAACGTGTCTGTTTTTCAAACACTCAAGAGGAGAGAGCTACCATAGCTCATTTCCCTGAGGCACTGTGGGAAGAGACTGTATACACATATTGAAATAAAAGCCATGCCCATGAACTGGAATGCAGGTATGTGAACATAAAAGAGGATCACTCCATCAACTGTCAGGTGGTCCGAAACTGAAAAGGTATCATCTATAATGTGTGTGTGCAGGCAAAATGGGCGGTTTCCATGACTCCCACATCTTCCCTCAAGGACATCTAGTGGGGGGAGTAGGCTATGAGTTAGAACCTTGTGACTACTAGGAGAAATGTACATAACCCCAACGAGCAAGGTTACAACACAGCACATGGACAGGCTCAAAATATCATACAGCATCTATCTTGACTTCTCAAATTATAGTTTCACTGTCTGGATACATCAGATGTTCTACAATATGACATTGCTAGCTTTACAGTATGTATCATCTTACATAATATTATTATTATTATATTATTATTATCATTATTATTATTATTATACTTAGAAAACAGTTGCAGCAGGGTGCCCCAGGACAGGGACTGCAGTTCCCAGCACCACAGACAGTGACAGCTGACACAGATGAGGGGTTATATAAAGGGCCAATAGCAGGTGAAGATCAAGATCGACAGAGAGAGGTGCAATATGCCATGGCACTGGCTAAGAGGCAATGAATTGCACATGCACTCACCACTTAATTAAATTAAGAGCTAAAAAGATACAAACAGTAACACTGATATATACAAGCTATCCAGACTTTGCATACTTGTCATATGCTGGCTGCTGTGGGCACCAGACATAGGCAACCTCAAACTAGGATGTTTTCAGCATTTATAGCAAAGGTAAGTGAAGAATGTGTAATGAAGAAATTGTGCAATACATACATAGAAGTAAGCAGTAAGTAAAAATGAATATCTATACAGGAGTATCATAACAATAACTGATATATCGATAAAATACTTACACCAATGATGATGCATACAAACAAGACAAACTATTACTTTCCAATGCATTTTGTTGCCACCCTGTGCATCAGCCATAATCAGTCCATGTTAAAGAACCTCCCAGGGAGTAGGGCAATGTCAGAATCATCTACACAGGTGGATAAGCAAGATATCCTTGCAAATATATGACTATAGAGCATAAGCAAATAATTTAACACACAAGCAACAACTTGAGCTTCTACAGTACAAAGAAACATTTTTGCCTGACCCATTCATTGTTTGCTCACCATGTGCATGAGACATAGGTAACCCAAGTCAGACACCATTCCAGAGGTCGGGGCACTCTCAGAATTATCTAAACAAGGAGGTGAATAGGCTATCCTACACAACTACTGCTACTATTGCTATTGCTACCACTACTACTACTGCTACCACTACTACTACTACTGCGACTACCACTACTACTGCTCCTACTGCTACAACTTCTGCTATTACCACTACTTCTACTGCTAATACTACTAATACTGCTATTACCAATACTACTGCTACTACTACCACTAGTACTACAAGTAGTACAACTGCTACTACAACTACCACTACTAATACTGCTACCATTACTACTACTACTGCTACTACCACTACTACTACTGCTACTGCTACAACGGCTGATATTATCACTACTACTACTGCTAATACTACCACTACTGCTATTACCAATACTTCTGCTACCACTACTACTACTACTACTAATACTAAAACAGAAGGTAAGTATACTAAACAAAGTAATAGCATATACCTAAATGAAAACAAGACCTTTGACCAACAAAGAATTAGCTGGCCACTCTGTGCATCAGACACAGCAAACCATAACGTAAGTTAAGCCACAATCAACATCATTTGCACAATGTGGTGGGGACGTTATAGAAGAGCACGGCATTCACAGGGAAAGTGTGTGTGAGTGAGTTTGAGAGATGAGATCACAGAATTATGCATTCTCAGAACTAGTATGGCCAGATGTAGTGAAGCCAGTTTTGAAGTGTGTGTGTGTGTGTGTGTGTGTGTGTGTGTGTGTGTGTGTGTGTGTGTGTGTGTGTGTGTGTGTGTGTGTGTGTGTGTGCGTGTGTGTGCGTGTGTGTGCGTGTGTGTGTGTGTGTGTGTGTGTGTGTGTGTGTGTGTGTGTGTGTGTGTGTGTGTGTGTGTGTGTGTCTCTCTCTGCAGGGACACAGCCACAGCATTCATGCCTGCACTTATGTCCAGGTATCCTGTACAGGTGTGAAGCATACATGGTAGGGGATCAAATTCATTGTGGTCACCCCACTTCTGCCAGGAATTGTACTGCTAGTTTCATTATACTGGCTTGAACAGGTGTGATGTCTGCTGAATGAGCTGTCATTGCAACTACTGCCAAAGCCACGACCATGTGGATGACAATGTCTGGGTAGCAACACATCTACCACTGATGTAGTACTGGATGTACTGCCACTGAGGGAGTAGGATATGGCATATCCATGACTATGGTGGCTAACATATGACAATGTAATGCCAGACTGGCCTGGAGGATGCCACCCCTCCCACAACAAATGTTACAGAACAGACATTGCCTAGTCCAGTATGTCATTCATTCAACCTGTCCAAAGAATCACACACAGTCTCATATTGGAATGCAGAACATGCAGTAGTTAGACTATTTCTTCTGCCCTTATGTTGGGTGTAGCTACTGACTCACCAACCTCGTGGTAAGCATCCATCCTCTAAGCACCCCTGTGAGGTACTTCACCCTTATGATGGCAAGGGGGAGATTCTGCCATCTCTGCAAATGGGGTAGCCACACTACCCTGATCAACCATGCCCCTATCAAACTGTCTACTGTCAGATTGTTCTGTGTCATGGATATGAAGAGACATAATGATTTCATCAGTACTTTTGGAGTAGATGTGGGAGCCACAGTCTTTTAGTCCAACATACCCACTGCAACCCCAGACTGTGGCTGTTCATCATCTCCATCATCATCAGAGACTAATGTTCTTCCAACATTAGAACAAGGGAAGTCTACAGTACTGAGGACAGAAAATGCTTTACCTCTGAATACACCAGTAAAAGAAAAATTAAAGAAAAATAAACAAATAATATAATTCCTAGGCCAAAAGAATTCAGCCAAACATGCAAAGGCTATAATCTCAAATAGTACTAGATATAAATAATACAAAATAAGTACACGTTTGCCATGTGCAGGTGGTCATTGCACCTCAGTGCCAGATGTACCTTGAATCAACAGGAAATAGAGGTATTATAAGCATGCAATGCGACTTAATATACATTTTAAAAGTTGATGTAATATACATTTGAATGGCATACATGGGCATCAATGGTGGAAATCCTCTGGGTCCACATCTGCTCAAACATCTAACACTGCACTGAGAAAGTCTTCTTTGCTGCCTGAAGCCCTAATAGTTGAGAAATTTGACAGGAACTCCTCTGTCTCAGTTAGTAATGGTTTTGTAGATGGCCCACCCCCAGTAGCCCTTTTCTCCTGTGCCACAGCCTTTGCTCTCTTAGTAGCCTTTATAATTATATCAGTGGCCCTATGTCAGGCCATATGATATTCCCTGGCCTGCAACAGCTTTGACATTGATGACCACCTGCCGTAAGACATGGTCATGAAGGGCCTGTTAGAAGAACATGTATCAAGGAGCCATACACCATGGAGAATGAGGAGATGAAGTATTACTGCATTCTGAGCACCTAAGAAAGGAGGCTTCCATGAGGATGACCTTGTCTTGTTCTAGGATTATGGAGACATTTTTATGCTGTGATGGAAGAAGACATATATATTAGGCAAACACATAACACACCAGGGGGTAGTACAGGTTGTTATATTTATGGAGTAAGATATACCAGTATATAATTAGTGATTAGCATCATAGTAAACTGCATAAACAACTGTACAAGCATTGTAATATCATATATGCATTACCACCCTAAATAAGAAAACTTATAAACTACAGAAGGCAGCAAACAATACTAGATGCAAGAATGTAGAGAACTAATAAGCATAGAAAACATCATAAGCAGAGGAATAGTAGTAATGTAACACAAACTTGCATAACTCATTGAAGTCAAAGACATTCTTAACTTTTAAGGATGTTGCAGGAGTATAACAAAGTGCTCATGTGGAGTAGTGGTAGCTGCTGTGACTGGAGTGCACAGGATCATTGGTTCAAGACTTGGTATTGGTAAATTTGCTCATGTGGAGTACTGGTAGCTGCTGTAAGTGGAGTGCATAGGGTCCTGGGTTTAAGACTTGCTAGGGATGGGTATTTTTCCTCTTATGTTAAATGACTGTAATGCATAATATGTTTGTAAAAGCATTACAAATTCCCACAGCTCAAATGGTGGAGTGGCATGTTGCTGTGATTGTAGTGCACAGAGTCCTGGATTTGAGACTTGGCAGGGCTGATTATTTCACATACAGAAATGCATGGAACTAGCCATACCCAACAGAACCAAGATGTTCTTGATTGCAACAGACACTAAAAACAACCACAAATCCTTCTATAGTCATATCAAGAATCTTGCAATTCCAGATTTGCTCTGAGTTACTGCACAATGGTACTTCCTATACTGAGCCAACATACTGGCTGACAGATTCAGTGCCAAATTTACCCCTCTCTCCCCCCTAAAGGACCAATCTCAATACTGGGCAGGTACCAGCATTACTGCAGCACAGGTTAAAGCTGTCTAAGGCCATGGGACCCAACCATATTGCTGTGTTCTACATGAATTTAAAGTGAACTGGCACCACTTTTGTTTTCTCTGTTCACACACAGCCCCTCACCTCAGGCATTGTCCCTACTGAATGGTACACTGCTACATTCATCACTCTCCATAAAGGAGGAGTGACTACAGACCCTGGAAATTTTCACCTCATTATCCTGACAAGTCTGATATGTAAGGCTATGGAGTGCATCATTATGAACCTAATTAACAAGGATATAGGGAATCTCCAAGCTCTATATCCCATGCAATTTGGTTTTGTGAAAGGTGGATCATGCCTGCTCAACCTGGTTGACTTCTTCGAATCAGTCACCAGAGTGGTGGATGAAGTTAGGGCAGTTCATAGAGCCTACCTCAATCTGGCCAAGGCCTTTGATACCATTCCTCACTCAGGAATTATTGATAAATTCAGCAAACTAGGCATCAGCCCATATATTGTTAGGTGGGTTTCAAACTGGCTCAAAGATAGAACCCACAGTGTGAAAGTAGTGGACTCCAAGTCAGACTGCCGACCAGTCATGAGTGCAGTCCCACAGGGATCGGTCCTGTGCCTCTCCTGTTTGGCATCTTCTTCTCAGATGTTCAGGCCAACATGGAGGGACTCTGGCTGACCAAATTCACAAATGACTGCAAGCTGGGAGCCATTATTAACTCCTCAAGTGATGCTGACATCATACAGAAAGGCTTCGCTGAGACCAATGACTGGTGGCAAAACCATGGTCTTAAGCTTAATGCAAAAAAATGCATCGTCACCCTCTTTGGGAAAAACTCAGTTCCTACTAATTACCACATCGATGGGAGCCCACTGAACATTGAAGGCATTATATGTTTTTAATAGCTTGAATTGTTTGTTGCACTTCCTTGTTTAAGTTTTGCTTAAAAGTTAAACAACAGGCTAATACACTCAAGTGTACTAGCTTTTGATAGCAATTAGTCGAAAAACACAGCATTTATTGTATTTTCTGCCTATCTGAAAAAAAAACTTGAAAAAAACAAAAATAAATACTCTTGTTTTCCATACTTTCCTAATAGTTTGTTCCAGAGATCAGATTTTGCTGATCCCTGGGCTTTGTCTTGGTTCCTGTGTTTCTCCATTTTCCTTGTTTGGTCAGGGGGAAGTTTCTTTACTCACCAGTGAGAGTGGGGAGTACTGAGCTGCCTGTTTGTCCTCAGAGGAGTGGTTTAAGGCAGTAACTTGTAGTTTATTGGCCATTTTGGGTCATTTCCTGTCTTTTCCAGCCCCCTGCTATAAAGCACCCTTTAGCGCAATTTAGAGCGGAGTTGCTACAGGAGCACACAAGAGCAGTGGTGGTTAATCAAGGTTAAACTATTCGGGCTACCTAAAGTCCACTCTTCAAATTTTCCCTTAAAACAGCCTTCCTTGAACTGCACTGCTGATCAAACCAGTGTATTCTATATCTAAAAAGTTCAGCTCTACTTGATTCTTAAGTAGACTATTCTTTATCTGTAAAGCCTAGCACTTGCTCCTAAAGTACTTTTTTACTTTGATATAGCACTTTTATTATACATAGTACCCCACCAGCCAAAAACCCCTTTTCGATCACCCACATCCCCCGGAGTCTTTTTAAAGTCTTTGTCTATTCCTTCTAGCATGTCGAGGGATCAGTTGCTAGTGTCCTCTCCTGCTCAGCTGGTGAATCTGGGAATGTTGAGGCAATGTTACAATTGTCTCATGTACACGGACAACCCTGTCCTTCTTCCACAAAACACAAATACATGTGAGAGATGCAACTATATAGCCAAACTGGAGGCTGAGCTCTCTCAACATAGGACTGGCAAGACCAGACAGGAGGAGAAGGTAACCACACACACCACAAACCCAGTCTCACATAGTACTATCACAACTTCAAATCATACACATAAATACACAAAGACATACTCGGAGGCTCTGATCAAAAATCTACCAAAACAGCAGAGGCCACCAAAGCAGACACCCAAACAACTGCCACCTCAGGACACAACACATGCAACACATAGACCACATAGTCAGTGTGCCAAACAGTCACAGCCCTTAAGGCCAAACACAATGCCAGACACACTCGTCATTGGTGACTCCATAGTCAGACACACTGATGTCCCGCTCATCAGATTGAGTAAGGAAAAGGTCACAGTAAGCTGCCTGTCAGGTGCTAGAATCCGCCACATAACGCAAGCACTCAGGTCTCTCAACAGCAGGTACAAGTACGACTCTGTCATTGTCCACGCTGGTGTGATCGACCTGAGATGTACCTCCTTGGACTACATGAAAAGAGACATAGAGGAGCTCTCTGATTATGTAGCCCAGGCAGGTATGACCCTGACCTTGAGCAGTATCCTACCTTCACCAAGAATGATGCCACAATACAGAGACAAGATGATCAGCTTTAATAATTGGCTTAAACTCTGGTGTCATTCAAAAGGGATCCAATGTCTGTCTGCCTGGGATGACATGCTGGACAAGCCACGCTGCTTCGCAAGGGATGGCTTGCACCTGTCACCCCTGGGCTTCTGGATATTGGCAAAGACTCTTGCCACCCCCATAGTGCCTTTTTTAGGCAAGTCTCAAATTCTAAACCTACCACCCTAGAACACAAAAAAGGAAAAAAACTAAGGGTAATGCTGCTCAATGCCAGAAGTCTCAACCTCAAGATGCACACACTCGAGGCCCTTCTCAGTATGGGGAACATCGATGTCTGTGCTGTGACTGAAACCTGGTTCAAGGCTCCCGAGAGCACCCCGGCACTATCAGGTTTTACCTCATATCATGTGTTCCGGCCCCAAAATCCGGACAACACCAAGAAAGGAGGGGGAGTGTCTATATTCATCAAGGACACCCACATCTCAAGGTTGGTGGCAACGCACGATGCATCGGAGACCATCCAGGTGCAACTAACCATAGGCAAGACTGCTCTGCAATTTGTAGCATGTTACAGGCCACCATCTCAATCTCAGGAACCTCACATAGCTTTCCTGAAAACACTGGAGGGGATAAATGTATCTCCAAACACCATCATACTAGGTGACTTCAACTACCCGAATATAGACTGGGATCACTACTCAAGCCCCAACATACTAGCCCAAAGGTTCCTAGAGTTCATAAACTCAAATGCCATGGAACAACTAGTCACCATCGCCACAAGAGGAGAAAACATACTAGATCTCATCATCACGAACATGGGGTCACAATGTTCAACACTGGAAGTATACCCCTCACTGGTGAGATCAGACCATAAACTAATCTCACTGGAAGTCCACATCCCGCCCCCACCTGAGATAAAAAAGACCACAGTGAAGAACTTCTCAAAAGCTGACTTCACACTTCTAAAGACTGGTGTGGTCTCTTTTAAGGCCCCCGAGCCTGCGGAAACCATTACTCAAGCCGCTGAATCACTTACAAATGCCTTCTACCAGCACCTACAGGACTGCATGGATCAGGCAATCCCAAACAAAACAAAGACTCTTTGTACCAAAGGCAAGCGTCCAGTCTGGTGGACCCCAGCCATAAACAAGCTCTACAACAAAAGAAGGAAGCTACTACAAGATAGAGCAAAATCCTTAAAAGGGAAAACACCTTTGATCATTATAAGTAAAAAACTAAGATCTCTCATAAAATCATCCAAGGCAAATTTTGAGAGAAAAGTCGCAAAGGAATCAAAAGACAATCATAAAGCCTTCTTTAGCTATGTTAGAAACCTGGGAGGAAACTCCCAGATATGCTCAGAATTAGTTCAAAATGATGTAAAAATTACTGAACCTACAGACATTGCCAACATACTGGCTGACAGGTTCAGTGCAAACCCCCCCCCCCCCAAAAGGTGAGATATCTATACCAGAGGATTGTAGCCCCCCAAACATCTCCAATGCTCAGGTGAGAACTGCTCTCTCCAAGGCAAAAAACACAGCATCCATGGGACCAGATGGTGTCCCTGGTTGTGTGCTCCATGAACTCAATGAGGAATTAAACCCGCAGTTAGGGCAGCTGTTTAATCTTAGCCTCACCTCAGGATACGTGCCTAAGGAGTGGCGTACGGCAACTGTGGTCCCACTTCACAAAGGCGGTGCCTCCACTTACCCTGGAAATTACCGTCCCATCAGCTTGACAAGCCTGATCTGCAAAGCCATGGAGAGGATCATAATGGAACTCATAAATAAAGACATAGGGGACTTGCAGACTTTGGATCCGACCCAGTTTGGCTTTGTCAAAGGCAGATCATGCCTTTTAAACTTGGTTGACTTTTTCAAAACAGTCACCAAGGCCATTGATGAGGGAAAGGCAGTCCACACAGCCTACCTCGACCTGGCAAAGGCTTTCGACACAATACCCCACTCAGGTATCATTGAAAAACTCATCAGCTTAAATGTAAACCCATACGTCACAAGATGGGTTGCAAACTGGCTAAGTGACAGAACCCACAGGGTCAGAGTTGCTGGCGCCATGTCAGACTCAAAGCCTGTCACAAGTGGTGTCCCACAGGGCTCAGTCCTGGGCCCACTCCTGTTCGGCATCTACTTTTCAGAAGTACAAGCAAACACAGGAGGATTATGGCTGACAAAATTTGCAGATGACTGCAAACTGGACGCCATAGTTGAGAACACATCTGACACAGATATCCTTCAGAAGGGTCTTATAGAAATGAATAACTGGTGCCAGAGCCATGGCCTAAAGTTAAACGCCAAAAAATGCATAGTCATACCCTTCGGGAAAAACAAGGTTACTCCTAACTACCATATAGGTGGCAACCCACTAAGCACAGAAGAGGTTATCAGGGATCTGCGGACCCAGGTTGACAGTAACCTTTCGTTTGACACTCACATTGCCAAAGTAGTTAGGAAGACCTTCTACATTGCCCACCTGATCATGAAGGGATTCACATCTAGATCAAGGGAAGTCATCGTCCCCCTGTACTCATCACTCATCAGACCAATGATTGAGTACAATGCCCCATTCGGAATGTATCTGACACGACACCTGCAGCAACTGGAAAGGCCCCAAAAGTTCCTCACCAAAAGGATAAAGTGTCTCAAAAATATGTCCTATGCTGCCCGACTGAAGGAACTCCAGCTCTATTCAGTCGCTTACCGTCTGCTCAGAGGTGACCTGTGCCTGACATACAAGGCCATGTCCAAACCAGAATTGATGAACATGCTTCACCTCAAAAAATCTAGATCCCTCAGAACTACAAGGGCGGGAGACTTAAACCTTGACACGGTTATTAATAGGACGTGCTGGAGGGACAGATTCATCACCCAGAGACTCCCTATGCTGTGGAACAAAATCCCGGTACATGTGAGGCAGAGCACCTCGCTGGCCTTGTTCAAGAGAAATCTTGACCAATGAATGGGAGATCGCAGATATACCCCAGGGATTATCTCAGTGTCACTGCTTGACAGAGGCACAGCAAAATAATGGGCATTGTATCCTCCAAACTAAAGGGGTGGTGAAAGCCACAAAACTCTGGGCTAGGCTTATAAATGCCCTTGGGCAGATAGCCTAGTATGAACCTAAGAACCTATGAACCTATGAACCTATAAGAGATCTGGGGACACAGGTTGACAGCAACCTCTTCTTCGACCATGACATTGTCACTGTAGTCAGAAAGTTCTTCTATGTAGCACATCTCATTACCAAAGGTTTTGCATCTAGGAAGAAAGAGGTCATAATTTCTCTCTACTCTTCCCTCATTAGACCAATCATAGAGTATAATGGCCTATTTGGCATGTACCTCACTAGACACCTGCAACAGGTGGAGAGGTCACAAAAGTACCTCACGAAGAGGATCCTAGGCCTTAAATACATGTGCTGCATGAACAGACTCAAAAAACTCCAGCTATTCTCTGTTTCATATTGTCTACTAAGAGGCAATCTCTGCTTGACTTACAAAGCCATGTCTGTCCCAGCTCTGTTACACAAATGCTACATCTAAAGAAATCCCAATCCCTCCACACCACACATTCCACAGACCTCAACCTCATTACCACAATCAACAGAACATGCTGGAGAGACAGGTTCATAACCCAGAGACTGCCCATGATCTGGAATAGACTTCCCAAACATGTCAAGCAGAGCACCTCACTAGCCCTCTTCAAGAGAAATCTTGATGAGTGGATGGGAAATAGAAAGTTCACCCCGGGATCACTCCAGTGGCTCTACTTGATAGAGGCACTGCAAACTAATGATGGGTGGCACAATGCCAGGGCACGTCTATGGGCTAGGCTTGTAAAGGCCCAAGGGCCATTAGGCTAGTATACATCTATGAACCTATGAACCTATGAACTCTTTCCACATAAATGTGTTTGTTGCTTGACCCCCAAGAAATGCAGTTAAATAACTGGAACAAAAGTTATACATAGGTTCATAGGTTCATAGGTCGATACTGGGCTATCTGCCCAAAGGCATATATTAGCCGAGCCCCGTTGTGCGGTATTCACCATCCCTTTGGTTAGTTCCCTAGGCCCTTGATCAGCTAGTACCCTTGGCCCCTATCTAGTAGAGCTGTTGGTATGATCCCTGGTGTGAACATTCTGTTACCCATCCACTCGTCAAAGTTCCTCTTGAAGAGTGATAGTGAGGGGCTCTGTCTTATGAAGATCGGGACCTTGTTCCATAGCAAGGGAAGTCTTTGCGAAGGGAATCTATCCCTCCAGCATGTTCTATTCATTGTTGTGCTGAGGTTTATATCCCTAGAGCATGTAGTTAGAGTGGATTTGGTTTTGCTAAGATGGAGCATGCTCAACAGTTCTGGGTTGGACATGGCTCTGTATGTTAGACAGAGATCGCCTCAGAGAAGGCGGTATTCAACAGAGAAAAGCCTTAGTTTTTTCAATTGTGCTGCATAGGGCAACTGTTTGAGGCCAGTAATCCTCTTAGTGAGGTACCTCTGTGGTCTCTCCAGCTGCTGGAGATGCCTAACCAGGTACATTCAAATTGGTGCATTGTACTCAATAATGGGTCTGATGAGGGAAGAGTAGAGGGGCACCACTACATCCTTAGATCTTGATGCGAACCCTTTTGTGATCAGATGGGTCACATAGAAGGATTTTCTAACCACCTTGGCAACATGGTTATCAAAGGAAAGCTGACTATCTACTTGGGTCCCTAGATCCCTCATTACTACTTCAGATTTCAGGGGGTTATCTCCTATGTGGTAGTTCGCGGGTACTCTGTTTTTTCCAAAGGGGATTACTATGCATTTTTTAGCATTTAGCTTGAGACCATGGCTTTGACACCATACATCAGTCTCGTTAAGGCCCTTCTGGAGGATATCCATGTCAGCCGGAGACTTTATTATAGCACCCAGTTTGCAGTCGTCCGCAAACTTGGTCAGCCACAGCCATTCAGTGCTTGCCTGTACGTCTTTGAAGTATATGCCAAACAGGAGGGGCCCCAGGACAGAGCATCATAAATGCTGTAGGTACACACCACTCACAGTACATAATTTAAATACTGTAGGTACACACCGCTCAGAATAAATAATTTATCAACACACTTTGAAACTATAGTTGAATCTATAATTGTATTAAAGAGTTCAAATGCTATTCTATGTTTTCTTAATCAAAACTCTTGTCAGTAATTTGTGTGACATCACTTGGGAAACTAAGCAGTCTTCCCTAGTGAGACGGCAGTTCCACAGCCCTATATCCTATTTATATAGTGTATATTAGCCCTTCTGGGCATGTGGAACGTATTAATTAGCTCTCAACTCATTATCATTTCTGAATCATTGAATTTGCTCAAATTGCTGTGGAGATAAACATGGTTCCTACACAAAGATGTGCATATATCTCAGAAATACAAGAGAGGGTATTAAGAGTGCTGGTGAGGTAATACCTTGTAAGGATGCTTCATTAGCTATACTGATCAATCAATGATATGTTCAGCATTCCTGCTAATGAGAAGCACACATTTAGAATTTGTATCAGATAAAAAATGCTTATAAAGAATACGTTTTATTTACTCAGAACTAAACCTTAATATACATTTTGTAAGAATATGAGGTGTCTATGCTGGCATTCCACACAAGGAAGGAAGATTGATAACAGTGTGGCTGAAACCTATAGCATATATACACAGCAAAAGCAATGGTTTATATTTATGACAGCCTTTAAGATGTTCCTTTTACAAAAGTAACACAATGAAATAATGCACGACTGTTATCAGTAGCTCTTGTCCTGCAGGCAGTTATTTCTACTCTCACATCCTTTATCATCCTTACATTTCCAGTGATCACAGTTACACAACTGTACTGTGAAAGAAACAATAGCATGACTGGTAACTTGAGTATAGTGTAAAATAAATGTTTGTTTGTGTCTTTCGACTTTTCCCAGTTAGGGGTCGCCACAGCGGAACTCCGGTCCGCTAATTTTTGGCAGTAGATTTTATGAGCTGGCTTGCCAGGCCTAACGGACAACCTTCAATGAAGGAATGCCCATTCACGCATATCACCACACAGAAGATGCTCTAACTGAGAATCGAACGGGCAACGTCTAACTGTGAGGCGACAACGCTACAGCAGCACCACCACTGCAGTATAGTGTAAAATAAATGTACATTTTAGAAATATAATGCAAATCACATGCTTGACTTTCTCCTTTTTTAGTTAAAATGTTCAGGTAACATAACATGTTAATCACATCAATGTTTCATTGTAATGCTTCGGGTGCAGTGTTCAGATATTCTGCAGGTGTCATCGCTTTTTATATCACTATAATGGTGATGGAACTGGTCATCCTTGCATGAACAACTGGCGTCACATGCAAAGATGAGCAGTTCCAGCCCCATTATAGTGACATAAAAAGTGAAACAGGACCTCCTTAAATGTTGGAAGGAATATTATCTGTCCCTTGAACCAAAAGAAGATGCACTAGTGTGACTTGGCAACACAATCAGATGTTCATTATTTTTTTTTTCTGTTACATGCAGCTTCTGCAGAGATTGAAGGAAACTGGGAAGCATATCAGGAGAGACTGCAATGCCTCAGAAAGGTACGGGTTAAGTATAGGTTCATATATGAGTAACTGCCATTTCATAAGAGCACTGATTTTATAAATAGGTTATCAATTATCTGGACATCAGTCCATAACTGTCCATTAGACAAATACATAACTATGCATATTCTACCATTGCAAAATGTACAGAGCTTATGCAACATTGCAGTAGTCAGTGGTTAAGTAAAATATATGTCTGAGTGTTAAAATCCAGACAACAGAAATTACTCTGTGATATTCATTGTACAATTCAGTACTTAGTAGATGTAATCATAATGCAGAATAGTATGCACTCAGTTCAAATATGCTAGAATAGCAAGTACTCAGTTCAAATATACATTTAATGAAATGCTCTCCACAAATTAACTTTCAAATAGTCACACTTTTTGTACAATGTTTATAATGATGAGGGTCAGAAAAATGATACCTTTAGTGTAACAGCAATCTATGGCCTCAGAGACTCATATCTGGATGTAGACTGCTAAATAAATATGCGGAATTTGTATAAGTGACGCATACTAAAAGTACATGATTTATATATTTTTTCTTTTTGTCTCTTCCCCTACTCTCCCTTTCTTTCAATTTCATTTTTCTTCTCTTATTTTCTTTTTTAATAGCCTTCATTGCTCTTGAACAGTCATTCATGCTGTATCATGACCATCAACATAAGAAGCTAGGTTGGCCACAGAGGCTTGGACCGCCATTCCTCCAGAAGTGGCTACAATGGGACCACCATCAGCCACACAGGCAACCAGCACTCAGGGTTACAACTCCTGTACTGCCTATACCAACTGCATCAGATAGCTCTGTCTTGGGGGGGGTTGGTGCAGTGGTACCCACCAGGATCAGTGCCAGTGAATTGAAAAATAGCTTGGAGCTATGTGAAACTAAGTGGCAACTGAGATTAAATGCCAAAAATGTAACTGGCATTAATGATTATATCTCTATTGCCCCCTTGTTGAATCAGAAGTCCATGGTTGTATACATTTATAATAAGTTAGAATTATATATAATTTTATTTATTATTGTCATAAGGTCTTTTAATATAGATATGCTTATGTGTGTCAATGTACGTGAGTTTTTAATTGGAGCAGCAATTAATTATGTGTGTGATGTCAAAAGGTTTTTACTCTATTTAAAAGAAGTGATGTTTGAGTATGGTGACTCTGATGAAGCCTGAGATTGAAAGGTAAAAGCGCTTAGTCAACCATTGTGTCATTAAAGCAGTGTTTCCAGCTCAGATATCAGTGTGGTGTACTCTTCATTTTTTTGTTTGGAGATTATTGGTTTACTTTACTCCTCATGTGGTGAAGGTTTGAACATTATTACATTGCTGTCTCACATACTTTATGAAGTGATGACCAAATCTATAATTTTTTGTACAAATGCAATCTTAGCTTGTGAAGAAGTGGGTAACTATGGTGCTCTCCCACCCCCATTTTACACACCCCTTAATTACTCACTTACTGTCCCACACTCTGCTTGCTCCCCATTTTCACCGCTGCCCTATCATTTCCATTTTACACATTTAATCTGATCAAAAAATAGATTCACACCACACAAATGGTCAGAAATGGTTTATAAACAGAAATCTCTATTAATGTCACCAGTATATGTATGACTCTTGACATCCAACAGCACAGCTACCTACACCTGTCCAATGGCAACAACTCATCAGCTTTTGCTTTCAGCCAAATTCATATGGTGCTCCTACTGCTACTTCACATAGCCCTGCTGCATGGCAGCAAGCAATACTTATATCACTATGAACAGACAGTAATTATTATATATATTACATGCTCCATGGTTTAATGTACTCTTGGTGAGATGTTTCAATTTTCACTGCAATATGTTGTGATGTCTGATCGATGCATTGCCAGTGTCAGCTTCATGAAGCACATTGTCTCTTCCTTTATATAGTTGTCATGCTCTCCTTAAAATCTCTAATCCAAAGCTTTATTAATTGGAAAGTCTCAATAACAGAGTGACTAAAAAAGGGGGCATCTTTTTGGTATGGGAAGCCACTTTTATTTTGAAAGGGACAGACAGTGATGTTCTCTTTTGGGAAAGGAAAGTCAACTAATGCTATTAGCAGTGGATTGTAAGGAGGATTATATAATTTTTTTAATTTTTCCTGGTCTTTTGGGATTCTAATACCATGATGGGAATGGACCCCATTTCTAAGTCAAAGAATGATTAAAGTTCATGAAATTAGTATTGTTTTAATCATTGATGTTAGCCAGAAGTGCTCTTCGCAGCACTTGCAATGTGCCCAATAATGACTCCTTCTGCACTTTGTATGGAGTTACAATATTGGTAACATATCTAAATATGATTGTAGATTTTTTTATAAGACTCATTGATCCCACTACTACTGGAACTGAGTATCTTTCTTCCACATTGCTGTCATTTCTTCCTGCAAATCCTGATATTTTATGAATGTGTGTCTCTTTATATGGAAGACACTGTAGTTACTGGGTGAAGCGATTTCATCAATGATACTTTTTTTCTTCTTTTCATCGACCACTAAATCTGCTTTTCTCGCATCTATCTTTTGAACTCTTGGTAATGGGTGATCCCATATTTTTTATTTATTTAGCATTTGTTAACTGGGAAAGTCTGACTTGAATAAATACAATTTTCAGTGGAGGCCCAGGGAGAAACACTCCAGATGCATGGCTTTATAAAGTGGGAGGAAACTGGAACACCCAGAGGAAACTCACATGAATGCAGGGAGAACATGCAGACTCCACACAGAAGGCATTCCAGCCAAGAATTGAACCAGAGAAACCTCTTGCTGTGAGGTGACAACACTACCACTGTACCACTGCACCATGATGATTTGTGGCTCATGTTTCCAGTGTTTTTCAGCCACTTCAAAACCATAGTGTTTACACAATCCCCAGTGAAACAATCTTGCCACATTATTATAACTTTCAGCATACAGTCCTTCTTACATTAGTATGTCACAACCAGCAAGAAGGTGTGTGACTGTTTCAAATTTGGTTTTATAAAACATACATTTGTCTGTTTTTCCCACATGTTCAATGGACATTGTAAACCAACATGCATGCAGCCCACTATCTTGGGTCGCCAATATTAACCTTTCATCTCTTGGTTTGAATTAGCCTCTCCTTAACCATTCCTGCATTTGTTCTTGAACAACATGGGGTTCTTTCAGAAGTTTTCTATACTTGCAACTATATTTATGCATTTTCCACATTTCTTGTCTTCTCATCTGGTCCTTTGCCTTATATTCTTTTTTTTTTTTTTGTTCTTTGGCACATTCAGTTGTTGTTCGATTTTTATCTACTTCTGGTTTAGTTTCCATTCCTGCTTGATGCCAATAAGCTTCTGCTAGAGTAAACAGAGAAGTCATCTTAGATTTATTTTCCTCATGTTTCAAAACTTTCACTATGTTTGGGTCTTGCAAGGTCAGCACATTTGTGTGGAGTCCCACAATTGCAGATCTACACATGTAATCAATTTCAAGGAGGCCCATCCCTCCTTCAGAATGGGGAATATATAATCTTGGTATGCACTGATTTTTATAAATCATTTGGTGAGCATAAAACATCCTTCTTGTTTTCCTATCTAGACTATCCAACATGTTTTGGGGCCAGTCAATAACTTCAAAACTGTAAGTTAGGACAGGAAGAGGAAATTAGTCTATAGCTTGGATTTTGTTCCTAAATGTTAACACAGTTTTCAGGATTAACAAGTCTTCTAAAGTATTACTATGTTTTTTTTCACATTTGTTCATGTTTTATTGTTGATCCTTCATCAATTCCCAAATATGTATACACTCCCTCTTGCTCAAGTTCTTTTATATTACATTCTTGTCCCAAACTGATGTTTTCTTGGTGCTGCAGTTGTACTGCTTTAAAGGTTGCTTTTGCACATTTATCAAGGCCAAATGACATTTTTATATAATCTGAAAACATGCCGACAACTTGCAGTTGCACTTTCAGTTCCTCATCTGATGAGTTATACGGTTTTAAATCATTGACAAAGAGAAGATGAGAGGTCTTTACACTGTTGTTTTCCAGGAGCCAAATTATAGCCATGGCCTAAGCTGTTGAGTAGACAGCTTAATAGGTTAAGGGCAAGGCAGAATAGCAGCAGTGACAGTCACCCTGGAATATCCCCATTTGAATTTTTATCCCTGGGATAATAATTTGTCCTTTATTATGGCTTACTCGCAAAGTAGTCTGCCACTGTTTCATGGTCACTGTAATGTAGCCGATCAGTGTTATACATTTTTAAACACTTTTTTATCCATGAATGTGGGATACTATCAAATGCTTTTTTTGTAGTCAGTCCATGCTTCCTCCTTTTACAGTTCTCCACTATGACTTTATTTAACAACAAATGATGCTTTGTTCCATAATACTTTCTTTTATTGCCCTTTTGTTATGCTGCATAAATGAGTTTTCTTCTAAATGACTATAAACTTTGTCAGCATCAATTCCCATGTATATTTTACCCATGTATATTTTATATGTCGTCAGGAGGCAAGTTATTAGTCTATAATTTTTAGGGTAGCTTGCAGGTTCACTCTTAAGTAGGAGCACTGTTTTTCCTGTTGTTAGCTAGGTTGATGACTTTTCGGGGTGTGCATATAAGTAGTTCTTATTTATGGCTAAATCTTCATGCAAAGATGTAAATACTTTTAACTCAAAGTTAGGTACTGCATCTGGGCCTGGGGTTTTACAATTTTTTTCCAGTTTTTTTTTTTTTTTCTGTGAGACTTTTATGATGAAAGGTAAATGACAATTAATTTCTGGAAGTAGGACCCTTTTACTGATTGCTACCCTGGCAGCAGGATTGAGGAAATAGAACATTTGTGTGGACTAAAAGAACAGTTTCTTAAGTTTGGATTTTGTGATCTGAGTATAGTACTGGAAGTTAAATGCTTAGATACACTTAAGTGTTTAAATGTAAAGAAGGTAATATATAAATTACTGCCTCCGTCTAATGCACCATTGTTGTATAGCAATCAAAATGTTCAACTGTAATAGTAATATCAGTATGCATAACATTAATTTTAATCTCTGTTGTTACTCCTCCAAATTCATACCAATAAAAAAGACTGAAGTACCAACAAAGTATACCCTCATAAAGAAAGTAAAGTGATGTACTCTGGATGTCAAATCAGTCACTGGATTAAACAGCAAATGAAAGAATGCAATGTGAGCTCCTTAGCAGGCTTGTTATTTTTAATTAGGATAATACCCACTGGCATTCCAAGAAAGCAAAGTGCTCTCTTTGTAGACCATATACCCTCAATCCACCTTCAGTGTGTGACTACCTACACCAGTAGATTTAACATGTTAGGCTATTCTGTTCTACAGCACCTCACCATAAAGGCACTGAATTTTCATCACTGTTGCTTGCAGAAGTACAATTGACCCCATACTAGTGTTATTTAAATAACATGAACAGCAGTTTTAGGAAATGCTTCAGTAATAACCTTATATTTTCTGAATCCGGAAACACTGAACTTACAATGTGGTAAATGTTTTATTAGGATCATGTGTGTTGATCAGCATTTGTCTAATTAGCACTGGGGGTCTTTATTTGCAGCTCTAGAACACTAAGCTACACACTTCATAATATTTATTGACCTTCTGCTTCTAATATTTTGTTATGTATATAAAAATGAAGTTTGATGTAGATTTTATAGACTGTTATGTTGACATACAGGTTAATGTCCTACTTCACTACTGCAGTAAGGCAAAACACTGACATTTTTTTTTATTTTGCTTTTTGATGCATCTGTCTGTCAAAGGGAAACTTGCTTTATCAAATACTACTGCAGTTACATGTATCTCTTTATGAGAACTAGAAACATATCTAATGAACTTACTTCAAAGTGGTTAGCATTTAGAAGCTGTAAGCATGTAAAGTGCATCTAAAATTATTATTCACAAAGAAATTATTCAAATTCTTTCATTTTCTAAGGAGTATCTTACAGTACTATCAAATAAAAGGCCAAGAAAATAATCTATTTACACTATGTATCAGTTGCTGACAAGCAACTTTAACAATGGTCCATGGCTTATGTTACATCTAGTACAAAAATAGCTATTCCCTGCTCTACTTCCTTTGTACTAATTTCTCTTCATCTTAATAGCTGTTTCGAATATATTCTCATTTTTCATGCTTCACACCTCTGTAAACACTAATTAGCTCATGTTACATAGTCTTTATTTTCAACACTGGATTAATTGTGCTGGATATAACCTTCTATTTTAAAAGTGTTTTGTGTGACCTTATAAAGTCTCCCCAGGCACATCTGTCAGAAGCCGTCTAGAACTGCATGTATGTAGTATAACAAAAATAGGTACTGCGGTCATTTTACTATATTTAATCCACACTTTTCTGTAATGTGAAATGAATGAACAAATGTTCTGCCTTGTGTAGCTGTATCAGGCTGTTGTGTAATAATAAGATATCCACATAAACTCAAACCAAATACCTCCCACAGTGTGTTTTATTAGGAGGAGATTAGTAGAGGTAGCTATACATTTACTGTTATCACCTTCTTACTGTTTAAAATACATTATGGTGATATGTGGTTTGGGTTATGCAAATCTCTTTCTATTGCATGGAAGTTCATTCCAAATGTCATAAAAAAACAATGCCCTTGCCTTTTTGCATGAGGAAGTATTTACAAGAGCTCACTGATTTCTTATACAACATGGCTCACTGCTTTGAGAAGAATGGAAGTTTTGTGTTGTCATTTATCAGTGAAGTAGGTGAAAACTAGTATGTAAATAGGACAAGGCAAAATTACCTGAAGTAAAGCAGTTTCAATCATCATTTTAAGGATGGATCTGCACCAGACTGTTGAGAGACAGACATGTGAATCACATACTAAAGCTCATGGCTTTTGCTTTAATTTACCTGACTATGAGTTTGTTTTGAGATTCACATGAATTTATGAATGAAGTATGCTAAGGCCATTCCTCTGCAACAAGCTGAGCTGCCCCACCAAGTATTCAGCCCTGATAAGAGACAATTCATATGTACAGAAGATGATCTGTAGTTTCAACTCGCCCAGATAAAGTTTACTTATAAGCAGTATCACAGAATGAACAGCAGTGGCCTCCGCATGTATCTATGAGGGACTCGAGTATTACACATTAAGAGATTTACCAAGGTAGAGATTATATGTATACTGTATGAATTATTGAGTGGATGGCATAGAATAGTATCTCTGTAAATAGTAAGGAATAGATACAGAATATAAGAATTTGATCAAATTACTTAAAAAAACACTGGTATGCTTTGATTCAAGCTTGTCAGGACAGGGTAGCTGTTATAATATTGTGAAAAAAACTGCAAGAAAAAAACCTAGGTAAGTTTTTGCTGTGTGATAACTTAAACTTCGTGTAAGAGAAACTCATGGAATATATATAAATGACACCTTAGGAGATTAATTATTTTTGTAGTTTCTGAATGTCCATGGCATTTTAAATCTTCATAAACACATTCAGGCCAATAAAATCAAACCCCATCACCTCATCAGTACAGCATAAGTGATTAGGTTAGCTATAGTTTAGAAACACAGGGTCTTTATATCCAGCTGATGTGCATAACCTTTAAGGTGTCTGTAAAATATCCCAACTAACAACTAAATCAAAAAGTAAAAAGGTCAAACATACAAACTAATTAATAAAAACTACAATAAAAACTAGCCAAAGTAGAGTTTTCATAGTTTTATACCTTAAACCTTCTGTAACTGAGGCCTATGGGATATATGCAAGTGCCCCTGAAATATGCATGTCCACAGCTAGTGGGCTTTGGCTTTATTGGCCTGAATGTATCCATAAAAACTTAAAAAGGAAAAAAGTCATGGGCATTCAGAAGCCATATATCTAAAACACTCGCTGTCCTTAACGGATCATTTGCATATATCCCATGGGCCTCTTTTACAGGAGGTTCAAGGTATTACACATTGAAATATCTTGCTTGGCTAGGTTTCCTTGTAGTTTTTAATAATTGGTTTGTCTGTTTGTCCTTTTTACTCTTTGATTTAGTTGTTAGTTGGGATTTTTGCAGACACCTTATGGACATCAGCTGGATATAAAGATTCTGTGTTTTTAGAGTATAGCCAAACATCCATTTATGCTGTCCATAAAGACATCAAAAAGAAAAAAAGTCATGGATGTTCAGAAGCCATATAGCTGAAGTACTTAATGTCTTTAAGAAGTTATTTGCATATATCCTAATGTATTTAAGAAGTTATTTGCATATATCCCCATATCCTATGAGCCTCTATTACAGAAGGTTTAAGGTATCACACAGTGAAGACTATAGCTTGGTTAGTTTTTTTCTTGTAGTTTTTACTAACTGATTTGTCTGTGTGGCCTTATATTGTAAACATATAAGAAGTTATGTTGTTCATGACAAGACAGACAATTGTCAACTTGATATATTTTAGCTGAGATGGTTTGCTTTAAGTAGTTTTGCTAGCAGAGATAAGGCAGGACTTGGGAAGTAATTGCTAACAGATGTGGAATTAGCTTGCTTTATAGTAGGAAGACAGAGGCTCCCTTTTGCAGTTTTAGAAAGTTGTTACTAGTCATAGAAAATTATATAGATATTAGATGCAATAAGCAGATGGTAGCAATAACTGGTATGTACTCTAAGTTATGTATGGTATAAACAATTGAGGTGTCTTCTACTCTCTTGTGGTATTCTTCTCAGCAAAATACTGATTAACCTTAAAGGAAAATTCCACATTGAAATGAAAATATATTGTGTTCCTATTGTGATTGTTTGTGGATTACTCGTGACTATATATTGCTCTAAGAGTTTGGTATGATTTTTTTTTCTTTTATTAAACCACATACTGGGTTGGATAATGATTTCCTTGCTTTAGTACATTTGTTTACCTTCCTTTTTTCTCATATAGTTTCTGGCTTATCTGACAATCCTTATAATTGTTAGCTTGCAACTTGACTAGTGTTATTTGTGGCTACTTGAGCTCATTAACTTGTTGAACTGATATGGTTTTGTTAATCTTTTGTATACCAGCATGAGTTACGGGCTTTCTACTGTAAGAATAAAGGTTTAATGCTTCTCTCCTTTTTCATGTTTCCTTTGCTTTAACTAATTTTGTTCTTTGTTTATTGTTTTCTTTTGATATGTAGAACTTCTTCCCTTGCTGCCATATTTTATTTTTCCTTTCTTTACTTGATATCAATCCTCCCCTTTGAATCAACATTATCTTTTTTCTTCACCTCTTTTATTTATGCCCTTTGCACTCACCTCATCATCCATATTGATTTTTGTTCTTTTCTCAAATTTTTTTCTCTTTTTATTTCCCTTTACCATTCTTCATGTCAGACCGTTCTCTTTCCAAATGACCACACTGGCAATCCTCTCTATTAAAATAAAGGAACGTGTATGCTATTATCTCTTGATCCTTGTATCCTCACTCATTCCTCAGTTTCCATTTTCCATCTATGCAGACACTTGCAGAGATAAAGTAGAGGTCTTTGAAGATGTGCCGCTGTGGTCATTACTGGATACATACCTATGGTGGTCTCCTGGCCCAGTTGTCTCTTGCCAGAGAAAAAATTCCTAAGGATACTCATCCTTTACATTGACTTGGTTGAAAAGAGGATTCCACTTTTT
This sequence comes from Protopterus annectens, assembly GCF_019279795.1. Classification (NCBI taxonomy): domain Eukaryota; kingdom Metazoa; phylum Chordata; order Ceratodontiformes; family Protopteridae; genus Protopterus; species Protopterus annectens. Next base: position 337,646,207 of record NC_056725.1, read on the forward strand.
CATCCATAGCAGGCAACTGTGAGTCATCTATTATGGTTCCCTACAGGTCTTTGTATTCTACAGCACAATCTGTGTGAAGCTAGTATAAGGCTTGCTGCAGATCTTGATTTACAATGAAGACCAGACCCAATGACAGCTTTGGCCTTCACCTCACTGCTGCTATTCTGTCTGAGATTTCTGTTATTTTGTGCCCTAAGTGGAGTAGGATCAGGGGTGAGATTGCTAGCTTTTATGACTCTAGGTTACCGCAGGTCCAGATTGCAATTAAATGTGCAGATTCCTTTGACCACACCCTTGCTTTAAAAGCAAACCATCCACATTTGTCAACCACTTTCCTTAAAAATGTATTTTCCTTGTAAAAACCTTGCAACAAGTTGTATAATCTCTGTCAAAGGCTAAAAATAATGTTTCTTTGGGATAAGATAACATAAGATAACAGGCTGCATTCTCATTGGAGCCATGTAAGCACTATCTGAGACTTTGCTTAAACTGCTCAGTCTCAACCTATCCTATCCTTGATGCCTGGAGAACAGCTACTGTGGTTATTCTACATAAGAGTGGCCCATCTACATACCCACGTGATTACTGACCCATCATCCTAACCAGCCTTAAATGCAAAACCATAGAATGTATCATAGCAGAACTCATTTATGCAGACATAGGTTCATAGGTTCATAGGTTCATACTAGGCTATCTGCCCTAGGGCATTTATAAGCCTAGCCAGAATGTGTTTGGCTTTCGCCACCCATTTTAAATTTATTTTGCTATGCCCTTTTTCGAGGTTAGTATACTGTGCCTCTGTCTAACAGTGACACAGAAGTGATACCCGGGGTAAACCTATGATCTCCCATCCACTCATCAAGATTCCTCTTGAAGAGAGTCAATAAGGGACTCTGCCTAACCTGGACTGGGATTTTATTCCAGAGTGAAGGGAGCCTCTGGGTTATGAATCTGTCCCTCCAGCATGTCCTATTTATTTCAGTGCTGAGGTTCAAGTCTCTGAGCGTAGCTCGATGGGATTTGGATTTTCTGAGGTGCAGCATGTCCATTAATTCCGGGTTGGACATGGCTTTGTACGTCAGGCACAGATCGCCTCTGAACAGGCGGTATGCCACTGAGTAGAGCTGGAGTTTCTTTAACCGGCAGCATATGGCATCTGTTTGAGCCCTTTGATCCTCTTGGTGAAGTACTTTTGGGGTCTTTCCAGTTGCTGCAGGTGTCTGGTAAGGTACATCCCAAAAGGGGCATTGTACTCAATTATGGGCCTGATGAGGGATGAGTAAAGAGGCACGATGACCTCCCCTGATCTAGATGTGAATCCCTTCATGATTAGGTGGGCTATATAAAATGTTTTTCTAACCACTTTGGCCACGTGGTTGTCAAATGAGAGATTGCTATCAACTTGGGTCCTCAGGTCCCTAATTACTTCTTCTGTACTTAATGGATTACCACCTATGTGGTAATTTGTGGGCACTTTGTTTTTGCCAAAGGGAATGACTATACATTTTTGGCATTTAGCTTGAGGCCATGGCTCTGGCACCAGTTGTCTGTTTCTATGAGGCCCTTTTGGAGGATGCTTGTGTCAGCTGGAGAGTCGATTATGGCACCCAGTTTGCAGTCATCTGCGAACTTGGTCAGCCACAGTCCTTCCGTGTTGGCCTGTACCTCCGAGAAATATATACCGAACAAGAGAGGTCCCAGGACTGAGCCTTGTGGGACACCACTTGTAACTGGTTTGGAGTCTGACATGGCTCCAGCAATTCTAACCATGTGGGTTCTGTCCAAGTCTACATACCGTATGGTTTTGTGAAGGGCAAGTCCTGTCTCCTGAACCTAGTGAACTTCTTTGTAAATAGTGCACTGACTATGGACAGAAATTAGTCCATGTGCACTACTTATCTTGTACTGGCCAAGGCTTTTGACACTATCACTCATAATGGTATTAGTGAAAAGTTAGTAAAACTTGATGTAAACTCCTACACTGTCTGATGGATTGAAGGTTGGCTATCCCACATATCCCAAGTAGTGAAAGTTGCTGGTATCTTCTCTGAATGTAAAATTGTTAACTAGTGGGTTATTGCAGGGATCAGTGCTGGGCCCTACCCTATTTGTCAGTTTTGCTTTATAGATGCTTAAACCAATATCCCTAAAGTGTGGTTGAACAAGTTTGCAGGCACTGTTATGTGTTCATCCACTGATGATGAACTGCTCCAAAAAGGGTAGGAATATGTACATACCTGTTGTACTGAAAATGGTCTTAGGCTAAATTAAAAAAGTGTGCCATAGTAGCATTCAACAAAAAAGCTATTCTCATCTCAAATCTTATAAGAGGTACTCTTCTTTAAGCAAATATGGCCAAAAGAGACACGGATTCTTATGTAGATAACTGTCTCATTCAATCATCATATTTCCACCATAGCCAGGAAATCTTTCTCTCTCACCCAGTTCATTTACAAGGGGCTATCGTCAAGATGAAAAGAAGACTTACCACCATCCTTTTCCTTCATCAGACCCAACATAGAATACAATCCCTCATTTGGTATGTGCAAATGCAAGCATATCACTCAAGTGTAAAGGCCACAATGATTTTTTAACCAAATAAATAAATAAATAAATAAAGGCTTAAATCCTTCAGCTATTCCCATTAGACTACCACAACACTTCTTATACTCAATAGCATACCAGCTGCTCTGAGGTGACCTGTTTCTCCGTTTTTAAGCTATGAGAGACCTAATTCTGTTTGACCTATTTCTTTGCAAAAATAGTGACTCTACAAGCACCCATAACAGTTAACTAAATGTATATCAGCTGATGAACAAGACTCACTCAAGAGATAGGTTCCTAACTCATTGTATTGTTAGCCTATGGAATAAGTTACCACTGCAGGTCATGCAAAGTATTACTTCACCTTTAAAGCTAGTGTTAACGATTGGATGGGCGAGCATAACTTTAAACCAGGGTTATTATGTATGGCCTTGTTCAAATCAGGAGGTGAGCAGTATTAAGTACTCATGACTAAATATTAATATTATATGATTAAATATGACTCAGTCATTGTCCATGCTGGTGTGAATGACCTGAGACGTACCTTCCTGGACTACATGAAAAGAGACATAGAGGAGCTCTCTGAGCATGTAGCCCAGGCCGGTATGACCCTGACCTTGAGTAGCATCTTACCCTCACCAAGAATGATGCCACAGTATGAAGACAAGATGATCAATTTCAACAATTGGCTTAAGTATTGGTGTCATTCAAAGGGGATCCAATGCCTGTCAGCCTGGGATGACATGCTCGACAAGCCACAATGCTTCGCTAGGGACGGCTTGCACCTGTCACCCCTGGGCTTTCAGATATTGGCAAAGGCTCTTGCTACACCCATAGTGCCTTTTTTAGGCAAGGCTCAAAAGACAAACCCACCTCCATAGGTATCACAAGGGATAAGAAACTAAGAGTAATGCTACTCAATGCCAGAAGTCTAAACCTCAAGATGCATGCACTCGAAACTCTCCTTAGCATGGAGAACATTGATATCTGTGCAGTAACAGAAACCTGGTTCAAGGCTCCCGAGAGCACCCCAGCACTACCAGGTTATACCTCATACCATGCTTTTCGCCCCAAAACTTGGACCGAACCACAAAAGGAGGGGAGTATCAATATTCGTCAAAGATACCCACACCTCCAGGTTGGTGGCACAGCACGAAGCATCAGAGACTATCCATGTGCAACTAACAGTGGGTAAAACTGCCTTCCAGTTTATAGTCTGCTACAGACCACCCTCCCAAACCCAGGAACCCCACTCAGCCTTCCTGAGAACACTGAAAAATATGAAGGTCTCTCCAAACACCATTATATTGGGCAACTTCAACTACCCAAACATAGACTGGGAGCATTACTCTAGCTCCAACACCCTAGCCCAAAGGTTCCTAGAATTTATAAACTCAAATGCTATGGAACAACTTGTTACCACTCCCACAAGAGGGGAAAACATACTGGACCTGATCATCACCAACATGGGGACTTTATGCTCCAGACCAGAAGTGTATCCCTCACTGGTAAGATCAGACCATAAACTAATCTCACTGGATATTCACATCCCGACCCCACCCCCTGCCCAGATAACCACAGTGAAAAACTTCTCTAAAGCAAATTTCACACTCCTAAAAACCGAGGTGGAATCCTTCAAAGTCCCTGGGCCTGTGGAAAATACGGCCCAGACCACAGAATCCATTATAAACGCATTCTATGAACACCTTCAGGAAGGCATGTATCATGCAATCCCAAATAAAACCAAGACCCAATCCTCCAAAGGCAGACGTCCTGTCTGGTGGACCCCAGCCATAAACAAACTATACAACAGAAGGAGGAAGCTACTACATGATAGAGCAAAATCCCAAAAAGTGAAGGCATCTCTGATCAGTATTAGCAAAAAAACTACGGACACTCATAAAATCGTCTAAGTCCAGCTTCGAGAGAAAAATTGCACAGGACACGCTAAGGATAATCACAAGGCTTTCTTTAGTTATGTTACTAACCTGGGTGGGAATTCCCAGATATGCTCAGAATTAGTCCAAAATGACAAAAAATACACCGAATGCACAGACATTGCCAACATGCTAGCTGACAGGTTCAGCACAAACCCCCCCCCCCACCAAAAGGGCAAATATCTATCCCAGCAGAGTGCTGCCCCCCTGACATCTCAGATGCTCAGGTAAGAGCCGCCCTCTCCAAAGCAAAAAACACAGCATCAATGGGACCAGACGGTGTCCCGGGCTGCATCCTACATGAGCTCCAAGAAAAGCTAAAGCCAAACATAAAACTACTGTTCAATCTCAGCCTTATTACAGGATATGTACCCAAAGAGTGGCGTACAGCAACAGTGGTCCCTCTCCACAAAGGTGGTGCCTCAACAGATCCTGGAAACTATCGCCCCATAAGCCTGACTAGCTTGGTCTGCAAAGCTATGGAAAGGATCATCATGGACCTCATAAATAAAGATATTGGGGACCTACAGACACCGGGTCCTACCCAGTTTGGCTTTGTTAAGGGCAGATCCTGCCTCTTAAACCTGGTCGATTTATTTGAAACAGTCACCAAGGCCATTGACGAGGGGAAGGTGGTCCACACAGCCTACCTGGACCTCGCAAAAGCCTTTGATACAATACCCCACTCGGGCATTATAGATAAGCTCACCAGCTTAAATATAAACCCCTATGTCACTAGATGGATTGCAAACTGGCTGAAGGACAGAACCCACATGGCTAGAATTGCTGGAGCCATGTCAGACTCCAAACCAGTTACAAGTGGCGTCCCACAAGGCTCAGTCCTGGGACCTCTCTTGTTCGGTATATATTTCTCGGAGGTACAGGCCAACACGGAAGGACTGTGGCTGACCAAGTTCGCAGATGACTGCAAACTGGGTGTCATAATCGACTCTCCAGCCGACACAAGCATCCTCCAAAAGGGCCTCATAGAAACAGACAACTGGTGCCAGAGCCATGGCCTCAAGCTAAATGCCAAAAAGTGTATAGTCATCCCCTCTGGCAAAAACAAAGTGCCCACAAATTACCACATAGGTGGTAATCCATTAAGTACAGAAGAAGTAATTAGGGACCTGGGGACCCAAGTTGATAGCAATCTCTCATTTGACAACCACGTGGCCAAAGTGGTTAGAAAAACATTTTATATAGCCCACCTAATCATGAAGGGATTCACATCTAGATCAGGGGAGGTCATCGTGCCTCTTTACTCATCCCTCATCAGGCCCATAATTGAGTACAATGCCCCTTTTGGGATGTACCTTACCAGACACCTGCAGCAACTGGAAAGACCCCAAAAGTACCTCACCAAGAGGATCAAAGGGCTCAAACAGATGCCATATGCTGCCCGGTTAAAGAAACTCCAGCTCTACTCAGTGGCATAACGCCTGCTCAGAGGTGATCTGTGCTTGACGTATAAAGCCATTTCCAACCCGGAGTTAATGGACATGCTGCACCTCAGAAAATCCAAATCCCATCGAGCCACATGCTCGAGAGACTTGAACCTCAGCACTGAAATAAATAGGACATGCTGGAGGGACAGATTCATAACCCAGAGGCTCCCTTCACTCTGGAATAAAATCCCAGTCCAGGTTAGGCAGAGTCCCTCATTGACTCTCTTCAAGAGGAATCTTGATGAGTGGATGGGAGATCATAGGTTTACCCCGGGTATCACTTCTGTGTCACTGTTAGACAGAGGCACAGTATACTAACCTCGAAAAAGGGCATAGCAAAATTAATTTAAAATGGGTGGCAAAAGCCAAACACACTCTGGCTAGGCTTATAAATGCCCTAGGGCAGATAGCCTAGTATGAACCTATGAACCTATGAACCTATGAAGGGGGCAAGAATTTATAATTGTGTCTTCTTATAAGTGTAACTCTCTAGTATCCTCACTTGCCTAGTACTGTTCTTATGTTCCTAACTCTGTCTTTCTCCTTAGCTGCTACCCATCCAGTTATATAAAACATATGTCTCTGATACAAACAGGTAACCTGTAAATAGTTCATCTCCCAGGCCCCTTCTTACACTTATCAAGGGTATCAGAACTTGTCAGAGATTTGGGATGCATGGCTAGGCCTAAAAAGGCCCTTGTGGCAGTTAGCCTAGTAAACACCTTTGAACCTATGCACCATTCCCATAATGGTTCACAGATACCATTATCAACCTGGTATGGTGTCAACAGCACCTTGATTTATTTAATAGATTTAATATATGAGTTAATAATAATCTGGTCACTTTTGCCAGAGAAGTTAGTTTTATTGAGTGTTTTCAGATTGCTAGAGTTATTACCAATACAGTAAATAAATGTTGGCAACAGCAAACGTGTTCTTCTTTTTGAATTTGAAGACTTTGGAGCTGGTGATGGAGCTAGTCTCATGGCCTGATCACTTCTTTGACTGTTTTAATCTTGAATTGCTTATTTCAATTTCACTTATCTTACTAAATTTTTTTTATTATTTCAAATAAGATGTCTTAAGAAACATTACATGAAATAAAGATAAATTACATATTTACAATTCTAAAACATTACTAACTTCAAACCATTATATAACTATTTACATTGGTGTCTATGCAAATAACATTGACATTCTATATTATATAAAGTTAGAAACATAAGATTTTATATCTTCGATCTTTTCGAGTATTTCCAGTACTTTCATCCAAGAGTAATAGTAAGAAGTAGATATTTTAGTTCTGTTCTTCACTGTTAATATTTCCATGTGAACAACTGTTGTTGTTAAATTATCAAATTCCTTGAACGTAGGAGAAGACTCATTTTTCCAGTGTATAGTTATGATTTTATGTGAAATTGCCAATAGTGGCCATAGGATTTTAGTGTCTTTTTTTTTGGTACACAGTTTGGAATAGGAGAGTTGAATAAAATTAAAGACTTTGTTAATTGAAAATTATCATTATAAACAGTCTGAAAAAAATAGTTAATGGATTTCCAGTACATATTGAGACATATACATTCATAAAAAACATGCTGCCAATCTGCTTTTATCTTGGTATGGCATCTCCAACATTGATCTTCAATAGAATACATTTTGGCTAACCTATGTGGTGTATAGAAACTTCTGTGTCGACATCTCCAAGTGAATAATTGCCAGTATTTTGATAATGTAGACAATTTGGAAGATTTTAGAATATTACTTTTTTCTTCTTCAATTGGAGGATGGTTGTTTATTAAAGTATAATAATCCCAGTATGATTTTTCATGATAGTTTTTTTTTTTAACAATTTTATAGATATTAGACAAATAACCTGTACCCTGATAAAGCTGTTTTGTGATAAGAATAAGGTATTCAATGAGTTTTGGAGCTTCATGTCTAACTGAAGGTTGCATTTGATCTATTTTATTTATAAGAAAATGCCTTAGATTTTGTAAAAACAACCAATTGTCTTTATTTATATTATAATTATAAATTATCTGTTCATTTGTTAGAATTTTCCCTTTCTCTATAAGTTGATGCCAAAAGAGTAATGTTTCTTCTTTAAGTATATTTATTTTAGATATTTGGAATGTATCTAGAATATTTGGTGTAAACGCTATAGGGAAAATAAGAAAAATCCAATAATTAATATTTGGTATTTTGTTTATATATGTTTTGAACACTGAAAGTGTATAGCTTATATAGTGTGATGGCAATTTATTAATATTATTCCTTTTCCCTAAAAAATAATCTTTTAACATCCATATAAGGGGTGATGGTATTACTGTTAAGTTGTCTTGTATGTGATTATAATTGATTTCTATGTAAATCTGCTCATGGGCTTGTTTCTATATAGGTGTGTATGAATTATTTAACCATAGTGTTATGTTTTTAATAACAGATGAGGTAATATATAAATCTATATCCGGTAAATTAATTCCACTGTCTTCCCAATCTGGTAAATGTTTATTTAAGGGTATATGGAGTTTATTTGGAAACCATAGAAAATTTAAAATTAGTTTATTGTATCTTTGAATAATATATTTGGGAGGTTGCAATGCAAAATTTTGTATTAAGTATAATATTTTGGGAAATATGATTATTTTAATAAGATATAATCTGTCTGCTGTTGAAAAGATATATTTATTTCAATAACCAATTATTTGTTCTATTTTGTCTAGTATTTTATTATAGTTAAATATTAGAGAAGCTGTTAATTCATTGAGTAGATTTATTCCCAGATATAATAATTTACTTTCTGTTACTATATATTTGGAAAATCTTTTGTTTATATTATTTTTTTTTTTTTACAATTACAGGGCATAATTTTAGTTTTGTTTTCATTAAATTTTAAGCCTGAAATATTTTGAAATTTATTCATGGAGTTGCATTCAAAGACTCATTTGCATCTGAGAGAGTTAATAGTATGTCATCAGCAAAGAGTTGGATTTTAAGGTTTAACATTTTATTAATACAAATGCCTTTTATGTTACTGTTTGATCTTATTTGATTTGCAAAGGGTTCTATGAGTAATGCAAATAACAATGGTGATAAAAGGCAACCTTGTTTAGTTCCCTTTTTGATTGTTATAGGGCCTGATCTATGCGATCCTAGTTTAACATATGCAGTAGATTTTTCATATAGTATTTGTATAAAATTATTAAAATTAGAAGGAAAGTTATATTCTTTTAAAACTAGTGAAATAAAGTTCCAGTTAACCGAATCAAAAGCTTTATTAATATCTAATGAGATTACATTTAAATCTAGGAAATTATGTTTTCTATAATCTATTAATGTTAGTATTCTTTTAATATTATCTGAAGTATTTCTTTCTTTAATAAAACCTGTTTGATCTTTGTGAATTAAGAAAGGAAGAAAGTGTTTGATCCTATCTGTGTATATAGCCACAAACATTTTATAGTCTATATTGAGTAATGATATTGGCCTATATGAGGAACACTGCTTCTCATCATTATCTGGTTTGATAATTGGGGATATCAATGAATATTTCCAAGAGGGTGGTATATTCAAATCATTCTTGGCTATATCATATACTTTTAATAATAAGGATATGGCTTGATTGGGTATTAATTTATACATTTCTGGTAACATATTGTCTGGGCCAGGTGCTTTATTTGTCTTGAGCTTTTTAATTTGTGATTTTAATTCTGTCATATTGATTGGTTTGCTTATAATGTCTATTTGTTCTTGTGTTAATTTAATATGAATATTATTTTCTAAGTATTTTTTATATCCTTAGTAGGTGTATCTTGAGTGTAAATGGAATTATCAATGTTAAATTGGAGTCTGAATGCTTCGAAAATATAATTTAGTTTCGTAACTCTTTTGTTAGTATTAGGAATAAATATTTATTTTATTTGCTTAGATTTAATTACTTTTTTTGCTCTATTAGTTAAGTGTCTCAGGTGTGCTGAATTAATAGAGTATGAGTTTATTTTTATCTTTTCTAAGTTAATCATAATCTTATGATGTAACAATTCTGTATACTTCTTATTGATTTGTGTAAGTTCTTGAACTTGAGTAGCATTACCCTTTTGTATTTCCAGTTTCATTTTATCTGCTTTGTTTTGTAAGTCTAGCATATCTTTATTCCATAACTTCCTTTTATTTATATACCAGGATAATATTTTCCCATATGTAACTGCTTTTAATGAATCCCAGGCATATATTTCTGAAATATCTTCTGTGTAATTTATTTCTAGAAAGTTTTTGATGGTTTCTTCATAAAATTCTTTGAAATCTGTCAATTTTGTGATATAGGAAAGTGTCCTAGCAATGGGATTTCAATAAAATGGTGTAAGCTCTATATCAAAGACTATGGCATTATGATCAGATAAGGGGCAATTTATAATTTTGACTTTGTCAATTGTTGTTATTAGGTCATTGGCAACATATATTCTATCAATTCTAGAGTTAGTTTTATATCTATGAGAATAAAATGTGAAGATTAGTGAGTCTGGTTCTGCAAATTCATTTATATATTTTAAATACAATGTATCTATACATTTTTATAGTACTTTAGAGATAGGTTGTTTTCTTCTTTTAGATTTAGAATCTGTATCTTTTTCATTCATTATACAGTTGAAGTCTCCTGCCAATATCAGGTTACCCTCAGTTAAATGAATTATCTCTTCAAAGAGCTGTTTAACTGTTTTTAATCCTAGTCCTGGGATCCAATATAGATTTACTAACGTACAAATTCTCTTATTTAATTCTATTGAAGCTAGACAAAACATACCTGATGTATCTTGATGAGTAGTAATTATTTTAGGTGTTATAGTTGATTTCCGAAGTAGTATAGCTACTCATCTTTTTTTTTTTTGTTTTGTATTGGGAGTTTATTAGTACTGTGTAATTATTAATATTTAAGTTGTTTATATCTCTATCTAATAAGTGTGTCTCTTGTAAGAAGACTATTTGTGGTTTATGTAAGTTTATGTACTTGAATAGGCTTCTCCTTTTATTACTATTATTTAGACCATTAACATTTACGGATAAACATTTAATTTCCTAGTTTTGAGTTTGATTTATGTGAGAGTTTATGTAAATATTGTTTATTCTTAGTTCCATCTTGGATACAGAATTCAAAAAGGTTTTCTTGTATGATTTTTGCATGTTTCTGAGTGACACCAAAGTGATAGAATAAAAAAAAACAAAGAACTTCCAAACTTGTAATTCTTAACCTTAAAAACCATTCCTTATTGCTATGAGGTAATATACCTCTTTGTTTGGTTAGTGAATCTAACCAAACAAACTTTCTACCCTCACAAATAATATTTGGATCAGTTTCTCTTATCCTCTTAGTTTTAAATAAAGATAACTGAATAATATATTAAGATAATCTAATCTGATAAAATATATAAATATATTCTTTACTCATCTTATTGTAATTCAATAATACTTATTTCTAATCAGGTTTCAAAAAGGTACAAATATTTAGATTAAGGTAGTATCATTTCAAAATAGTTTAGGGCATTAATAAACATCATGTTAAAATCTATAATTGTATGTTGCATACATCTGTTGAAAACTATCTACTGACATTACTGTATAATTCAATACCATTTTGTGTAAATGTTTTAGACTACTCAAGTCCAAAACCAGTGTTTAAATTAATATTTACAAAGTCATATTGGAATAAAAACATGAATAGTTCTGAAACCACATCATATTTCATGTTTAACATAAACTGAAATGCAATACAATGTACAAGTATATTAATATTTCTTTAGTAGACATTAAATATGTTCCTCTGATTGCATTTTTCAGCTTTTCAAAGACAATTCCCATGGCTGGAGACAACAAGATCAAAATTTAGACATCTCCCTTATCCAAGAGACTACTTATAATGCTGTTACTTGATAGATTGTTTTGTTGTTAACACTTTTATCAACTTTCAGAGGGACTTTGTATAATCAAAAATACACAGTACAGAGGTAAAACTACAGTGCACTTGACCACATTTTCAAAGCAAACATCTATGTATATCACATATTAACGCTTACAGCTTAGACTGACACTTAACCAGTGAGTTTATCTGCTGGCAATAAGTGCTGGAGATATAATTTTGGCTTACTTAACACCAGTAATTTAACCTTATGACTGAATAAAAGTTTAGAATTAAACATCCGGAGCTTCTCATTATAGTATTTAAAAAGTATACTGGAGAACATATCAACATAATGAAAGCTGATAAGATTTAAAATATTATGTATGAAAATGTTACAGGTTAAAATTCCTAACCCACTTTGCAGTAAATAGACAAAATGTATTTAAACTATGGGGCAATGCCTTTATTATGTCAAAAAGGTGTTTAAGAAGCTTGTTTTTCCTCTAACATCAGAGGATAGCTATGGTGATCCATGCCCTGCAAGAGTATTATTTATCCTGGTAATTGCTTTATGACTGTATATAGAAATATTTAATTCAAATAATTAACTGGCATTACAACAATGTTTCTCAGAAAAGTTGTTTTACAGTTAATAACTAGATAGAATGCATCATTGAGAGGATACATTTATCAAATGTCAAGTGCTTTAGCTATAATATAAGTGTCCCCTCAAATTAATCCCTGATGAATTTACTGCTTACTAAACTTGCAGACTAATATTGGCGTCTTTTCATGTAGTCATATTGGAACATGAAAATACAGGTCTGCTGATCAGGAACAATCAGGCTCTCAACTGCTAGACAATGCTATAAATTTGTCTGCAGAAAGGTTTGAGAATTACGGTTGCATTGTCAAGCATTTTTGTTTACACTAACAGTAACATGATATACCCGCATACACTAGTATTGTGTCATTCTTGATAATGCAAAAAGCCAGGTAATATTATAAGAAGAGTGAAGCCACAGCCAGGTAATATAATAAGAAGAGTACAGCCACAGTCATTATTCAGATGAGTAAATGGGAACAGCATGAGCCATCTAAGGATGGATAGCTCACTGAGTACCTGCCACAATGTATGTTCATAATGCATGGTAACTTAGTAATAAATTAGGGTGTGGGATAAGCCTCTCCCTCTTCTACTCAAATTAGATTTAATACAATATGTGTGTAGAACACAGATGCTTGGACAAAGTTCAAACCTATATGGGATATAAATATTGTATAATTGACACATTGGGTTAAATCCACTGTTGTTATGTTACTTATTATAGTTGTTTATATAATTATTGCTTTTACTTTCTCTATCTAGTATATTATACTGTTATTTAAATGCTTCATTTGCTAAATGTACTTTTAACCTTCTTGTTGCATCCCATTTGTCCACTTGAGGGCATATTTTGGTAGCAGGACATTAGTAGTATTTTGTAGGAGCACCAGTGTGGGAAATGGCAATTTTCCTTAAAATGAACCTGTCCGTTGCTTGACATTTACAAGTTTCTTTAGAGAATTTGTAAAACAGCAGTGATTTTATTTGCTGATGATTAATTTCTGCTCTTTAAACTCTGCTGCACAAAACATAGTAAGGGATAGTTAAAATGTCTGGAAAACTAAACTGACAGAAAGACAAGCAGATATATGTCCTTATCTATCAAGGTGCTAGAAGATATCAGAAGCCATAAGCTGAAAGTGCTTCAAAAAATATATATCTGTGTATATTTAGATGAACCTCATATGTTATTTACATTTCCTTAGAAGGAATTTAGGTTCCTGTATCTTTAAATATGAACCTAGCTTATTTCCTGACTAGACATCAATTAGAAAGAGTCAGTGGATGGCGTACACAAGTTAATGCGACAAGCAATAAGTAACTCGAGTTTCTAGTGATGTTTGTGGCTGTTAAATTGTCTCGAGAACCAAGCAGGAAAAGGTGTGTGTTTTTTTCTTTTTTCTTTTCCCTTCTTTTACTTTGTGACAAACTCATGTAGTGTGCATGCGAGCACTCTAGTTTGTGGAGTAGTGTTCACAACTATCAAACTTTGCATTTTAAACATGCTATGCCTTATTTCTCTACAAAAGAAAAGACAACAGGATATCTAAGCTAGTCACAAGCATCTCTCAACTCCTGATGTCCGGAGATACAACACACCTGACTTATAGCCTCAAAATATCACTTAAAACATATTTTTTCACTGGACTATATCAGTATGTGCATATGGGTCAAAGGCAGAACATATTTTAAGATTATTTAAAGTAGTCTTATAATACATCTAAACTGAAATCTTCATTTCAAAAGCAACACATTTCTGCCCAGCATTAGCGTTTATCCAAACAGGGACACTTTTAACTTATAAAAAGTAATGCTGTCAGGGATGTAACTGATAATAAGTTATATAGCAGCCATTACTATACCTATTAAGCAATATAACCATATACTGATTAAAGTATTATAAGTTAATGAAGACTTTATAAAAAGAAGAGAAAAATAAAAACAACAAAACACAAAGAGAGAAAATATATAAATTAATTAATTAATTAATTAATATACAAATAAATAAATAAATATTTGAGAACATTATTATGCATTGATTACTCTGATTAAGAATATGAAAATAATAGACGGATAATAATGAAAAATAGAGTAATGTTTAAATTATGCTTAGTATATTGATGTGATTTGAGATAAATGTATTTAAATTTATGCTAATTTTGACAGTTAAAGTATCATTGAAAACAGTACCTGTTTCGGTGTAACTTGAAAACAGTAAGAACTTTTCCTTTGTTGTTAGTTTTATTATTTAGATTTTTACAGAATATAACATATATAAGATTATTTGTCCTTTAGTTTTTTTTTTCTTTTGCTCAACAGTTTTCCAATTATTTACTTCAGCATTTCTTTTCGGTGTACTTATTGTCCAGTCCATAGATTCCTCATGTGTTAGGATGTTGTTGTTCTTGGTAAGGTATTTTATTGCTGAATCTACTGTTTCAAAGATTTTTATTCCATTTGGTAGAAAAACTCTCAGCCTTGCTGGGAATAAAAGATGGACTTTCAGTTGCTTTTTTTTCAAGGTTTTTATTATTGATAAAAATTATTTTCTTTTTGAAACCACCTTTGTAGAATAATCATTGTCAAATCTTATTAATGAATCATTGTATTTGATGGGAGAATTTGCCCAAGCATTTCTTAATATAAGATCTGTATCTTGTGTAGAAAAAAGTCTCACAATTATAGATCTCGGCTTGTTCTTACCAGGAGAAGAAGCATTTCCAGAAGCTGCTAGTGATCTATGCGCACGTTCTATACCATATGAAAGAGTTTCAAGTATTTTTGTTACATCTGGTATCCAGGTGGTAAGAAAGTTTATTATATTGTCCGCTTCAGATTTTTCTGGTAGACCATATATTCCAATATTATTTCTTCTTGTTCGATTTTCCATATCATCAAGCTTTTCTAGTAAATATGTTTTCTGTTGAAGTAAGAATTCAGTTTGCTGTTCTTCTATTTGAACTCTAGTGTCAATGTCACTTAATGATTGTTCATTAAGTGATATCTGTCCTTTCTGTTGTGTAAACATTTCTTGAAGCTGTTCCAGTTGTTGTGAGCACTTTTCTTTAAAAGCATCTATTTTATTGTCCATCTTGTCGATTTTTATTGTAAGTTCCTGTATATTTGTAATGAGAGATTGCAGGTCTTTTTTGAGAGAAGAGTCTTGTGCTGTATTCCTTAGATGACTCATGCTGTAAAGCTGATATAGGTGCTGATTTTCCAGTAATTAATTTGACAGGAATTATTCAAGTTCTGACAATAAAATTTTTCTTATAGATGCTCAGAGTTATTAGAAATAAGTTAGTAATAAATATTTCTTCAAATTAAATATTATTTTGCAAAATTCCTGTCAGGAATTGTATTGAGGTAAGAGAGCTGAAATGAAGTGCAGCTATCAGTTCAGCATCCTAGCCACGCCCCCCAGTTCACTTATCTTGAAGTACTGTGACTCTGCTCTATTAGCCATATCGCTACTGATATATTTTGATCTGTGATCCCTCAGTTCCTATTAGAGAATTGTGTGTAGGCTTTATAAACACCTTTATTAAGGAAAGTCCAAAATGACCTCTGACAAACAGGAAAAAGAAATAAACTATCAAAACTTTACAAAAAAAATAAAAAAAACTGAGCACTTCAAATATACTTTTGAATTCATTAATGAAAAAACTGAAATGTTCAAAGGTACATTGGTACATATGGGCCACTGAGTTTCCTCAGTTTTTCTGTGGCTTTGCTTGCTTATTTCTATCAAAAACTTAGTTAACGATTATAACTATAACTAGATCAGATCATATAGTTATATGATAATTAGAACTAATTATCATATAACATAGTTATATGATAATTAGAACTAATCTAAGGGGGTGGCGAAAGCCAACACATTCTGGCTAGGCTTATATATGCTCTTGGTGAGATAGCCTAGCACTTACCTATGAACCTATGAACCTATGAGCAAGCACATTTCCTCATCTGGTGATATGTTGAACTCAAGTCACATATGATGAGACTTTGTGAAAGTGTACAAGGTTTGTTTTCCCAAAAGCTCTGTGCACTTCATTAAGAAGGATGAAGTCTGGAATGCTGAAGATGATAGATGTGCCTGTGGAGTGACAAACTTGACAAGGACAAGCATTAAGCTATATATATTCAGCTATCATCTCAAGTAAGAATGCTGTTTTTGTTTGTTTTACTACAGTATCAAACTGACCAGTCATGCTGGTTTGAGTGGTTAACAGAACTCCAGTAAGCATTCAAGATTTTGGTATCCATCAGATCACTTGAATCCCATGTCTCAACTTTAACTATGATTTTGAGATTTTCAGTGTTGATTATGATTTTCAGTGCTTGCTGGGTTTTATTGAGGCTACAACTGTTACACAGTTAGCAATGTATGCAATTATTAGATCTATCAGGTCCTTTTGTAATTTTTTTATGATCTGATCTAAATAAGTTGTTATGTAATCACCAGTTTTAATTGGTTAAGTGTATTTTGTCTTTATATGTGTGTGTGTATACACACACACACACACACACACACACACACACACACACAGACACACACACACACACACACACATATATATATATATATATATATATATATATATATATATATATATACAAAGAGAGCTATATATATATATATATATATATATATATATATATATATGTCTATACCTAATATATATATATCTATATATATATATATATATATATATATATATATATATATATATATATATATATATATATATGGGTCTACTACGTTAGAACAAAAGCTCGGAAGATCGACACTAACATCACTGATGCCAGAAGACCGACGGAGCAGATAACTGACAACTCAGAATCCAGGCAGCGAAAACATTGACATGGAAACTAGTGAGCGCGACTAGGTAAGTGTGCGATAGTGAGGGATTTAGGGTTAGGGTGCGTGTAAGTAAAGTATGCGATAGTGAGGGACTTAGGGTTAAGGTGCAGGTAAGGTAAGTGTGCAATAGTGAGGGACTTGAGGGTTAGGGGCAGATTAAGTGAGTTAGGGTTAGGGTGCGGGTAAGGTAAGTGTGCGATAGTGACGGATCTTAGGGTTAGGGTTTGGGTTAAGGTTAGTGCATAGATAGTTGTGTGTAAGGTGTAGTGTAGGTAATTAGGTTGTTGGTGTGCTTGTGTTGTGAGTGTGGTGAGTGGAACAGTGAAAGTTTTGTTTTGTTAACTGTCGGTATTGTGGTTTGTCGGGCATGTGAACTTTCGTATTTTTGCGGTTTCGTTCTTGTGGTGTCAGTGTTGTGGGTGTCAGTGTTGTGGACTGTCAGTCTAACATAGTAGACCCATATATATCTATCTATATATATATATATATGTGTGTGTGTGTGTGTGTGTGTGTGTGTGTGTGTGTGTGTGTGTGTGTGTGTGTCTGTGTGTCGGTGTGTGTCTGTGTGTGTGCATGTGTGTGCGTGTGTGCGTGTGTGTGTGTCTGTGTGTGTGTGTCTGTGTGTGTGCATGTGTGTGCGTGTGTGTGTGTGTGTGTGTGTGTGTGTGTGTGTGTGTGTGTGTGTGTGTGCAAACAAAAATACACAGCACCTGTTTTCCAGAAACAAAACAACTGTTTTAATATGAACACAGCATCTATGTGACAGATGATCATTATTATCTAAAATGTTTCAATTATTTATATCTGTCTATGCTATTTTGTATCTTTTCCCATCAATGAATTAGGATATGGGTGTGGGTCATATGAAATAATACTGTAAAAGCTCCTGTTTCTAGAAAGTAAACCTGTTTGTATTTTTTTTTCTGGAGTCTGCTGTGCTCATATTAAAGCAGTTTAGTTTTTGGAAAATGGATGATTTAGATTTTTGTTTGCTTGTTTTTTTTTTTTTTTTTACATGCACATCCCTTATCTACACCAGCGAATGTGCACTTGGCTTGTTTGATACATTTTTGTGCTGATGTTACAGGTTGGTTTTCACCATTGTTTATTGAATATTTTTTAAACCGTATGGCAGCTCAGTTTGATTATGTGTCCTTTTTGGACAGGATGACTTCCAATAAGTATGATATTTCTCTGCTTTCTTCCTTGGGTTGCAGTCCAACTGATTTGAGCAGTTTAGGTGGAGAGCTGGGTGTGCCAAGTGTTAGTGAATAATGGAATATTAACAAAATACTAAAATAAGCATTTGTTCAATTGTTGAATTGGCAGCATTACCCAGGAAACTTAAATCATACATTTGACTTCTTCATCTCTTTAAAGAATATCAGCAACAAGGTATGCCATGTTGCAACAGATAAGAAAGCATTAATGTAGTGATGGCAAGCCATTCAGAAGCTAGAACAATATATGTTTATAGACTGTTTAATTAACTATTTTGAGCAGAGTATTGCCAGTCTTAAGGAGGCTGTGAATAATGATGTTCTTTTTTTTTTCTCTGAATACTACTTTTCATATAGTCACGTGAAAAGGGTATTTAGAAGACTATGAATCAGGGTAAGCCTTTGTAAAATGAATGTCTATGAAGGCAGTGTGATTTTGAAGGTAGGACTGTTAACACCAAAACGAAGAATAAAAGTAAGCTGTTGAACTTGAAACCTCTTTTGCATCAATCTAATAATCCTTTTGAATCATCAGCCATTTCAACCTCTGGTACTGAGTTTGAACGGTTCCCAAAGTCCTAAAAGACTTTTCTTGGTCGAAGTTCTATAAAGTCAAATAGGAAGGATGGAAACCACAGCCATCCAGGAATGGAAGACATAATCACTTCAAATTTTTAGAAAATGCTAACCACAATTTAAAGGATGAATCTTTACTTACTAATTTGACTGGTTTTGTTATAAATGAAATTATAAAATCTTTGTTAAACAAGGAATTGAATTTTATTCCCAGGTCCTCTGTTAACCTTCCCTATTTAGTACAGGATATTAAATCGTTTTCTAGGCTCCTCAATTTAAAATATTGATTCTCTTCTAGGAACACTGGATCACAGGTTAAGCTGGATACTTCTTCTGTTTTTAGAAAATCTAATGTTCAACCCCCATACAACCCCAATGTTAAGGTTTTGACCAGTCTTCATTAGAACATTTTTATTCTAACCAGAGGATACATTTTTAAATTTTAGATATACTTTGACTTTTGAAGATAAGCAAGCATTAACAGATTCAAAATGTCAACAGGATTTGGTGGTAACTAATGGAGATAAGGGTAGTGGTGTTGTGTTATGGGCCAAAAAAATTACAAGGTGGAGGGTTAGAAACAGCTACATGATTTGCAGACCAATACTAATTTGGAATTAGATCTAACTAGTATTTTTAAACAAGTCATTTGACTGTTTTTGGAGAATATGGTGGCAAATTTAATGATACTCATGGAAGTTAAAAATCAACTTATAGTTAAATTTCCCATCAATCAAAGGCTTATTTCCTACATAAAACTCAAAGACAGTCAAATCTAGTTCAGGGTAGTCCATTGTTTTGAGTAGGATTTCATTAACTGATCATCTTTCTGAATTTTTGAAATTTTATTTAAAGCCATGTCTGACCCATGTTAAGGCCAGGTTAAGGGATACTACTTTTTTTTGGTCCTAATAGAGAATATGCAGGTTTTGAATACCAACTTGTTATGTACTTTAGACACTGAGAGTCTATGTCCATCTATACTGCATTCTAATGGAATTAAGGCCATAAAATATTAGAGGGTAGTTTATTTTACGCTGTGCAGTTTAAACGTGTGTCTTAAATTTGATTTCAATGGTTCTGAAAATGAATGCTCTACATTTTGATGCAAAATATTTTTTACAGTAATTTTGTATGGTGATAGGTGCCACTTTTTCTCCTATATATATTTTATACATATATATGTGTATATATATATATATATATATATATATATATATATATATATATATACATATATATATATATATATATATATATATATATATATATATATATGTGTGTATATATATATATATATATATATATATATATATATATATATATATGGATCTAGGACTTTTGATCGAAAGATCAAAAGCCCGAATCCATTACCACCGAACATGCTATAATGAAAGTGCTTTCATTGAAAAAGCGCTTGTGTTAAAGTATGTTAAAAAAACCCATAAAATCTACTTGAATGCAGGGGGGCAAGCCAACCTGCACCCCACGATGGGGGGCTGTGCCTCTCACACCCCCCTACTTTAATATTCTCACTCTTAGATAGCACTACAGTGGGGAAAGGGGAATTTTCCCTTCCCGCACCGTAGTATGAGCGGAACAACAAACATACTTACGCGAAAGTGCTGCTTCAGTGAAAAGCACTTTCATGCAAGCATGCTCACCAAATTGGGATTCGGTGGAAAATGCAGTCGAGCATCTGTACGGATCCTATATATATATATATATATATATATATATATATATATATATATCCTGATTTCTTTGTTGTGTTTTTGAACTTTCTTTGACTGGCAAGAATTCTCAGACAGAAATCGAATTCCTAGATGTGTTATTGAAAAAACATAATAATATGATTACCACAGAAGTGTTCAGGAAAGATTGTAGAAGGAATGCATTTTTACATCGAGATAGCATGCATCCATCACACATTCATCAGAACATAGTCAAGAGTCAGGCAGTTAGGACCTCTCGTATAGTTAGCGAAGATAATGAGTTCTCTGAAGCTGTTACAAATATAAAGACAGACTTTGTAGCAAGAGGCTATCATGAGAAGGATCTGATGGCACTACAGGAAGTAGAACGCAATACAATAGACCAACCTTATATTAAGAGAACTAGACACCTACAAAGAAGACAAACGAAAAGTTCTACAGAAACATCTAATAGATTCCTCATTCCTTATACAAACAACAATAAAAAAGTAACACAGTTGGTCAGAAAAAACTGGAATATATTATTGTTAAACGAGGATATCAGAAGGATAGCGGGTATCAATCCTAGATTTTGTTATAAGAATACTAAATCTTTAAAACAAATTCTGTGCTATGAACATAGAAGTCAGAGATTTAAATCATCAACTAGAAAGGGAACTTTTCCCTGTCATCATTGTAATCAATGTGGATATATAGCTAACACTAATATATCTGTACATCCAGACACACACAAGAAATATGAGTTTCAACATTATACAGACTGTAGAACTAGGAATGTTGTTTACCTTGTTACGTGTCAAAAATGTTATAGTTTCTATGTTGTAAAATGAATAGAACATTACAGGAAAGAATAAGAGAACATATATATGCCATCAATAGAGAAAATGAGAGCAACGCGATAGCTAGACGTGTTATCCATAATGACACTTCACATCATTTTAAATTTTAGTTTTAGAATCTATAGCCATTACAGAAAGACTGGGAGATATAGGTAACTATACTGAAAAAGAAGAGGGGAAATGGATCATTAGATTACAGGCCGATAGAGGTCATGGTCTAAATGAAAGGGTTTCCCTGAAACCCTTTCTAAAAGATCAAGCCCTGAAACATTGATTCATTGCAACAATGTAGATAGTAATAATGCTATATGTTTTTTTAGAAATAGTTTGATATATATAAAAATTTGTATATATTTATCAGATATTTCTTTCCTTTTGTACATGATTCTTGTTTTATGCTATTTAAGCTTATGTGATAGATTCATAGTGAATGTTACTCAGATTGTTCTATGAGGTTATGCAGTAATGATATTATTTATATGTTATATACTTGTCAGATATATTTGTTACATATGTGTTTTGTTTTCATATAGTTTCATAGTTTAGTACTAGGCTATCTGCCCTGGGGCATTTGTAAGCCTTGCCATAGTGATGTGGCTTTCGCCACCCCATGAAATGTTACAAAAATGCACAAAAATGCACAGAATAGATTTAGAATACTGTGCCTCTGTCTAGTAGTGACACAATGAAGGCCCCCTTATATAATAGAATTAGTTTACTGTGCCCCTGTCTAGCAGTGACACAGATGTGACCCCTGGGGTAAACTTACGATCTCCCATCCACTCATCAAGATTTCTCTTGAAGAGAGTCAGTGAGGGGCTCTGCCTAACATGAACTGGGATTCTGTTCCAAAGCATGGGAAGCCTCTGGGTTATGAATCTATCCCTCCAGCATGCCCTATTCATACTCTTGCCAAGGTTTAAGTCTTTAGCTCTCGTGGTCCTGATGGATTTGGATTTTTTGAGGTGGAGCATGTCCATCAGATCCTGATTGGACATGGCCTTGTACGTCAGGCAGAGATCACCTCTGAGCAGGCGGTATGCTACTGAATAGAGCTGGAGTTTCTTTAGTATGGCAGAATAAGACATATGTTGGAGACCCTTGATCCTCTTGGTGAGGTACTTTTGTGGTCTCTCCAGCTGTTGCAAATGCCGGGTGAGGTACATACCAAATGGGGCATTGTACTCAATCATGGGTCTGATGAGGGAGGAGTATAGGGGTACAATGACATCCTTGGATCTGGATGTGAATCCCTTCATGATGAGGTGTGCAAGGTAGAATGTTTTTCTAACCACTTTGGCAACGTGGGTGTCAAATGAGAGGTCGCTGTCGACTTGGGTCCCTAGGTCTCTGATTACTTTTTCCGTACTCAGTGGGTTGCTGTCTATGTGATAATTTGTGGGTACTTTGTTTTTCCCAAAGGGGATGACTATACATTTTTTGGCATTTAGTTTAAGGCCGTGACTCCGGCACCAGTTGTCCGTTTCTGTGAGGCCTTTTTGTAGGATGTATGTGTCCGCTGGTGTATCAACTATGGCGCCTAGTTTGCAGTCATCTGCGAACTTTGTCAGCCACAACCCTCCCATGTTTGCTTTAACATCTGAGAAATAAATGCCGAACAAGAGGGGTCCCAGGACAGATCCCTGTGGGACACCACTTGTGACTGGCTTTGAGTCTGATATTGCTCCAGTGATTTTAACTTTATGGGTTCTGTCCTTTAGCCAGTTTGCAACCCATCTAGTGACATAAGGGTTTATGTTTAAGCTGGTGAGCTTATCTATGATGCCTGAGTGGGGTATTGTGTCGAAGGCCTTAGCCAAGTCCAGGTAGGCTGTATGGACTGCTTTGCCCTCATCAATGGCTCTAGTGACTGTTTTGAAAAAGTCAACCAGGTTCAAAAGGCAGGATCTGCCCTTTACAAAGCCGAACTGGGTGGGGTCAAGTGTCTGTAGGTCCCCTATGTCTCTGTTTGTGAGTTCCATAATGATTCTTTCCATAGCTTTGCAGACCAGGCTGGTTAAGCTTATGGGACGGTAGTTCCCAGGGTCTGTAGAGGTACCCCGTTTGTGGAGTGGGACCACTGTTGCTGTACGCCAGTGTTCAGGTACATATCCTGTAGTAAGGCTAAGGTTAAATAGCATTTTTATGTGTGGGTTTAGCTCCACTTGGAGTTCACGTAGCACGCAACCCGGGATACCATCAGGTCCCATTGATGCTGTGTTTTTAGCTTTGTTGAGGGCGGTTCTCACTTGGACATCTGAGATGACAGGGAGATTACATTCAACTGGGATAAGTATTTCTTCTTTTTGGGGTGAGGAAGGGGAGAAATTTGCACTGAACCTGTCAGCCAGAATGTTGGCAATATCTGTGGGTTCAGTGTATTTTTTGTTGTTGTGAACTAACTCTGAGCATATCTGAGGGTTTCTGCCCAGGTTTCTAACATAGCTGAAGAAGGCTTTGTGGTTATCTTTAGTGTCCTTACCGATTTTTCTCTCAAAGTTGGCCTTGGATGTTTTTATGCGAGAACATAGTTTTCTGCTAATGTTGATCAGAGATGTCTTCCCTTTATGGGATTTTGCTCTGTCGTACAGTAGCTTCCTTCTTTTGTTATACAATTTGTTAATGGCTGAGGTCCACCAGACAGGACGCTTGCCTTTGGTGGAGAGGGACTTGGATTTATTTGGGATTGCATGATCCATGCATTCTTGGAGATGTCCATAGAAAGCATTTGTGAAGGATTCGGCATTGTGGGATGTGGTATCCACTGGCCCAGTGGGCTTAAAGGATACCATCTCAGTCTTAAGAAGAGTGAAGTCTGCTTTTGAGAAGTTTTTCACTGTGGTCTTTTGTGCTGTGGGTGGAGGTGGGATATGTATATCCAGGGTGATTAGTTTGTGGTCAGATCTCACTAGTGAGGGGTATACCTCCGGTGTGGAGCATTTTGTCCCCATGTTTGTGATGATCAGGTCTAGTATATTATCTCCCCTAGTGGGACAAGTGACTAGTTGTTCCAGTGCATTTGAATTTATGAATTCCAGGAACCTTTGGACTAGGGTGTTAGGGCTAGAATAATGTAACCAATCTATGCTTGGGTAGTTGATGTCTCCCAGTATGATGGTATTTTGTGATACATTCATATCCTCCAATGTCTTCAGGAAGGCTGAGTGGGGTTCCTGAGATTGGGAGGGTGGTCTGTAACATGCTACCAGTTGTATAGCAGTTTTGCCTATGGTTAGTTGCACCTGTATGGTCTCTGATGCTTCATGTGTTGCTACTAACCTGGAGGTGTGGGTGTTCTTGATGAATATGGACACTCCCCCTCCCTTTGTGGTTCAGCCCGGGTTTTGGGGCCAAAAAGCATGATACGAGGTATAGCCTCATAGTGCTGGGGTGCTCTCAGGAACCTTGAACCAGGTTTCAGTTACTGCACAGACGTCGATGTTCTCCATACTGAGGAGTGCATCGAGTGCCTGCATCTTGAGATTTAGACTTCTGGCGTTGAGCAGCATTACCCTTAATTTTTTTTCATTTTTGTTTTCTAAGGAGGTGGGTTTGTCTTTTGAACCTTGCCTAAAAAAGGCACTATGGGGGTGGCAAGAGCCTTGGCCAATATCTGGAAGCCCAGTGGTGACAGGTGCAAGCCGTCCCTTGCGAAGCAGCGTGGCTTGTCCAACATGTCATCCCAGGCAGACAGACATTGGATCCCCTTAGAATGACACCAGTACTTGAGCCAATTATTAAAGCTGATCATCTTGTCTTTGTATTGTGGCATCATTCTTGGTGAGGTCAAGATGCTGCTCAGGGTCAGGGTCATACCAGCCTGGGCTACATAATCAGAGAGCTCCTCTATGTCTCTTTTCATGTAGTCCAGGGAGGTACGTCTCAGGTCATTCACGCCAGCATGGACAATGATGGAGTCATATTTGTACTTGCTTTGGAGTGACCTGAGTGCGTGTGTTATGTGGTGGATCCTAGCTCCCGATAGGCAGCTCACAGTCACCCTCTCCTTGTTCAGCCTGGTAAGCGGGACATCAGTGTGTCTGACTATAGAGGCACCTATTACTAGTGTATCAGGCATGGTGTTTGGCCTTAAGGGTTGTGATTGGTTGGCACACTAATTTATTGAAGTATGTGTTGCATGTGTTTTGTTTTGAGGTGGTGGATTTTTGGATGTCTGCTTTGGGAGCCTCTGTTGTTTTGGTAAGATTTTATTAGAGCCTCCGAGTATGTCTTTGTGTTTTTATGTGTTTGGTTTGCAGTTGTGGTAGGTCTATGTGGGACTGGGTTTGTTGTGTGTGTGGTTACCATCTCCTCCTGTCTGGTCATGACAGCCCTGAGTTGAGAGAGTTCAGCCTCCAGTTTGGCTATATAGTTGCATCTCTCACATGTATTTGTATTTGTTGGGAGGAGGAGAGGGTTGTCTGTGTACATGAGACAATTGTAGCATTGTCTCAAGATACCCAGAGTAACCAGTTGAACTGGAGAAGATGCCAGCAATCTACCACTCGACATGCTAGAACAGTATAAGGGAGTGTTGTGCCTTTAAGGGATGTGGATATTCACAGGGGTGGTAGGTGGATGTAGTGCTTACTTAGTACGAGAGTGCTTACTTAGTAGAGAAGTTTTGAGAACAAGTGCTAGGCTTATAATATAGCGAGTAGTCTGATTATACTAAGAGTAGAGCTTCCTTAAGGGAAAATTTGAAGAGCAGACTTGGTGGAGCTAGAAGAAGTTTAACCTTGTTTAACCGGCGCTGCGCTATGCGCACAATCGCGGATTTTAAACAGGGAACTAGAAAAGAGCTAGAAATGGTCCAAAACAACCGATTACTTCAGCTCTTGTGCTGAGGTCCTTCCTACAGGGACAGATAGGCTGCTCAAGTCTCCCCCCTCCCACTGGTGAGCAAAGAACTTCCTTCTATCCAAGTAAGGTAATGGACAACACAGGAACTACACCACAGCCCAGAATACAGCAATGCCTGTAAACTGGTCTAAACTAGTCGAGGAGAGGCGGGAAAACAAGGATTATTTTTTTTTTTTTTTTTTTGAGAGAAACACACAGAAAATGCAGAAACAGTGATAAATCAGTTACACAGGCTAGCACACTTTAGTGGGCAGCCTCAACAGTTAAATTAAACAAACAAACAAACAAACCTTCGATCAAATTTGACTAAAAAGTAACTTTAAGTGCAGATTTTAAAATAATGCAGCAAACAGCTAAAAAAACAGTTTAAGCTTGTTAAGGGTAAGCTAGAGAAGCTATTCCAAACAAAAAACAACAAAGATACTTAAATCCAGAAAGTAGTCACTTTTCTGAGTTCTCTGTAGCTAGGACCACTCTGCAGGACCACGAGGAGCTTGTCTGAGTAGTATAGCCAGAAAAAATGCCCAGAGGTGGATTTTAAACAGGGAACTACAAAAGAGCTAGAAATGGTCCAAAACAACCAATTACTACAGCTCTTGTGCTGAGGTCACTTCCTACAGGGACAGATAGGCTGCTCAAGGCTCCCCACTCCCACTGGTGAGCAAAGAAACTTCCTTCTATCCAAGTAAGGTAATGGACAACACAGGAACTACACCACAGCCCAGAATACAGCAATGCCTGTAAACTGGTCTAAACTAGTCGAGGAGAGGCGGGAAACAAGGATTATTTTTTGTTTTTTTGTTTTTTTGATAGAAACACACAGAAAATGCATAAACAGTGATATATCAGTTACACAGGCTAGCACACTTTAGTGGGCAGCCTCAACAGTTAAATTAAACAAACAAACAAACTTTCAATCAAATTCGACTAAAAAGTAACTTTAAGTGCAGATTTTAAAATAATGCAGCAAACAGCTAAAACAACAGTTTAAACTTGTTAAGGGTAAGCTAGAGAAGCTATTCCAAGCAAAAAAACAGCAAAGATACTTAAATCCAGAAAGTAGTCACTTTTCTGAGTTCTCTGTAGCTAGGACCACTCTGCAGGACCACGAGGAGCTTGTCAGAGTAGTATAGCCAGAAAAAAATGCACAGAGAAGGATTTTAAACAGGGAACTACAAAAGAGCTAGAAATGGTCCAAAACAACCAATTACTACAGCTCTTGGGATGAAGTCACTTCCTACAGGGACAGATAGGCTGCTCAAGGCTCCCCACTCCCA
Organism: Protopterus annectens; assembly: GCF_019279795.1. Classification (NCBI taxonomy): domain Eukaryota; kingdom Metazoa; phylum Chordata; order Ceratodontiformes; family Protopteridae; genus Protopterus; species Protopterus annectens. Next base: position 337,673,993 of record NC_056725.1, read on the forward strand.
CTGGTGAGCAAAGAAACTTCCTTCTATCCAAGTAAGGTAATGGACAACACAAGAACCACACCACAGCCCAGAATACAGCAATGCCTGTAAACTGGTCTAAACTAGTCGAGGAGAGGCGGGAAACAAGGATTATTTTTTTTTTTTTTGTTTTTTTTTTTATAGAAACACACAGAAAATGCATAAACAGTGATAAATCAGTTACACAGGCTAGCACACTTTAGTGGGCAGCCTCAACAGTTAAATTAAACAAACAAACAAACAAACTTTCGATCAAATTCGACTAAAAAGTAACTTTAAGTGCAGATTTTAAAATAATTTTATGCGATTGAGAGTAGAAGATTTTATATAGATACAGGCACTTTAAAGCTGCCTAAAATTTCAATTTGAGAATTTCATTGGTTAATTATACATCAGCTGAGATATTTAAATGAAGTTGTACTTAATGCTATTTAGAAAGTCTGATGAAACGTTTATACAAACGTGAAAGCGCTTACTGATCTTACAAATAAAGGACATTGGTTTTACTTCTTTTTGGTCAGCTTCGATTGTCGTGGAGTACCAAACTTTCACTACTTTGGTTTGTTACGATTTGTTTGGTTGGTACCTTACCCTTCTGGTGTTTCTTTGCTTCATATTTTGTGTTTTTGAACTATTTATTTATGATTTTTCACTTAATTTTTTTTCTCAGTTGGTCATGTTGTGGTGTGTCTTGGAAGATGTGGGATGGTAGTGTTGATGATTTTAGATTGTTCAATAGATATCCAAACTCAAATGAGATGGGTCTCAAATTTAGAGCTACATATTAATACAGACTTTTGGATGTTTCAGTGACCAAACTTTTAGATGGAAGTATAAATATTACTTTATATAGAAAGTATTTTACTAGAAATTCTTTATTACACGTATCTAGCTGCCTTCCCTTCCACATTATTAAAATATGCCTTATTCAAAAATGCTTAAAATTGGGCATATTTGTAGTGAAGATGTCTAATGGGGCACACATGCATCAAACGTGTGATAGATTTTACATGCAAGATTATAACTGTGACATTGTTGTTCAGGCAAAAAAGTAAAACTATTTCCCGATCAAGAATTGATTTGTTACAATTTCAAGACTAAAAGCAGACTTAAAGAAGATTCAGTTGGAGGGGGGAGGGTACTTTAAGGTTTGTTACTGCTTATAGTTGCAATGTACACAAAATCAAGAAGGAGATCAATCAGTATTGCCATATTTTGTATAGCAATATGTTTCAACACTGTAGATTCACAAAGATGGCTTTTTTCATATAGCAAAGGAAAGATAACAGAGAGTTAATTGGTTACAAGAATTCTTATTTGAGGGAGACCTATAGGGTGTTTCCCCTAAGGCAAATACACATTTTGTAAATATATCACTAAAATGAAATCATGTTCATCTCTAAACACCTACAATATTTGGAAATAAGAGATTTTGTTACATGTCTACAGAATGGTTCATTTATTTTGTAGCCTTAGGTGTGGTAACTTTTATGGTGGTGAGACACCTGGCATGTTTGAACATCATCTTTCTGTATATCTAAGTGATCTGAGATGCTATAAAGAAAGGAGTATACTGGTTCAGCATTGGAAAGTTCATCCAGAAGTTTCCTTCAGCTTTATAGAAATTGATATCACCTAATATGAATAATAAACTCTTTTCGAAAGAATAAAGAAAAAGGATGGATCCTTAATTTGAAAGCTAGTGGTGTTATTTTGAATGAAATTATTTGATATTTTTTTTGGGGGGGGGCCTTAATTATCTTTTTTTGGTTTGTTTTTATTTATATTATTTTGGGTAGTGGGTGAAATGACATATATGTATTATGAAATCTTTATACATACAATTTTTATGTTTTAATATTAGTGAGTCTGTTGTACATATAAGGTGATTTGTATTTATGGTTTGTCCTGTCTTTGATGATTTTATCCACTAGGTGACAATATATGTTTGCTCAATTCATACGAAGTTTATTATGGAAATACTTTTTTTATTACTTAAATCAGAGTGGCTGTGGTTTGATATAAGGGCTTTATTAATAACTATGTCACAGAGAATTGTTATTATCTAAAATGATTCAGTTATTTATATGTTTGTATGCTATGTTGCATCTTTTCACACCAATGAAATTATATAAGGATGTGGGTCATATGATATGGTTAACACTAAAGAAGCTCCTGTTTCTTGGAAGGAAACCCAATTTCTGTTTTATCTGGAGCCTGCTGTGTTCATATTAAAACAGTTTTGTTTCTGGAAAATGGGTGCTGTGTATTTTTGTTTGCTTGTATTTTTACACAAACACCCACTACCTGTACCAGTGTTTGTGCAATTGTTTTTTTTTTTTTATCTATATCTATAGCTACTGATTTAATGTGTTCATAAAACCTTTAGGGGTGTTCTCATGAATCAATTTCAGCTCCAGGGCAATTACTTTATTTAACATTTATTGACCGGGAAAGTCAGACTAAGACAGAGCCTATTTTCAGTGGATGCCTGAGGAGAAGCGCTCCAGATGCATGTCTTTGGAATGTGGGAGGAAACTGGAGCACCTGGAAGAAACCCATGCAGATGCAGGGAGGACATGCAGACTCTGCACTGAAAGCACCCCAGCAAGAATTAAACTGGAGAAACTCTTGCTGTGAGGCAGCAACATTAACCACTGCACAACTACTCGCTGCCCTTGCTTGCTTGCTTCACAGATAAATACTAGGCTATTTCCTTGCGGGAGAGTTTAATCCAAGCCAGTTTGTATTTTCATGCTTGAAGTAGCCTGTTCTGTTTGATGTTAGATTGGCATTACCCATCCCATGGTCAATGGTTATATATAACTACTAGTGAGATTAACCAGCATCCTACCACACATAAGGTAAAGTGACCCATGCATGGGATAAAAGCATTCAGGAGCTGTCTCTTTCCATTAGTAGTGCAGGGAGACGACCTGGGCTAAATCTTCAACTACCTATCCAGAGATCCAAGTTGCACTTTATTATGGACAGGGATGAGCTTTGTTTTACATAGATGGGAGTCTGTTCCAGTGCAGTGGTATCCCATGCAATATATACTTGCCGCTCCATACTGATCTGTTGATGTTGCAGAATAGGTTTAGATCCCTAGATCAAGTATTTCTGATGCCATTTGACTTACTGATGTGCAGTAGGTCTATCAGTACTAGGTCAGAGGATGATTTGTCTGCCAGGAATTGATCAATTCTTAACAGTCTGTAGGATAGTGAGTAGGTCAATGTAGGACATATTGTTTGGCCAGGTTTCTTTTTTAGTATGGGGTTCCTGTAAGCATTCTAGTTGCTGCATCTCTCTCTGGAGAGAAACATGCCAAAGGAGGCATTATACTCAATGACTGTCCTAATAAGGGCTGATTAAATAGGGACAATGACATCTCTAGATCTAGACACAATCTCTTTGTTTACAAGCTGGACAATATAGAAGAACTTTCTTGCGACAGTAGACAGATGTTGTTTGAATGTTAGGTCACTGGCCAAATAAGTTCACAAATCTTAAACAGCTGGGTAAACTCTTAGAGGTGTATTGTCAATGTGGCAATTCCCCAAATTAGATGACTTCCCAATGGATATGATAATGCATTTTTTTGGTATTTATTTACAACAATCTTTTTGGCACCAGTTATTTGTTTGGGACAAACCTTCCTGCAAAATGACTAAGTCATTTGAGGATTTAATGATTGCTCCTACCCTGCAGATATCTGCACACATAGTCAGCCAAAGCCCCTTGGCATTGTCTGTTACTTCAGCAAACTAGATGCCAAACAGTTGAAGACTCAGCACTGAACCCTGGGGGAGTCCAGTTGTGACTGGTCTTTTTGTGAAAGTAGCTTCCCATATTTTGATCTCCTGTGTCCTATATGTAAGCTAATTGACAATCCAGTGAGTAATGTAGGGGTTATTCCTTATTTATTTAGCTTCTCTACTATACGTTCATAGGCATTTGTGTGAAAGAAATTGACCTGATCAAGATATAGTGAGAATATTGTTTTACCTTCATCCATTGCTTTAGTAAACTTTTCAAAAAAGTCCATCAGGTTAAGTAAGCATGACCTGCTCTTGATGAATGCAAACTTAGATGGGTCCAGTGTTTGGAGGTTCCCTATAGCCTTGTTGATTAGTTGCATGTTAAGTATTTCCATAGCTTTGTGCATGAGGCTGGTTAGACTTATGGGTCTGTGATTGCCTGTCTGTGGAAGGTCCTGTCTTATGCAAAGGAATGCCTGTAGCTATTTCCATTTCCTTGGTACAAAATCTTTAATGAGGATGAGGTTATCTGCTGTTTTTGGATGGGGGAAAATTTGTACTCCATGTTATTTAAGATGCATCCAGGAATATTGTCACAGCACTTTTATGCAGTACTTTTAGATTTTGATAGCACTTTTAGCTCTTGGTCTTTTGTGATAGCTGGAGATGAGCCAGTTTTAGGCGGGACAGAGAGAAGGGAGACAAAAGCAAATTTTGAGCTGAATTTACCATCCAGAAGGTTTGTTATATTTTAAGCCTCAGTGTAGGCAGCATCATTTATAATTATCTCAGCTCATTGCTGCATTTTGCTTCCTGAGATTATGAATATAACAAAAAATGGCCTTGTGATTGTCTTTGGTTTGGCTAGCTATTTTAGCCTCAAACATAGCTTTGGTGGATTTTATTAAGCTACTGAGATGTTCATTGATTACAATGATGAGGGCTCTGTCATTCTGAGAATATCTCAATATCTCTATCATTTCACCTTTTTACATGCTGAAATAGTGTGGTTGTGTACATGTATGCATATTCAGTGTAGTTAACTGGTTTTGGTGGAGATTTGACGCTTACCAATGTATCACTTAATAGTAGTAGGAAACTTGTCAAGTTCCCTATTTCAAAAGGTACCTTGGGTGAAAGAGGTCTCTGATTTTAATTTTACTTTGAAGGAGATGGCTTTGTCATCAGACCCAACGAGTGATGATGATATGCAAGAAATGGTGCAAGGTGCCCCATTATTAGTAATGACAAAATCCAAGATGTTGTTAGCCCTCGTGAGTACTCTTGACTAATTGCTCCAGGGCATTTGTATTGACAATGTCCAGGAATCTCTGTGCTTGCGCACTACTAATGGTGCAGTTTCCCAGTCAACAGTTGGACAGTTTATATAGGACAATGATAACAGGTTTAATACTGAGAGATTATAGTTTCTGTAGATAGGTGTTTCTTTATTCTTAGAGGCAATATTATGGCTATCCAATATATGATATCAGATATTTCTGATGGTTATTTGGACATGAAGAAGCTCTACTGTATCATGCAGTGTTACCAGTCTTGATGTGAGTCTCTTCTAGATGAAAATTGAGACAATTTCACCTTTTATCCCCTCTTGCACAGTATGTGGTCTAAGTGTATGGAAGGTATTATAGCCCTGCACAGCCATAGTCCTCTCTGCCATTTTAAACCATGCCTCAGTCATTACATAGATGTCTATGTCCTTCATCTTTAGAAAGGTTTGTTAGGCGTGGTTTCCTTTCAATATATATTAGGGTTCTAATTGATATGGTTGATATCTCACAATTTCGAAATTCATATCGCTGAGACTATCTGATCGACATTTGAAATGTTGACCATACAAGTAGAACATAAAAAACAAAAAAAAACTTACCTTAATGCTGCTAGCCCCCCCCTCCCCGGAACTTAAATATACCAACTCTGAGATCGCACTACAGTGTGGAAGTGGAAATCTTTCCATTACACACTATAGTGAGATGCCGGTTCCCCATAGTTGACATTTCAAATGTCGATCATAAGGTCTCGGCCATATGAATGTTGATATTGTGAAATGTCGACCATTCAAAGGGGGCCCATATTAGGTAGTGTCCTGGAAGGCTAGCATACTGCTGTGGATTTTCTTTTTCAGAAGTATCTTAAAAATGAATAAAAACAGAACAGTGTTGAAATACTGAATGTGATGATTACTTGCAAATCTAAACACTTAAGAAAATGTGCTCAGTGTTATGTAATAGTCATTTTGTAGTATAAGGCAATAGCTGTCTTGCTCTTCATGTGTTTAGCAATATGCACATATGAAAGTATTTATTCAGAAATAAGGTATTTAAAACCTGCCAGTTCAATGCCACAGAGGAATAAAGTATCATCTACAGACCATGTGTCATAAATGTAATCAATGGAAGATGCACTGGACAATATGGCCAAAGCAAGACAGGAATAATGAAATAGGGCCTACTCACTTGTCTCAGAGGGGTGGATTGAGGGGTTGTGTCCAGGGTGCAAACTCTGATGTAAAATCGGTCTTGGGGACTGAGGATTACCTAGGGTGTTTGCCTTAAACAGAGCAAGTAACCTGAGTGGACATATCTCATTTCAGCAGAAGCTATGATTTTCACATACGAGTGCTATACATTATTCTTTGTGATACACTTGGCAGTTGCAAGGACAACTAGTAAGGTCATATGATAGCATCTCTATTTACTTTTCCTTTCTTGCTTCTTCACCTTTTACCTTGGGTAATGAGTATGTCATAGTGGTCTAGCCGTGTGTGTGTGTGTGTGTGTGTGTGTGTGTGTGTGTGTGTGTGTGTATGTGTGTGTGTGTGTGTGTGTGTGCGCACGTGTGTGTGTGCGTGTGTATGAGTGTGAGCGTGTATGTGTCTTTATAATTTATTTACTTGATGTTCAACAACATACAAATCCCAATATTTTTTTTTTACTCTTTGTCAGTCATTGATGAATTGCTGTTAGACAGTGATAATCTAGTTTACTGCAATGATAAGAGCAATCATTAAAAATGAAGATGCTATATATATATATATATATATATATATATATATATATATATACCTATCAATCTCTCTCTCTCTCTCTCTCTCTATATATATATATAGATATATATATATATACACACACACACACACACACACACACACACACACACACACACACACACACACACACACACACACACATATATATATATATATATATATATATATATATATATATGCATATGCACACAAGCATGTGTGTTTGTTCTATCATAAACTAGCATCATTAATTAGAATTAAGTATTCATACTGCACAAAGAAGACATGCAGCTGCTTAAATTATGAGACCAATAAAAACTGGTTATAAACAGTCCATGCTTTCATCATTTTAACATTTTGAAATTATAGCAGTGAATGAAGACCATTCATTTCTGGTAAGGGCTATTTTCAGTCTGCGTATAATTATTTATATGCAGTCCACGTACTGTTGGCAGGAAAGGTAAGAGACAAGATGAATCGATACTTCTTCATTCTTCCCACAGCCTCATTAATTTACATATGACAGTCTTTATGGTAGGTGTGCCTTAAAGCTGAATGCAATATGCATCCAAATATTACCACTTCAGTTATGGAGAACATGAGACATTTTTATGCCAGCAAGTTGCAGTCAGAATTCTTGCTCTGATCCTTTGTAGATCTTATAATTGTTTACTTGCAAATTTGATTTGAAAGTGTACCACCAGTAAAAACGAAAAAAAAAAAATATTTCACTAAGTAGTAGTTACTTTTTCATGAATTGTAAATGCACTCCACAGTTTCCATGTAGAATGTTTTCACTTCTTCTCCCTTCATAATGCAGTTAGTTCCAAGTTGAATCATGTCGGAAAAAGAGGAACATTCCCATTTGTATAGAGTGCAATTTCGTATACAGGTGCGTTTTGTACTTGCTTTATTCGTGACCACTGTATACCATTGTACAACACACGAGTAGTCCTTGTACAAGATGGACAGCTCTGTTGAGATCTGTAACCATCTTCCTAAGATTACATTGTTTTGCTTTTGAAACATTTTAATTTTCAAGTATGTGTTCTGAAAATGTTTGTTGTTCAAATGTTGTTTTGCAGAACTTTTTCATTATTATTATGTTTAACAAAGTAACACATCTTGGCTGTGTTGTTCCATAGTGGTTTCATATCAGCAGGACAGTAGAGCAGTATCATGCTTTCACAACTATGGAGAAAACAGTCTCAATGTTTAGGAATATCACTTCTCATTATGTATCAATATTGGAAATGCATGCATTATGATCATAAACATTCTATATTTCGGATTCAGAAAAAAGCAGATGGTATAAAACAAGGCATTATTGCACTTCAGCAAGTATCTCTAGTACAGAGAATATTCTGGTTTAATGGGATCAGTTGCAAGAATATTTGCATACAACAAAAGTAAAAAGGTATATTATGGCATAGAAAATCAAAGTATCAGAGCATTAAATTAGTATTAAGTACCATTATTTCTGTTAATTGTTTTGTACCCTTGCTGATATTACTTCAGGGAGAATGGGATGTGTTCTTGGTATATGAAAACATTTAATCAAATCTGTTATGTGTGTGGACAAAAGCTAAAGGAAATAGCTCAAAAATAGATTGTAATTCTGGAAGAGGAATGGACTTTAACATTAATACAGAAGTTCTGAAATGTTTGTATTAAATCCCTTCTGATCTTAGAAATAAGTCAGCTTAAGTCAGTTTCATATTCATTTAAAAAGCTTTATTTAGATTAACACTTCCATCTTATAGACCATCAAATGAAAAAAAAAAAAAACTTATAGTCCAGGTGCTAAATGTAATGTATAATTTCAGCATGGGGCTGGGGGTATTCGATTAGAAAAAGTTGAAAGTGTGAGAGGTGCAACAAGTTATTTTCAAGGAATTTTATGGCATTAGCCTGACAGGTCACTTTCAAGCTACTATGACCTGAGAAAAGGTGACTACTTTCTATTTGTGCTGTCTTTGATCCTTCATTGCTGAGGGTACCAGTTTGAATCTTTGTGTATTCTTTTAATTCCTAATGTACAGTTGTAGGTACAGTTATCAATTTTTTTGTAAGAAAACAACTGTTTACTTTTATAACACATTTTATTCTAATAAAATAATATGTAAGTGCTCCTATTTTTTGAAATTTGCTGATGAGTATTAGACTTCCACTTCAATTTAGAAATATCAGTGTGTGTTGTTTTTGAGGCAGCATAGTCACAATTTAATTTGTGCCTTCCTTCAAGATATCAGAATGAAGGCTTTTGATGCTTTTTATTGACATTAACTTCCAAACATGTCATGTGTCCTACATTTTTTCTGCTGAGTGAGCCATTATATACTTAATTATTATTTTTTAGTCAAGCTATAATTTGCAATTCTGGTTTGTTAGCTATCCTGTTGTTTCCCAAACAGGAAATAAATGCAAGCTAAATGCATTCATGAAGCGTGAGCGTGCACACACACACACACACACACACACACACACACACACACACACACACACACACACACACACATGCACAGACATACAAGTCTTATGTCCTGTTATGCTGCTGATGCCTGATTTTAATGTTTGGTGGATATTTGAGGCCTTGAGGCCTGTAAAATATTGTAAAGATAATATGATGCAACTAATGAGATGGAGCTTCTTAACAGCCACAAGGAATATTAAATAACCCTTTAAAAATGCCTTTACTTATTGCATTATTCCTTGCTTGCTTGTTTTTCACTGTATGCAGTAGAAATCATTTGCACTTGGCAGGGTACAATAATCAAATCACACGGCACACTCCAAAATATATGATTAATGTTATTTGTAAAGTCTCAGCAGCACAAGTTTTTCTGCACTCTCTGTTGCTAACATTGCTCAGCTGCAACTAGTATAAAAGTTACAAAGATAGTTTAAGCTAAACTTCAGATAGTTAACTAGTTAGTTAATCCATTTGTTCACTTATGTATTTATTTTTTTACCAAGTTAAGTCCATCTGGCTTAAACTGCCCATTTCCAGGGGAAGCCCAGAGAGAGAAAAGCTCCAAGAAATAATAGATGTACAATATAACAACACTTAAACAAGCTTTAAAGAAAGGATGGTTTTAAAAAAGTAATAAACAAGAACAGTCATACAAAGATATGAACCGGAGCAAGTTCAAAGAAGTGACATTGTTGCACAATGCTGAAAGTCACCAGAACAGGAAATATCAGTATAAATCTGTATAAATGTAAGTACACTACTAAAGTGCAACTATTAAAACATGGCAATTAAAGTAATATGGTGTGCATTTATATTCATGTTGAGATGTGAGCTGCAAAGACAAATAAGAGAACCATTTTACTTGTGTTTTCCTCTTGTCTGCACGTTCAAAACACCTGGTTTGATTTTTAAATTCTTTTGATAGAAGAAGATACTTGTAGACACATCAAGGAACCACTCTAGAGAACTTCCTTATATTTAGCAAGGCTAGACTTTCCACTCTGTGATTCCTTAAACCTTTTGTATTAGATGCAACATGGGATATATGCAAAAGACCCTTTAAGAATATCAGGTGTTTCAGATATATGGCAATTCTGAATGGTCATTACTTTTTTTTCTTTTTCAGTCTATTAATGGACAAATTCAGACCACTAAAGCCAAGCCCCACTAGATGTGGACATGCATGCTTAAGCGTTCTTATGGCACAGCATAAGTGGAAAGTTTGGCTAACCTTTAGAAACACAGGGTTGTCGTACCCAGCTGATATCCATAATCATAATTTCCATAACTGGTGCCAAAATCATGGACTGAAACTAAATGCCAAAAAATGCATTATTTTTATCCTTTGGGAAGTCATCTATCCCAGGGAACTCCCACGTTAACAATACACCCCTGAGAGTTGATCCAGTTGTTCAGGATTTGGGAATTTATGTGGACAGTGACATAACTTTTGATCAGCATGTCCATTGTTTTGAGAAAGTCCTTCTATGTTGCACAGCTTATAGACAATGGGATTGTGTCTAGATCTAGGGATGTCCCCCTTTATTCAATCCTCATTAGGCAAATCATCAAATATAATGCCCTGATGCCCTGTTTGGCATGTATCTGTCCAAATACATGCAACAACTGGAAAATCCACAGAAATACCTTACTAAAAGGATACAAGGCCTAAACAATATGCCTTACATAGTCCAACTCAAAGCCCTGTTACTATACTTACTCAGTATCCTACAGACTGCTAAGAGCTAATCAGTGTCTGTCATACAAGGTATCCTCCAACACAGAAATGACAGATTTACTGTACATCAGCAAGTTGAATAGCTTTGGATATACTTGGTCAAGAGATATAAACCTCTTCTGCAGCATCATCAAAAGGTTTGGAAAGACGGGTATATCTCACAAAGGATACCTCTTTCTGGAACAGACTCTCCATCCACATAAAACAAAGTTTATCCCCGTCCATAATCAATCACAGCTTGGATTTATGGATGGAAAACAGAAACGTTACTCCAGGACTACTCCCTGTACAACTAATGGACAGAGGCAGCTCCTAAATGCTTTATTCCATGCATTAGCTCCCTCAAATTGTCTATTCTCATTAGGAATAATGTATAATTACTGACAATGTGATGGGTAGGACCGGTCTGAATCCAAATGGGATAGGTTAATTCAAGTAGAAAAGGGGAAACTGGCTAGGTTTAACATGGCCAGTAAAAAAAAAAAAAAAAAAAAAAAAACTAGCCTAGTACTTACCTATGAACCTAAAAACTCAAGGGATTAGGCTGAAATTATGTATATGTATGTTTTGGGGAATTATATATTGTCATCATACATTTGTCTTCAATTCTTCAATTTACCTTTTAGATATCTTTCAGTGCACATGCTGTGTTTCTTTTTAGTCAGTGCCACTGTTGATTTCTGTCTGCATATATAAGATGTAGAAACTCACATTCTATTACGCTTGCTGTCTTTGCTTATCAAGAAATCTGTGATTTATTTTGTATCATTACTTAGTTTTCTTCAGAGGCTGGGCATAACTACCAAGTTTATTTTTGCTGCCTGGGTCTGTTTTGGAAGGGTTATAGAAAATATTATCAAGATTAGACCTGGCCATTGATTGGTTGATTGATTTGGTCCATATTTTAAAGGCAATCTGGATGATGTTATTACATTTCACTAGCAAAAGAACAATATAATCTGAAAGGTCAAGAATACAGAGGACTCCTAATGTATTTTTCGGAGGCATTAATAAACAGTGATATAGAACAAACTTTGTACTTGCCAGGAAGTGAATCTGCCAAAACTAGAGACAAGAGGAGAAAAAGCTGTATCAGATTCTGTTTTTCTGTTTACTGAATTTATACATGAATTATAAAAGGTATCTTGTTTAGGAGAAAAAGTGCAATATAATTGGAAAATTTACCATTTAATTATTCAAGTAAAAGGTATCATAAACTATATACTATTTAATAACTATCAAGACGATGATGAAATATCTTTACTTTGGTGAGATGTGACAGCCATAGAAGCTGCACTTATGACAGAAAAAGTGAAAAAAAGGTGAGAGAAAAAGAGGTAAAGAAACAGAAATCCAACAACCCACTGTCTAAAACAGATTTGATTAGATTTCATAGAAAATGGATGAAAAGTAAGACAGAATATCTTTTTATCACAGAACTTGATACTGATTTAATAAAGAAAGATGATGCATGGTAGGGAAGTTAACCTGAAATATTTCACATGGAGATTCAAAATGAGACTTTAATAGCAGAAATCAAAGAAAAAAGAGTAGAGATTGTTTTCAGCACTGGTGAAATTAGAAAAGAATTTAGTCTCATCTCCATTCTACACCAATAGTGAAAAAAACAACTTGGAGGGGATCTGAATCCATGTAGATCAGGGAATTAGATGAGAAAATGATGGCATATTGACAATGAAATACAACTAGCTGAAATAATTGAAGTTATATTGAAATTTCACAAAGCAGTAGAGTTAGACGGTTTTCTGGCAGAACTTTGCAAATGAGTGGGAGACTGATTACATAAGGAATTGCTATATATCTATAAGATAAAGCACAAATATTCTACTGTCACCCCTTCAGTCTCTCATGGTTAATTTTTTTGTACATTCTTACTGGAAAGGAGATTTCTTTTGGCATTATGAGATTATTTTACAAAATGTTTGCAAATTGTGGCATTGCACACTATCAGTGTTTCTATCATCTAATTAGATGGCTCATAACTGGCAGTATGGCAGAATTATGCTTTGTATTTGGCTGTTTCTGTATGACGCAGTTTTCTAACTGTGGAGGAATGGAGCAAATATGCAATGGTATTTGTTGCGTGATGGGGCACATGTCTCAACTGTCTAAATTTTGCAAGATGACCAGATTTTTGGCTAATGTTTGCTTTTTCCCCTCATACAATTTGATGGGTTTCTGGTCTAATCATCCGGGATTGTAGTCACTAAATAATGCTAGACATTTGAGCTTCAGCCTTCATATTCTTTAGACAATGCATGTTAATGCAAAAGTCATTGGACCTGCAACTTCCTACCTTATGTGAACAATAACTAAAAGCTGTCTCTGGTTTAGACCTTTGTGCCTACAAAGATTTTGGCTTTGTAAAGTTATCTGGTACTGAGTGTGAGTGTATAGGTTTCCATATAAAGGACTGTGGAGCAGGTATTGCACTGTTGGTAAGGGGCTCCCTGGAAAGTACAGGAAATGCAGATAGCCCTAAGGAGAGGAACAGCATAGTTTATTTTTCTCAGCTGCCCAAGATTTTCAGGGGTATCCTTGTTTTTAACTCAGAAATTTTAGTCTATCCTCCTAAACCTGGTGATTTTGAGTGTAATGGTTGTTGATTGCACTGAATAAACACTTAATAAACACTGATGTGAATTAGAATACATATTTATTTTACTTAAGAAAATGTATGTTAATTCATATTGTCTTATGCAGTCAGTTTTTCAGTCAGAAGAAGTCTGAATGGGAACAGATGAAATTACTCTCTATGTGTGTAATAAAGTGTTAGTTTGAAGGAGCAACACAGTAGATTTCAGATTCTTTCTTGATTTTTTTTATTTTATTTTTAAAGTCCAGTAACGGTCAATTGTCCATTCTATTTTTATTACATGAGTAAAAATGTCAGTGGTGGTACATGTGCGGTAGGGACTTTGTTTTTCTGGATTTATGTCTTTCTCTTTGCCTAGATTCCTCCATCTCTTTTTTTAATGCTATGTCAGTCCTTTCTCTCTTTCTTTTAATATACATATATTAGTGTAATCCCCATTTGAGATACAATTAACATTATCTTATTATGGAATGGCTGATGACTGTGCTACTGTATTTATTCCATTATCACAGGAAGACTGCATTACTCAACAGAATAATTTAATTTCATATATGCTGTTAAGATGTGGCTAATCTGCATTAATATTTTTCACACTTGCACATATGCTGCTTATGTACATATTTGTATTATGACTTTTGGCACCACCACCACTCTGTCTGTGAATTGTTGTGCCATGTAAATCACCATTACACTAGTACAATACACTTTCATTATGGCTATATGTAACTATTTCGAAAGATTTGCAGAATTCCATTGTGTGCATTAAAGAAATGGAAATATTTACTCTGATGCCAGCAAGCATAGTTATGGTAGATGGTGCAGAGGATTAAGGAACCATTAGCAAGTTGTTTCCTGTGATTCAGTAGTTCAGGGACTGATTCCCTCAGCTTAGCTCGTTAAGTGTGTGTCTTTCTGGAAGTCATTTAACCAGAGAACACTCCTGGGCTGAATCAAAAAGGTCTAATGAGATCAGTGTTCTACCCTGGTAAACAAATACAAATACATAATTTAAAATATTTCAAAAATAACAGTGTTTCAGTGGGCTTTATATATTGAGTCTAAGCTTTGGAACATAAAACAGTTTGAACTGTTCCCTATAGATGCAAAATGCAGGTACGTATTCAAAGCACATGACCCAAGTCACTCCTTTGTCATGTAAAATCCCAGCAAAAATAGAGTTTTAATCACAAGTAAAAGTTCCAGTTCTTATGGAAACTGTAACACTGTGCAGATGCTAATCATTTTCACAGCTTTAGTACAAGAATACTAAAAACGATATGTATAATTATTGAGAATTTTATATATATATATATATATATATATATATATATATATATATATATATATATATATATATATATATATATATAGGTTTATAGGTTTATAGGTTGGTACTAGGCTATCAGCCCTAGGGCCTATACAAGCCTAGCCATAAGAATTCCCTGGCTATTTCTTCCCACACTATTTACTTCCCTGGACCCCTGTTTAACAGGGTGACTGACGTGATACCCAGGGTGAATTTCCATTCTCCCATCCAATCATCAAGGTTCCTTTTGAAGAGCGCCAAAGCGGCACTCTGCTTGACCTGTATGGGCAGTCTATTCCAGAGTCTGGGGAGTCTCTGGGTCAGGAACCTATCCCTCCAGCATGTTTTGTTTATTGTGATGACAAGGTTTAGATCCCTGGAGCGTGTGGCTCTGAGGGATTGGGATTTCTTTAAGGGTAACATGTCCAACAGCTCTGGGTTTGACATGGTCTTCTATGTTAAGCAGATCTCACCTCTGAGTAGACAATATGTGACAGAGTATAGCTGGAGTTTTTTAAGGTGGTCAGCATAGGGCATCTGCTTTAGGCCTGTGATTCTTTTATGAGGTTTTTATGCAGCCTTTCCAGTTGTTGCAGATGTCTTGAGAGGTACATACCAAACGGGGCATTGTATTCTATAATGGATCTAATGAGGGATGAGTACAGTGGGACAATGACCTCCTTTTTTCTGGATGAAAAGCCCTTAGTGATGAGGTGTGCCACATAGAAGGATTTCCTGACTGTTGTGGCAATGTGGTTATCAAAGGTGAGACCACTGTCCACCTGTGTCCCTAAGTCTCTTATCACACTTTCGGTGTTTAGTGTACTGCCACCTATGTGGTAATTCACGGGTATATGTTTTTTCTCAAAGGGGATAACTATACATTTCTTGGCATTGAGCTTGATCCCAAGGCTATGGCACCAAGCATCTGTTTCTGTAAGGTCTTTTGTAGAGTATCCACATCATTTGGGGATTCAATAATGGCTCCCAGTTTGCAGTCATCTGCGAACCTTGTTAGCCAGAGTCCCTTAGTGTTGGCCTGTACTTCAAGAAAGTAGATGCCAAACAAGAGCAGTCCCAGGACTGAACCCTGAGGTACTCCACTTTTCACTTGTCTGGGACTGGATTTGGAGTCAGCTACTTTTACAGTGTGGGTTCTGTCAGTAAGCCAGTTGGCAACCCATCGAGTGATGCAGGGATTAATGCCTAGCTTAGTAAGTTTATCTATGATTCCAGAGTGGGGGATGGTGACAAAGGCCTTGGCGAGGTGCAGATAGGCTGTGTGGACTGCCTTACCCTCGTCCATGGCTCTGGAGACTGATTCAAAGAAGTCAATCAGGTTCAGGAGGCAAGATTGGCCCTTCACGAACCCAAACTAGGTGGGATCCAGTGTTTGAAGGTTGCCAATGTCTTTGTTTATAAGTTCCATGATAATATGTTCCATGGCCTTGCAGATCAGGCTCATCAGACTGAAAGAGCAGTAGTTCCTGGGATCCAAGGTGGATCCCCCCTTGTGGAGTGGGATAACTGTAGCTGTGTGCCACTCAGTGGGCATGAAGCCTGACATGAGGGTATGATTAAACATGACACTTAGGTGAGGTGCCAGTTCATTTTGTAGTTCATGTAGTACACAGCCCTGGATGTTATATATATATATATATATATATATATATATATATATATATATATATATATATATAGATTCACTTTAGAAGCTTGAAATACTGAAATATCGAATTTCAGTATTTTGAGGCCATAAAGTGGAAACCTGAAAAGAATGAAAACTCAGAAGCACGAAATTCAAAATCTCGTATATCGGAGAATTTGAATTAGCGCTTCTGGTGTTTTGCTGTGGTTATGGATTCAGGTAAGTGTTTATGTGTTAAGGGTTTTGGGTAGGGGCTGTGGTGTGTATTGGTGTGTTTCCTTACTGTGATGTGTGTGTGCGAGGAGAATGTAGCTTGTGTGGTGGTGTTTTGTGTGTTTTTGTATGTAGTGCGACCTCAGAGTTAGAATATTTAAGTAAGGGGGTGGGTGGTGCAGGGGGGCAAGCCCCCCTGCTTTTATGTAGGACAGAGTTTGTGTTTTTGTGTGGGGAGGAAGGCGTGTGTTTGTGTACACCAGAAGCGGAAATTCAAAATCTCCAGTATGGGAGATTTTGAATTTTGCACTTCTGAGTTTTCCTTCTTTTCAGGTTTCCACTTTATATGCTCGACATACTGAATTTCAATATTTTAATATTTTTAGGATATAAATTGAATATATATATATATATATATATATATATATATATAGATAGATAGATAGATAGATAGATATACACACACAGACACACACACGCACACACACACACACACACACACACACACACACACACACACACACACACACACACACACACACACACACCACACATTTAATTTCAGTAACCAGTATGAAATGTGGCAATATCTTCTACTTTATCTACTGACTTGCAATACAGATGTATTCTAAAAGCTTCTCAAGAAATGTATACACTTTGTTTATTATATGAAGAAAAAAATCAATCCTCCTTCTGCATTCTTTCTAAAATTGTTACCTGCACAGCATATGCCCACTGCTTCATCTTCACTGTAGAAGACTGTGCTAGCAATAGTAATCTGCATTACCAGTTAAAGATTATGTCAAATAACTGCACAAAGACATGATATACAGCCTTTTGATTTATCTGCCCCAGAGACAGGTTTAATGTTTATTGAAGTACAGTCATATTTACATTAACAATTTATTCAGTGTTGTACTGTGGGCCTTCTTCAGATTTATTGCATATGTGCAGGATATATAAGACAAGGCTCTATCTTTATAGTCTTTCTGTAAGATAAATCAGTCAAATTACTCTTTATATTTTTATTTATCTGTCAGTGAATTTGTCTACTGGACAGGAGCACTGAATTAATGGATTCTATCCACATGTGGCTAGGCTTTACAGATGGCAAATAAAACAAGAACTAACAAATATTAATGGAAACAGTATACAACCCAAGACATAACATGCGTACAGAGCAGTGTCTCAATTACAAAGAAACGTGATTTACTAAAGACAATAGCAGAATTATTTGGATTCAGAGGAAAAAAAAATCTCACATTGATAGGATAGAGAACAGTGAATGAATGGCATAGAAAATCATATTAAGTTAATTTACTGTGTGCTGGTTAGAAAAATCAAACAGAGAGAAAAGATGTCTGGATAGATGTTCAAGTCTAGTACTATGCAGGAAGGCAATTTTTTCCCAGCTCAATGTTTACTTTAAGAATTTGTTTTATCATTAAAATATAATTGCATAAAGGAGAGATAAAAATGGGAAAGTTATAGCAGAAATATAACCATCCATAACTAATGTTTTAAGTTTAGGAGATAAATCATTTCCAGAACTGAGGCAGAGGTTTGGTTTGAAGGCCAAGGAGTGTCCTGTTTTTACAAAACAGAAGTGCTTATAGTGGCATGATGGAAGAGAAAGCATACTGAACCAAAAACAATGCCTAATACTGCCATTAGTTAGAATCAAGTCAGTACTTTTTAAGCTACCACTAAAGAATCAGGTTAATACTTTTTAAGCTAGCAATAAAAATGCATATCAAGCAGGACAGGGAAATCTAAAATGAGGCATCATAATATGCTAAGCAAGACAAATGAAATTGTAACTTGTTCCAGTATCATGGGAACAGTACTAGCCCATTTGATGGATCACTGTATATTTCACTAAGTATTCATATCGGTAAGCATTCCAAACAAGTTTTGAATGAAAAACAAAAACAAAAGTACCTCACAAAGAGGATCCTAGGCCTTAAACATGTGTCCTATATGGACAGACTCAAAAAACTCCAATTATTCTCTGTCTCATATCACCTACTTAGAGGCGATCTCTGCTTGACTTACAAAGCCATGTCTGACCTAGCTCTGTTAGAAATGCTACATCTATAGAAATCCCAATCCCTCCTGACCACACACTCCAGATACCTCAACCTCATTACCACAATCAACAGAACTTACTGGAGGGACAGGTTCATAACCTAGAGATTGCCCGTGCTATGGAATAGACTTCCCATACATGTCAAGCAGAGCACCTTGCTGGCCCTCTTCAAGAGAAATCTTGATGAGTGGATGGGAAATAGAAAATTCACCCCAGGGATCACTCCAGTGGCTCTACTCGACAGAGGCAATAGAAACTAAGATTGGGTGGCATGATGCCAGGGTAATCCTATGTCTAGGCTTCTAAAGGCCCCAGGGCCATCAGCCTAGTTCACACCTATGAACCTATGAACACAAGCCTGCTCCCCAGCTCAGTGAGAGTACTCAGAGGAGAATCACTAAGCTATTTATGCATCTGTTTGCTTATTTACTAGTTAGTTACATAGATGTATATGTGCATTTTGATTCCTAGAATGTACACTATTTGAGGGTTATTTTCTTTGAAGGCATGGGGATAGAATCTCCACATATAAAGCAGCATTATAGCAATTCTGATGAAACCATGTAAGTCAAACATCTGACTACAATACATTACTTGTACTCAGTTTAGTAATGATCGAGCCATTAATATTCATAAAATTCCTATTGTCAGAGCAGATGAGACAAACGCAGGAGTAGGAGAATTGATTTTCCTTATTTGTCAAGCTGTCATGGAGAACCTTGTAGACATATATAATATATGTGTCCAGTGAGCCCACTGCGCTCAGTCTACATCTAGGATTTTTACTCTCACCAAATGAATCTTAGTAATTTCCTTGTTAGTATTTATAATGTGCCATGTAGATGTTCTTTTATTTGTACTGCAGTGTCCTTCTTAAGAAATACTAAAAAAATATTTCTAATAATTTTAAAAATTTACATTTTCATAAACTTTAAACATGCTTGTATGCTGAAATGCATCCTATGAGTTTTATTCTTTATAGTCTTTATAAATACTATAGTCCACACAAACAGATGTATACACACAAATATGCACACACAAAAATACACAACCATACACACATATACAAACACAGATACACAGACATCACATAGTCATGTTTGCACTAATGTATGTATACTCATACTTACCTGTTAATCTACTAATCTGAATGAACAGTGGGTGTGTTTTAATTCACAGAAATAAGTATAAAACAAGCAATATTAAACTACCACTGCTCATTGTTTCAGTGCATAAACAGTATTTTGGGCACTCCTAAGAGTTATAATGAGATGGTGATTGTATTTGGAGACTACAAACAGAAGCAGGCCAAGGCTGAAAGTAAATAAAGGGAGTATAGTGGAAATGTAATAGAAGTTACATTTAACGGGTCTATATTACTAGACTAAAAGATCACAACAGTGAATGTATGTACATTGACACATTTACGTTGATGTACATACAAAGCAAAACACCTAAACGACGAAAACCGGAACGCCGAACGTGTTTCTTAGCCAGCAGCACAGTGGTGGGGATAAGGAAATCTATCCATTTCCCCACTGTAGTGCGGTCTCGGAGTTGGTATATTTAAGTAGGGGGGTGTGGGGTGCAGGGGAGCTTGCTCCCCTGCAAAAGCTAATTAATTTAATATTTTAGTTTAGATTTTACCTACCTGTGTGGCACATTATGATGATGAAACACATTCAGCATTCTGGTTTTCGACGTTTAGGTGTTTCGCAATGTATATACATTGACGTACATGTGTCGATGTACATACATTCGCTGTTGTGATATTTCGGTCTAGTAATATGACCCACATTTAACATGAGAGGTGTGATATTGGAGAAAACTTTGTACAATTCAGGGCAATTACACTTAAGGAGAAATCAGTGTCGGTAGCTATACAGGTCCATATTTTAATAATGCAGAGACAGCAGAGACAGAACCAATTTAGAAGGAATTCTGTAAACAGTACAAAACTGTTTTGTAAAGGGTATGATATACAGAAGCACCTCAAGTGCAAGACAGCATATTCATGAAGGCATGCTTACTGAGAGCATATACATGGAAGCAAAAAATAAATAACAAAACTCAGCAGAATGGTAGAGATGGGAGTAATATGCAGTGAAGTCTGTTGTGAAGAAATATTATAAAGTGATAGCAGAGAGTGGCTGTAAGAAAAAAAAGTTGGGTAGATAAAACTTACCATAACAGTAGATGTTTGAATGATCACTGCTGCAGTAGCCTTAAGTGCATGGGTTATATTTTGCCAAGGATATAACATCTAGTCAGCTTCCAAAACTTCATTGCACCATCATGGTTGGTATAATTGTTAATGGGTTTACCTCGCAGACACAAGGAGCAGGGTTTGATTCTCATCTTTGGAAGGGAAACTGGCTAGACTTAAAATGCACCCCCCAGGACAGTTAGTCTAGTACCTGCCTATGACCCTCTGAACTTTCCATGCAATCAGACTGTCAGACAGATTTAGTTAGCTAAAAGGCAAGTTTGGGTACAAAGCCCTTCAGACCTTTCCAGCCAGCAGAAAGAGGGAGGTTGAGTCCCGAATGCACAATGCTAGGAACAGCACAAAATAAATGTCCATGCCCTGGTATAAAAAGCACACCAAAAAGACAAGGGGGTGAATGAGGGAGCAGTTACTGCAGCAGTGATCATTTGAACATCTACTGTTACGGTAAGTTTTACTTACACAATGTTGTTCATCATATTGATCAGTGCTGCAGTAGCCTTAGCTATATGGCTAGATTACCTCAGTAACTAGATTTGGAAGGTGGAGGGAGATCATTCCAGGAGCCCCTTTTCTAAGCAAAGCTAGATTGGGACCTAGAGAAGGACTCAAGCTTACAGTGATTTGAAAAAGTAGAATCCAACCCTTTCCAGAAAGCCATAAATGAAGCCAAGGCCCTGGTAGATTGGGGCCTTGACCCTGCCTGTAATATATATATATAATATATATTTTTTTTTTGTTATGGTGAGCATAATAAGAGGTAATAGCCTAGCCTTAGACAAACATTTGGAAATAGTCTGTTTTGCCACAGGTTGTTCCTTCTTACATTCACAAGAAATGAGTAACTGATCTTAAGATCTGAAAGATTTAGTTCTTTCTGTATAGTACCCGAGTTGTTTGTTGACATCCAAGGTATGGAGAATAATTTCTCTCTAATTTTTAGATTCAGGAAAGAAAATGGGGGAATGGATAGTTTGGTTTAAAGTAAACTTGAAGGCCACTTTAATAATAAAAGAAGGATTTGTTCTAAAAGAGACCCTGTCCTATGGAAAGTGAGACAGGGTTGACTCAACATAAGAGCTTGTGACTCCAGTACCCTTCTTGCAGAGGTCATATCAATTAATAAAACTGTTATCCATGTTAAGAACCTTAAGTCAGACAGATTATCTTGTTCAAATGGAGCAAGTGTTAGCTTTTCTAACACAAAATTAAGATGCCAAGGAGGGCCCACTGGCTTTCTTAGAGACCTTACCAAAACAACAAATAGCCCAAGCAAAGCAGCTGGAGTTGCCCCTCTCAATATACATATTCATAAAAACTGCAGAAAACACAAATCCAATGTAGGAAAACAAGATTTTATTCAATAAAAATGCCAAATAAAACCGAGGATAAGCACTTTCGTCCTGTGCACTTCCAAACTTCATCAGATGAACAATTAAAATTTCAATTACATTTTATATAATACAAACATCATAGCAATCAATAAGATAGTGACACACACCCTTAACGTAAAAGCACTGAAACAAATATTCTCAATATTGAAAACTTAATAAAGAAATGCACAAAAGATTAAAACTTCATGTTGATCATATAAATTTAAAATATTTTTTAGATCAGAAAAATGTATATTATCATTCTATTGCTCTAAATTTTAAAAGAGAGCTTATTGAAATGTGTTCGTTTAAACCTGGCCAACTACCTGCATAGAGTCACAGCTGCCAGTACAGTTCCCTCTTCTCTAATAATAGAGACCAAGCACCACCTTGAAGTTCTGTCTCAATGTTATCAATTACTGTAAAATTGAACTGATGCCCTTCATTTTCTATGATATGTTTGCTAAGGGCATTAGTTTCCTTTTTTAACTTGATTTCATGTAGGTGTTCATAAATACACCCCTGGATTATCTTTGGTGCAGGACTAGTCTAGTCCTACATGGAAGCGGCCACTTAGGAGCAGGATGGCAGCAAGCCATGCATAGTAATGAAGGCACGCCGCCCAAGCCCCCAGGCTTATACGTAGT